>NC_081568.1:93401528-93468948 GCF_022355385.1 Mustela nigripes
GGGTTGCCTGCTAAGCAGGAAACCTGCTTCTCCCTCTCCCATTCCCCCTGCTTGTGTTCCCTCTCTCATTGTGTCTCTCTCTGTCAAATAAATAAATAAAATCTTTTTAAAAATTAATATTTCCTTAATTGCAGCAAATATCAGATGTCCTCAAATGTCAATAAAGGCCTAAAACACTGTATTTTTTGGAATCAGGATCTACATATTGCATTAGGTTGATCAATCTCTTATGTCTATCTTTTTTTTTTTTTAAGATTTTATTTATTTATTGACAGAGAGAGATCACAAGTAGACAGAAAGGCAGGCAGAGAGAGAGAGAGAGGGAAGCAGGCTCCCTGTTGAACAGAGATCCTGATGCGGGACTCTTGATCCTAGGACCCTGAGATCATGACCTGAGCCGAAGGCTCAACCGACTGAGCCACCCAGGCGCCCTCTCTAACTTTTTTTATTGAAGTAGAATATTCACACAGAAAAGTACATACATATATAAATGAGGAAAAATGTTCAGTCTAACAATTTTTCATAAAGTGAACTTGCCCATGTAACCATGTGACCAGGTAACTCTTCTACCTATCATTTCCCACTTGTTTCTTTTTTATCTTACAATATGAATGCCATAATAATATCTTGGGATCTTAGCATATATAGCACTTCTGTTAACATGAAAATGTTTTAGTGCAATACCCATGCATTAATTCCTAACTGAATTATTTGAAACAAATTTAAATTAATCCCTGAATGGATTTAAGGTACAGTAGAATTCTTTTAAAGTTTTATAATGACCAGTCTTTACTTTTTGAAAAATTTTCTCTACAGTTTTTCATTTCTTTCTCTAAGAGATGAAGATCATAGACAGAGTAGAGTTGAGAGCAAATTCCCTACTTACACCTAAAAAAAAGCTTTGCTAGTAGTCTTCAGAAGTCTTAATAAACCAAAGTACACAGATACCATTCAGGAATGGAATAAATGGAAAATTGGGAGAGGAAGGAATTTGTATGTATGCATGCACACAAGTATGTATTTCAAAAATTGAAAAAGAAGAAAAAAAAAAGCAAAGGCAGAAGAGCTTGAGAGCCCAAGAATAAAAATTGAAGAAATTTTAGAGGTAAGAACAGACTTTTAACTTGTAGTTTTTAGTGTGTTAGCATGTTAATTAGATTTAATTATTTTATTTTTATTTTTAACTTAGATTTTAGGCAGTTAACATACAATGCAATATTGGGTTTCTGGAGTAGAATTCAGTGATTCATGTATGTATGTATGTATTGTAGTATTCATGTACATACAATACCCAGTGCTCATCACAAGTGCCCTCCTTAATACCCATCACCCATCTATGCACCTCCCTCCATCAATCTTCAGTTTGTTATCTATTGTTAAGAGTCTCTTATAACCGGTTTGTTTCTCTCTCTCCTATTTTTTTTCCCCCTTCCCATATATTCATCTATTTTCTTTCTTAAATTCCACATGTGAGTGAGATCATATGGTATCTGTCTTTCTCTGACTGGCTTATTCCACTTAGCATAATACACTCTAGCTCCATCCATGTCATTGCAAATGGCAAGATTTCATTCTTTTTTATGGGTGAGTAATGTTCCACTGTATATAAATACCGTGTCTTCTTTATCTATTCATTGGTAGATAGATAGACATAGATTTAATTTTTTAGGTAAAAACCAAGACATTTTTAAAAGATTTTTAAAAATTTATTTATTCATGAGAGACAGAGAAGAAGCAGAGGTAGAGAGAGAACAGGCTCCCCATGAAGCAGAGAGCCAGATGAAGGACTTGATCCCAGGACCCTGGGATGATGACCTGAGCTGAGGGCAAACACTTAACCAACTAAGCCACCCAGGTGCCCCATAAAACCAAATCATTTCTTAAAATTAGACTGTTTGCTTGTATTTGTAGAAAAATGAAATGAATTCTGATTTCATGTTGGTTTAGAATTACTAAATTGGACTAAATCTACAAATGTCAACATGAATAAATTATGTAACATTAAGTTGAAACACTGCAATAGCTATATTGATTCAAACTGGGATAGGATGTATATAATATGGTATAATTTATATAAATATATATATATAAAATATGTATTTCAAACTTACAAAAGCATTCACAGGAAGAATATACAGTCTCTTGAAGATCATAGTTACCTGGGGAAGAGAGAAAAGAATAGGACTAAGGAGGAGCACAAAGTGGCATCAACAAAAACTATGAATTTTACCTGAAAAGCAAAACAACCAGAATTATCATAAAATGATAAAATCTGCTAATTCAAGGTAATGAATATCTATTATTTTGATCTGTATTGTGGGAATAATTTACAATTTTACAAAAACAAAGGAAATTACCATTTTTAAAAGATTTAATTTATTTATAAATAAGAGAGAGCATAAGCAGTGGAGGGAGCGGGAAGAAAGGGCTGAGAGAGAGAAGGAGCAGACTCCCTGCAGGGAGCCCACTGTGGGGCTTAATCCCAGGACCTGAGTTCATGACCTGAGCTGAAGACAGTACTTAACTGAGCCAACCAGGCACCCCAAGAAAGATTACTGTTACTTGTTATTACAGTTAATCTGGCAATTTCAGAAATTTCACAGTGCCAAAACAGTTTTAACTACTTACTATTTTCTTCTTTATTTACTTTTCTTATTTACTTTTTTATTAGAGTATGAGATTAATAGCAGAAAGAAAAAGCATATTGAAAAGGGTAAGTATAATTAATGATTTATAACCATACTATACAAAGAATATCTAACATTCAAAATGGAGAAGACGAAGCCAAAGCATACCACTGAGATAAAAACATAAACCCCAATATGCTAATAACAATTAGCATTGTGCAAAAGGCTAAGGAGTATAAAAATATAAGGTTCCTTTTCTCAATAAATTCACAAACTGGAAAACACGATTAAAGTGTGATAAGGGAAAATGCAATAAATTACATCATTTAGTGATATATATTGTTAATGCTTTGTGCTCCAAATGGGAGAGAACACAGTGAAGTCTAAATAAGGATTTTTCCGACATCCATGTTGCCAGTCAGTTGTTCAATTTTGTGGTTCTTTCCTTGAACTCACAGCAACATTCAGTTCATTTATGACTCCCAACTTCTGGAAATGCTGTAATTTCTTCCCGTGGGTTCTGTCACACTGTACTCTTCTAGTTTTCCTACTTCCCCAATGGTACTTTCTCCTTCCCTTCTAAGTTACTAAATATTAAAATGCCCAGGAATCCTGATACCCATTCTATTCTTTATCGACTAATTTTTCCTTTAATTAATATATGCATTCCAATGACTTTATTTATTTTTTTAAAAGATTTTATTTATTTGACACAGAGTGAGAGATCACAAGTAGGCAGAGAGGCAGGCGGGGGGGGGGGGGGAAGCAGGCTCCTTGCTGAGCAGAGTGCCTGATGTGGGCCTGATCCCAGGACCCTGAGATTATGACCTGGGCCAAAGGAAGAGGCTTAATCTACTGAGCCACCCAGGTGCCTCTTTCCAATGATTTTAAAGAGCATTTATATGCCAAAGCTTGTTAAAGATTTATTTATTTATTTTAGAGAGCGAGAGCTTGAGCAGAGGGATGGGCAGGGGGAGAGAAGGCTCCCACACAGAGCCCAACTCAGAAGTCAATCTGAGGGCTCTGAGGTCATGACCTGAGCCGAAATCAAGAGTTAGATGCTTAACCAACTGAGCCACCAAAGCACCCTGGGATAACAATGACTCCTATATCTAAATGAACTTCATGTGACATAAACAGGGATCAACAAGTTTGTCTTTTCCATGTAGAAAATGGAACTCCAATGCTCTAAGTCTCTAGTCAGTATGGTTTTTTCAGCCCACTTTTCAGTTTCTTAACATGTATTCTACATATCATGTGTGGGGTTCTACATATAATGTGCAAAGTTTTGGTGGGAAAAATATGGAAAAGTGTATTTATTTCATCTTAGAAATCAGAATTCCTCTCTGCTGTGGTCCAAATGTTTGTGTCCCTCTCAAAATTCATATGGTGAAATCCTAACGCCCAGTATGATGGTAGTAGGAGGTAGAGCTTTTGGGAGATGGTTAAGTCAGAAGGGTAGAACCCACATTAATGGAATTAATGTTCTTATAAAAGAGATTTATGAGATCCCTCACCCCTTCCACCATGTGAGGACATAGTGGAAAGGTACTGGCAAGGAACCACAAAGACACTCACCTGACCATGCTGGCATCCTGATATCAAATTTCCAGGCTCCAGAACTGTGACCAAAAAAAAAAAAATATATATATATATATATATATATATTGTTGTTTATAAGTAACCAGTTTGTGGTATTTTGTTAGAACAGCCTGAACAGACCAAGACTCTCTCTTCTTTACTGTTAAAACATTTTAAAAATATTTATTCTCTATTGTGAAGTGTCTCTAAAGTCTTTTTACCAGTACAATTTTTTTTTTAAGATTTTATTTATTTATTTGACAGAGAGAGATCACAAGTAGAGAGAGAGAGAGAGAGAGAGAGGCAAGCAGGCTCCCTGCTGAGCAGAGAGCCCGACGCGGCGATCCCAGGACGCTGAGATCATGACCTGAGCCGAAGGCAGTGGCTTAACCCACTGAGCCACCCGGGCGCCCCACCAGTACAATTTTTAACTGGGATAAATGTCATCTATACTGACTTTGAGAGTACTTCTTATATATTTCAAATTTGGGTTCTTTGTTGGATATAGATACTGTAAATACTTTCTCCCATTCTATGCAATGCCTTCTAACTCTTTAAAAGAACTTACCCTTTTTCTACACAGAAATTACTAATTCTAATATAGCCTATTATAACTCTTTTTCTCTTATGTTTAAGTCTCTTTGTAAAGTTTATTACATGCAATTGTCCTGAAGCAATAAGAACCCTTTGTCCTGCTGCCATTTGGAAATAAGAATATATATATCATGTTCCAATCAAAATGAACACTTTCTACCCTAAATAAGCCAGAAGTAAGAGGGAAATCCAACACTGTCTTCAAGATAACCTTGAGTATTTCCCATAAATTAACTTTCTACCAAAAAATTATTCTGTACTCTAATGCCTAAAGGTATATCACAACTTATGTGTATATAGTATATAGAAGTGATGTAGAAAAATTCATATTTTTTCCCACTATGAACATGCTAATGCAAACTTGGAAAGCTTGGAGGGATTTTTTTTCCTTTAAACATAGGCTGTAATTTTTATCTGAATAACCAGATGTTCCAAAGTAGACATCCTTGCAAAATCTTTTCCAGAAACATTTTCTTTCTACATGTCTTCCTTTCATAACTAATATTAAAAATTTGTGAGCTGCTTTTATCCTCCACACTCCTCCTAAGTTACTTTCTCTCCTCATTGAAGTATGTCTACTAACAGTTCTTTTAGGGACAGTATGCAGCAGGAGGTTTTCAGTTTTCGTGTCAGAAAATCTGTTTTGTCCTCATTCTTGAATAATAGTTCAGCCAGTTATAGAATTCTAGGCTGATGCCTTTTTCCCCCTCGGCATCAATATCTGTTATTATAGATTGTTGCAGATTAAAGGTAAGTGCTATTTCTATCTTGCTAACCTATCTTTTCTCCTTACTATCTTTGAAAACTCTTTGTCCTTGATGTTTTGCAGTTTCAATGAACTATTTCATGATGTGGTTTTACCTTTATTTATCCTGCACAGTATTCTGTGAACATGTTTTTCTGAGTTGTTCTGTATACTGAAAATTTTTCAGCTCTTATCTATTCAAATATTACTTATTCATCATTCTCTAATTTTTTAAAAGATTTTATTTATTTATTTGATAGAGAGAGAGCTCAAGCAGAGGGAGCAGCAACCAGGAGAAGCAGACTCCCCACAGAGCAGGAAGCCGGATGCAGGACTCAGATCCCAGGACCCCAGGGTCATGACCTTTGCCAAAGGCAGACGCTTAACCAACTGAGTCACAAAGGTGTTCCTGCAGCCCTTTCTAGATAGAAGAAATTTATTTCTTCAAACAACTTCAAAATATACATTTTAAAGTCTTCATCAGATAATCCATAAAATTAATTTCATTGAGAGTGAATGTTCCATTTGTTGGATCTTGCTACCAGGTAGGATACCTTCAGTTTCAAGTAACATAAAAAATCTGTCTCAATTTACTAAAACCAGAAGGAGAATTTATTATCTTATATATCATGTTCCCTAGTAAAGCATCCCTAGGGTCAACTAATTCACTGGCTCAACAACATTATCAGAATTTGTTCTCTCTCTTTTGCGACTCTGCCATACTAAATATGCCAGATTTGCCCATGGCAGCTCTCCTTATGGTTACAAAATGGCTAAACAGTTCCAGATGTTCCATAAAGACCCAATAACATCCAGCAGAAGAAAAGAAATCATCTCCTCCTGTATATTTTTTTAATCAGAAAAAAAAATCTATCCCAGAAGTTCCTCAGAAGACATATATATTAAGACAATATTGCATCAAATGTATTCCTAAGTAAATCACTAAAAAGGGGATTCAGACAGCCATGTTCAGTTTAGCTAAACACATGGCTGTGTAGACAAGAATGGATTATCTAAACAAAATTTAGTTCCCTTAGAAAGTAGGAAGAACAGAGGCAAAAAAAAATATATATATATATGCTGTCCTGGCTTTCTTTGCATTAAATTTTTTCACTGATTTAATATTTGCTTTCTTTGGTCATTTTACTAGGAAAACTGTTATGTTTATGGTTTGCCATTTTTATTCATTTTCTCCTCCTCTTTTTTGACCCATTTTTACCTAGGAATTTTAAAATTGCTTTTAAGTTGCTAGTCTCTTCAAGCCCCAAGTCATTAACCAGTTACTACAGTGTTTAAACATTTCCATGATAAAATTATTTATTATATAATAAAATAATCCAAAAGTTAATGACTTAAGACAATAAACATGTATTTTCTCACCATTTCAGTGTTTCAGAAATTCAGAAATAATTTATCTGAGTAATTCTGGCTCAGGGTCTCTCATGAGGTTGCCGTTAAGATTTTGGCCAGGGTTAGTCAGTTATCTGAAGGCTGAAAGTGGTTCACTTACACAGCTGAGACAGTGGTGCCTTGTTGGCAGGGGACCTCAATTTCTGTTCCTGTGTCTCTCAATACAAACTGAGTGTTATCATATCATGGTGTCAGGCTTCTTCCAGAGCTTAGCAATCCAAATGAGTACAAGAGAGAAGATGCAGGAGTGCCTGGATGACACAGTCAGTGCAAGGTCAGGATCTCAGCTTAGGTCAGGATCTCAGAGTCATAAAATCAAGCCCCAAGTCAGGCTCTGTGCTCAGTGCAGAATCTGCTGGAGATTCTCTCTCCCTCTCACTCTGCCACTCTTGCTCATGCTCTCTCTCTCTCTCAAATAAATAAATCTCAAATTAAAAAAAAAAATAGAAGTGGCAATGTGTTTTATGAGATAGTCTTCAAAACTACACACTGTCTGTTTGCCGTATTCTACTGGTCACAGAAACCAACACTGACACATATGAAGTTGGGGCTACCTGAAGACGTGAATACCAGCAGAGAAGGATCATTGATCTTGGACACTGGCTATTACACCCATCCGAGAATCAGTGAGTATTTCACATATGCCCACTTACTTCCTGGTCCTAAAGCTGTATCTTCGCATCTTTCTCTTACACCTTGCTACGTTCACAGCTTGTTTATAAGCCTCAGTAGTTTTTGTTTTAGATGTCCTTTCACAAGTTTTGGCTGTGGAGACTCACTCAAGCCATTAGCTTCATTCAGAGGCCTTGATTCTAGTCCTCCTTCTCATATGGAGAAGTATAATATTCTTTTCCAGGAAAGAATCAAATTCTCATATTTAGGGTACCTGGGTGTCTCAGTGGGTTAAGCCTCTGCCTTCAGCTCCGGTCATGATCTCAGGGTCCTAGGATCGAACCCCGCATCAGGCTCTCTGCCCAGTGGGGAGCCTGCTTCCCTTCCTCTCTCTCTGCCTGCCTCTGCCTATTTGTGAACTGTGTGTCAAATAAATAAATAAAATATTTAAAAAAAACCAAATTCTCATATTTACTAAGTATCTTCTAAATCCAGAGGCAAATACAACTACGGCATCGTTTCTACTGATAGCTATTTTTCTTCTGATTTCTGAGCCATCGATGTTTATCTAGCTTTTAACTCTCCATATATTTTTTCTTTTCTTTTAAATTTTATCAATGCTAAAAGTTATAATAAAGAGTACACTAATGAGTGAGAACTCATTCTTATCACTTTCAAGTCTTATTTTTTTAGCTTTTTATTTTAAACTAATTTTAAATTTGCAAAAATAGTACAGAGAGTTCCTATATATCTCTCACATAGCTTCCCTAATGTTAACATCTTATATAACTAAATTAAAAATTACTGAGCCCAGTAGACTACCATTAGTAGTAGACTACCATTAATAATACTATTTTTTAAATAAAGATTTTATTTATTTATTTGACAGAGTAGGCAGAGAGGCAGGCAGAGAGAGGGGGGAGGCAGGCTCCCCATGAAGCAGAGAGCCCCAGGAGCCCAATGTAGGGCTTGATCCCAGGACTCTGGGATCATGACCTGAGCCAAAGGCAGAGGCTTTAACCCACTGAGCCACCCAGGTGCCCCTAATAGTACTATTAACTAAATTATAGATCCCACTCAAATTTCACCAGTCTACCATTGATGTTTTCCTCATCCAAGAGCCTGTCTAGTACTTGTAAATCATAGATCTGATAAAGGATTTGTTTCCAGAATACACAAAAATTCTCAAAACTCCGTAACAGACAACCCAATTCCAAATGGGCCAAAAATGCCCAAATGCTTTATAGACTTTTTTCCATCCCTTTGTGCTTAGCCTTTCTGAATTATTTTGTTTATGTCTCCTATATATTGCAGTTGAATTTTGCTTTTTGGATTAAGGAGAGTCTCACTGTTATGACTAATATGTTTGGTCTCTTATCTGTATTAGGAGAGGCATTCTTCCTTAGGACATGATCATTCCTGTTTGTTCTTGCTGACTGCAAAACTCCAGGGTTACTCATTTTTTGATACTAAGCACTTTCTGGAACTGGTCATACTGCAAGTAGGTAACCACAATGTGGTTAAGGTAACCACAATGTAGCTGAGTGATATTTCATCATATGAATGTACCACATTTTGTTTATCCATTTGCTTGTTGAAGAACAGCTGTATTGCTTTCAATTCTTGGCAATTGTTAAAGGTATGTCAATGTCCCTGTTTTTTCTTTTTTTGGCATGTGCATGTTCTACCATGATTTGTTGGAAAAGCCCTGCTATAACACCTGTGTGCAAGGTTTTGTGTGGACATAAATTTTCAACGCATTTGGGTAAATACAGCATAATTGGTTGGTTAGTAAATATCTACAAAGTATTGTTAAGAAATACCAAACTGCTTTTCACAGTGGCTATATAATTTTGCATTCCAACCAGCAATGAATGAGAGTTCCTGTTGGTCCACGTTTTCACCAGCATTTGATGTTATCAGTGTTTTGATTTCAGCCATTCTAGTAAATTTGTAGTGATGTTTCACTGTTGTTTACTTTACATTTCCCTAATGACATATGATGTGGAAATCATTTCATCTTATTTGCTGTCTCTGTATCATCTATGGTGAAGTAAGTGTTCTGACCTTTTGCCTTCTTTTTAGTTGGTGTATTTGTTGTCTATTGTTGAGTTTTAAGAGTTCTTTGTATATTTTGGTTACTTCTGTTATCTTTAAAAGATACGTATGTTGCAAATATTTTCTCTCAGTCTGTGGCTTATTTTTTTCATTCTAACAGTGCCTTCAACAAAGCAGAAATTTTAAATTTTAATGAAGAACAATTTATTTTTTCTCTCATGGATTGTAATTTTGGTATTGTGTCTAAAAAGTCATCATGAGGGGCACCTGGGTAATACAGTCAGGTAAGGATCTGATTCGTGGTTTTGGCTCAGGTCACAATCTCAGGGTGGTGAGATTGAGCATTGTGTTGACTCCGTCTCAGCACGGAGTCATTGAGGTTTCCCTCTCCTTCTTCATCTGCCCCTCCCCCAACTCATGTGCACACTCTCTCTAAATAAATAAATCTTTTTTTTTTTTTAAGGCATCACAAAACCCAAGGTCAGACTAGATTACCTATGCTCTAGAACAGAATATAGTTATGTTCTAGAATAGAACATAACATTGCTATGTATTTTTTTATAGCTGTGCATTTTACATTTAGCTCTATGATCAATTTTTGTTAAAGGTATGTCAATGTCCATGTTTTTTCTTTTTTTGGCATGTGCATGTTCTACCATGATTTGTTGGAAAAGACTCAGCTTTACTAGATTATCTTTATTCCTTTGTCAAAGACCAGCTGACTATATCTGTATGGGTCTTATTCCTGAGCTTCTCTATTCTGTTACGTTGACTTGTCTCTTCTTTCATCAGTATCACAGTGCTTTAAGTACTGCAGCTTTATAATAAATCTCAAAGCTGGTAACAGTCTTCCATATTCTTCAGTATTTTAGTAGCTACACTGGATCATTTGCCTTTCTGCATAAACTTTAGAATCAATTTCTATTTCTAGCTTGCTGAGAGTTTTTATCATGAATGTGAGTTGGAAAATGGCTTTTTTGTAACCTATTATTGGTATGGTCATGATTTTTCAGCTTTAGTCTGATGATGTATGTCATGAATTACATTAATCGATTTTTTGAATGTTGAACCAGTTTTGTATACCTGGAACAAATGCTACTTGGCACTGGATAAATTTTTGTTCTACAATGTTGAATTTGTTTTATTTGGGATTTTTTGCAACTATATTCATGATAGATATCTGTCTTTAACTTTCCTTTCTTGTAATCTCTTTGTCTGGTTTTAGTATTCTGCTAATGCTGGCCTTATAGAATGAGGAACTGTTCTCTCTGCTTCTATTTTCTGGGATGGATTGTACAGAATTGACATGATTTCCTTCTTCTATATTTGGTAGAATTAACCACTGAAACCATCTAGGTCTTATACTTTCTATATGGGAAGGTTTTATTGATTCCATTTCCATAACAGATATAGCCTTATGCAGTCTAGCTATTTTTCCTTGTGTATGTTTTGGTAGATTATGTCTTTCACAGAACCGGTCCATTTCATCTAAGCTTTAAAATTTGTGGGTATAGAGTTGTTCATGATATAGCTTTATTTATCCTTTTAATTCCTGGGTTTAGTACTGATGGCCCCTCTTTTCATTTCTGATATTAATCTGTCATCCTTCTTTCTTGGTTAGCCTGACAAGAGATTTATCAGTTTTATTGATATTTTCAAATAGCCAGCTTTTGGTTTCAATGATTATCTGAATTGATTTCCTGTTTTCATTTTCCTTGATTTCTACTCTGATTTTTATCATTTTTCTTATTATTTTGGATTTAATTAGTTATCTGTACACCCAACATGGGTCTGGAACTCCCAGTGCTGAAACCAAGAATCACCAAGAATTACCCAAGTGTGTCAGCCAGGTGTACCTACTTTGAACTTAATTTGCTCTTCTTTTTCTAGTTTCCTAAGGTGAAATCTTAAGATTATTGATTTAGAACTTTTGTCTTTTCTAATATCTTCAATGCTATAAATTTCTCTCTAACCTCTGCTTTTGTTGCATCTCACAAATTTTGAGGAGTTATATTTTCACTGGGTACAAAATATTTAAGCATTTCTTTTGAAATGTATCTCTCTTGAGATACCTTAATGTATTTGGTTACATGTTGTTTAATCTCCAAATATTTTGGGATTTTTCCAGTTATCTTCCTGTTAGTGATTTATAGTTTAGTTCCATTATAGTCCAAAAGCATAATTTGTAGTCTACTTTTAGAAATTTATTGGTGATGCAGAATGTGGTCTTAGTAAAATGTTCCATATGCACATGAAAAGAATGTGTATTCTGCTATTGCTGGATTACTACCCTATAAATGTCAATTAGATCGAGTTGTTTGATGGCGCTGTTCACTTAAACTATATCCTTACTGGTTTTCTGCCTGCTGGATCTGTAATTATTGATAGAGGAATGTTGAAGTCTCCAACAATAACTGTGAATTCATCCATTTCTTCTTGCAGTTCTATTAGTTTTTGACTTCTATATTCTGATAAGTTAGATGCATACACATTAAAGATTATTTCGTCTTTTGGGAGAACTGATAGCTTTATCAGTATGCAAAGTTCCTTGGAATCCCGTATCATTTTCCTTGCTTTGAATTCTGTTTTTTTCAAATTAATGTAGCTAAGTCCAGGTTTCTTTTGATTAATGTTAGCATGGCATATCTTTCTCCGTCCCTTTATTTTTGATCTGAATCCTTATATTTCAGATGGGTTTCTTGCAGAAAACAGTCTGAGTCTTCTATTTGTAACCACTTTGACAGTCTTTCCTGAACTGGTGTATTTAGTCCATGCACATTCAAAATGATTATTAAATAATTATTATCTGGAGTAATATCTACCATATTTGTTACCATTTTCTATTCATTGCTTTTGTTCCCTTTGTTTTCCATTTTTTTTAAGGTTTTATTTATTTATTTGACAGACAGAGATCACAAGTAGGCAGAGAGGCAGGCAGAGAGAGAAGGGGAAGCAGGCTCCCCGCTTGAGCAGAGAGCCCGAGGCGGGGCTCGATCCCAGGACCCTGGGATCATGACCTGAGCTGAAGGCAGAGGCTTTAACCCCCCGAGCCACCCAGACACCAAGTTTTGTTCCCTTTGTTTTCCATTTTTGTCTCCTCTAGTCTTAATGGAGAGATTTTACATGATTCTATTTTCTCTCCTGTCTTAGCATATCAATTATACTGAAAATATTCTTAGTGATTGCCCTAGAGTTTACAATATACACTTACCATTAACCTAACTTCACTTTCAAATAAAGGATGTTATATAGAATTGAAAAGTATAATTCTTGGTAAAAACAACAAAGAGCACTAACTCAAAAAGATATTCAACGCCATGTTCACTTAAGCATTATTGACAATAGCCCAGATATGGAAGAAACCTAAGGATCCATCAGCGGATGAACAGATAAAGAAAAGGTAGCATATAAATACAATGGCATATTATTCATCTATATAAATGAATGGAATTCACCATTTGTGACAAGGATGGACCTTGAGAGCATTATGTTAAATGAAAAAGTCAGAGAAAAAGTCATAGGTCATATGATCTCACTCACCTATATGTGTAATCTAAAAACAATAAAACAAGCTCATAGATACAAAGCAACAGATTGGTCATTCCCAGAGGCAGGGGTGGGGTAGAGAGTAGGCAGAATGAGTAAAGAGGGTTAAAAGGTACAAACTTACAGTTATAAAATAAAGAAGTCTACCCCAAAAATATAAATGTAGTGAAAAGAAGGGCCACATGCAGCCCAATGTTCATAGCAGGAATGTCCACAATAGTCAAACTATGGAAAGAGCTGAGATGCCCTTCAACAAACAAATGGATAAAGGAGATATGGTCATATATACAATGGAATATTACTCAGCCATCAGAAAGGATGAATATCCAACATGGACGGAACTGGAAAAGATTATGCTAAGTGAAATAAGTCAAGCAGAGAAAGCCCATTATCATATGGTTTTACTTATTTGTGGAACATAAGGAATAGCATGGAGGACATTAGGAGGAGGAAGAGAAAAATGAATTGGGGAGAATCGGAGGGGGAGACAAATCATGAGACTATGGACTCTGGGAAACAAACTGAGGGTTTGGAGCAGTGGCAATAGGTTAGCCCAGTGATGGGTATTAAGGAGGGCATGTATTGCCTGGAACACTGGGTGTTATACCCAAACAATGAACTGTGGAATACTATATCAAGAACGAATGATGTACTATATGCTAACATAATTAAAATAAATAAAAGAAAAGAAGTCATTTACAGCATGAGGACTATAGTTAATACTGTACTGCATATTTGAAACTTGCAAAGAGAATAGATCTTAAAAGTTCTCATCACAAGAAAAAAATTTGTTAACTATGATGACAGATGTTGTGGTGGTCATTTTGCAATATATACAAAAAAAAATCATTATGTTGTGCACCTGAAACTAATAAAATGTATGTCAATTATACCTAGTTTAAAAAATCATAGTGAAATAGTTGTCAATATATTAAGAAACATTTTGTGTTATGTAATATATATGCTTATTTTTTAACACATTAATAAGATCAAGTGTCTTGATTTCAAAGTGTTGATGTGCAAAAATGTTATTTAGAAACATCTGATCCAAATATATGTTAGAGTGAAAAAAGAACTAATAGTTAGCTAAATAAATACAACAGAAAATTAAAGACAATAGGGTATCAGGAATGTTAATACAGTTGTACAAACATATAGAACTGAAGTCTCAATGAGTCATATTCAAATGGATTGAATTATTGACCAGAGATATAATTTCTTCCAAATCAGTCCATACATACACATCAACCAATAACAAAGTTAAATATATTTTCTGATAGACTAAAACAATTTTTTGTTTTTAAATTAAGCTAACATCACCATATGGTGTGGGAAAGTTAGAATGTGGTATTACTTTCTGATATTTTGCATGATCATATTTAAGAGTCAGTAAAATAAAAAGCAATTCTAAGTCTTAATAGATTTCAGTAATTATCTTAAAGCAATGAAACTGAAAATACATAAAGGTCCTCAGAACTTGGAAACATTTTCTCTAATATTCTCAAAACCACAGAAAGCTTACAAGAACTAAGCTGAGATGGAATATAAATCAAGACTAATTCTACTCTAACTTACTTTGTTTATAATTGAGCTCAAAAGTGGGCAAATAATCTTGCTATGTAAGAAGTCTGTAAGAAGAAATAGGATGTAATCATTATAGTTTTCTTAAATATCTTCTATAAGATACTGGACTCAAAAGATTCTAACCATTACCTTTATGAGTAAAATGTGAAATGAAGACTCACCCAATAAAGCAAGATGTTTACTGCTTTATCTATTTCTTTCTGTAATTTGCAACACAAAGAAGTTCATGGACTACAGTACTACCTACTTTGTAGAATTATTGTCAGGTTTATACCAACTAAACATTTCTCCCTTCTTCAGTAACTTCAAGAACTTAAAAGATACTCATTCCTTTGACCTGAATTGGAGTATTCTAGCAAGGTACTTTATATGTCATCTTCCCATAAAAGAACTTAACATTCTCTGAAATGTAACAGTATTTGTATTTTCTCTAAAAGGGATAAGATATACTCAAAATAGTATTTGCTTACTTAAAAAAAATTAAAGTAAGGTAAGAAAGAATTATGGATGATAAATATTAGAAAGCTTTTTCAAATATAAAAGTACATACTAAGTCCTCTTAGAAAACTAATGATACTAAAAGGATTTGGAATTCTCTAGTTTAGCTTGTTTATAATCTTGAATGAGTCTTATAATATCCTCATTTTTTAACCTATGAAAAAATCTATTTAATTAATTTATTATAATATCATGCCACATCACCAGAAAAGCTAGAGATTTTTAGATAAGAGAATTTTATTTATAGAAAGGTCATGGGGAATTAACAACAACAACATTTTATGAACACAATTTTTTTTAAACAATAACAGAATTAAGAATGATTTAATATATAGTATTGCTTGTTATATAATACATACTAAAATATAGTTTTCACTTTACCTAACCCATTAGTTTTTTCTGTTCCAATTTTTAACAAATCCAGAAATAAGGCAGGATTTATGGAACAGAATGACTACATACTTTTAAATTATGTACTCCATCTACATCAGATATTCTCAATTTAAAAACTACCTGCAAATTACATGGACTTTCCATTATAATTCCTAAATTTAAAGATATAAGCACCAAATGGAACGCAAAATGCATAAAATAACTTGTCATAAATTTCAAAAGGAAAAAATTACACAAGCAATATTATAAATTAACAAATAATTTCCCAAAGAATACTGCAGAAGGTATATCAAAATTTTTAGAATGATTAAGTCTAGAATAGTTTTTACTTGCATTCTTTTCCATACGGTTGAAAACACCAAAGCACTGACTGAATTGAAAGAACCATGTATAAATGAATAGTAGATGGCACATACCATTTTATGGATAAAAGGAAGAGGGACTACGTACTTTGATTTGCAAATAATGTTCTTTATCCAAATAAATCCTCAGTGTTTCTATTATCCTTAAATGACAAGATTCGTTAAGTACTGTAAAAAAGAGACCATCTTTTACTGATGGAAGGCTTCTAATCTTATTCGGGTTGGATCTTCTGGATGTCTCAAGGCAATTCCATTACGAAGGAGCAGCTCAACATAAGGTGGCCAAAAAGAATCACTAATTTTGACATATGGATCATGTGGAACATCAAATAACCTATTTAAAAGAATCTAGGAAAAAATATCATTTAAGATATACCATACTTAGTAAAAAAGTGATACAGTTATAATAAAACATTAAAAATTTGTTTACCAAAGAATGTTAATCTCTTTTCATTTTGAATAATTGCTTGTTATAATTTCTATGTATTAACTTAAATAATTTTCTTTCTTTAAAAAACACTACAGATATTAATAAATGGAAACATATTTAAAACTGTGAATAAGTTTCTGCAACTTTGTGGAAAAAAACCTTAAACTCAAACATGTAGTTCAGATAGAATAGAGATGCTAACTAAAGCATAGGGTAAAAGCATCCATGTAAAAGCATAGGGTTTCACTGTGTAAATACTAAATAACATCATAAAAATTTTTTTAAAGTAATAATCTTGGGAATATGATTAAGGGCTAGTCCCCAATTTTGTGTTCTTTTAAAAAATGACAATATTCCTGGGGCGCCTGGGTGGCTCAGTGGGTTAAGCCGCTGCCTTCGGCTCAGGTCATGATCTCAGGGTTCTGGGATCGAGTCCCGCATCGGGCTCTCTGCTCAGCAGGGAGCCTGCTTCCCTCTCTCTCTCTCTGCCTGCCTCTCCATCTACTTGTGATTTCTCTCTGTCAATAAATAAATAAAATCTTTCAAAAAAATAAATAAATAAAAAATAAAAAATGACAATATTCCTTCTAGTAAGGTATAAAAAACAGACCCAGTCTTATACTAAAGATAAGTTAATATAAATATATTTAATAAACTTTAGTATACTTAAGAACTTATGCAGTATTTTCTGCTTTGACCCTATGTATAATCGTTCAGAAATCACTAATTAAAAGAAATCTTGAAGACAAAAGAACTACACAAAACACTTACCTCTAATATTTCATGCAGTGTTATCAGCTGTACAGTTGATTCTTGAATGTTTTTCTTTGACAGAAATGTGAATAACAAAAAATTAACAACTTAATTATGCCAATGGCAGATTAGACTACAGTTATCAAAAAAATTTTTAAATGTAATATTTCTTAACTGCTATGGTACCAAGTATACCAAAACCAAATATTTTTAATTAGGTGATTTTAAAAGAATTCTGAAAGTAAACAATCTGCTTGTATTAAACAGGTTCATAAAAACAAAGTTCAAACAACCTCTAAGAGACTGAAATCTTTTGCAATTACAAGAAGATACACAATTCAAACTATCTACAAATATATAATGGATAAATTATATTATACATAATATATATATTCATGTTATCGAAAGTCTAATGTTTCAACTCTCCAATCAAAATATCTCAAAAAAATGGCATTCCAAATAGTATTTATACAGCTTCAGGACAGGAAACTTCCTTCGCAGGGAGCCTTGTTCAACTTTCAATAGTTCTTGACAGTTCCTAATGTTAAATCAACTCACTGCTTCCTTTTTCCTTGGAATGACCGAGAATAAATCCCATTCCAATCCGATCCAAGAACCCCTCAAATATTTGAAAACAGGCATTATGAGCCCTGAGTTTTCACCATATTAATCATCATTAGTCCCTTCAATTATTTTTCATAAGCCATAGCCTTGCAGCCCCTCATATCATGGGTGTTCTCTAAATGTGTTTAATTTATCTTGTTTTTTCTTTTTCAATCCAGTCTCCACATGATACAAGTGTGATTTATTTTTTTTTTTAAAGATTTTACTTATTTATTTGACAGAAATCACAAGTAGATGGAGAGGCAGGCAGAGAGAGAGAGAGGGAAGCAGGCTCCCAGCTGAGCAGAGAGCCCAATGCGGGACTCGATCCCAGGACCCTGATATCATGACCCGAGCCGAAGGCAGCGGCTTAACCCACTGAGCCACCCAGGCACCCTACAAGTGTGATTTAAAGAGCAAAGATGAAAAGGAAGATTCACTTCCATACTTACAGGTGCTGGAATTTTATTCATCACATTTACTCATCATCAGCTTTTGGACATCTATTTTGCCCTGCTGACTATTATCTAAAATGCCTAAGCTTCTTTCATACATCTAGCTAAGACAGGTTTCCTTCATTCTTCAGTGTTTTAAAACCAAGAAAGATATTCTAAGTACCTCCACTAAATATTATCCCCATTTTATTTAGCCTTGTTCCAGCCAACTGAAAAATACAGTCCTAATTCTGTTATCCAGTATATTTACTATCTAGC
This sequence comes from Mustela nigripes, assembly GCF_022355385.1. NCBI lineage: Eukaryota > Metazoa > Chordata > Mammalia > Carnivora > Mustelidae > Mustela > Mustela nigripes. The sequence continues at coordinate 93,420,038 of NC_081568.1, forward strand.
TCCCTTAGTTCCTTATCATTTGCAAGTTTTCATCACCATGCCTTCTACCTATTTATATAAACTCCTATTTAAAATATTCCATTGGACATCTCGGGGCGGCTTAGTGGGTTAGGCCTCTGCCTTTGGCTTGGTTCGTGATCTCAGGGTCCTGGGATCAAGCCCTGCATCAGGCTCTCTGCTCAGTGGGGAGCCTGTTTCCCCACTCTCTCTCTGCCTGCCTCTCTGCCTACTTGTGATCTCTCCCTGTCAGATAAATAAATAAAATCTTAAAAAAAATAAAAATTAAAATTAAAATATTTCATAGGACATCTCTTCATACCCACAGGTCCTGTCCCTATGCTTTAACATAAACACCTCATTGTACAAAAAAAAAAAACCAAAACAAACCAAAACAAAACAAAAAAACCCACAAAAAACAAAAAACAAAAACAAAATAAAACCAAAAACAACAACAAAAAAAATCAATAGCACAAGGATCTAAAGGGGGTCTGCTAGAAATCTCCTTCCAAGATAATACTAATTCTAATCAGCAGCTTGAGTTCAGACATGTAATTAATTACAAAGTCACCTACTATAATGACGACTAGTATTTTCCCATACCAGTCAAAGATTACTGGGAAGTCCTTATAAAAAGTCTTATGTAGGGGCCCCTGGTGGCTCTGTTGGTTAACCATCTGCCTTCTACTCAGCTCATGATTTTGGACTCCTGGGCTCCCACCCCACATTGGGCTCAGACCCTGCATCGGGCTCAGACCCCAGATAAGGCTCGTATCCCACATTGAGCTCCCTGCTCAGTGGGGAGTCTGCTTCTCCCTCTGCCCTTCATCCGCTCGTGCTCTCTCTCTCTCTCACCCTCTCTCAAGTAAATAAATAAGTAAAATCTTAATTAAAAAAAATTAAAGTCTTATGTAAGTACAAATATACTAAAGAAAGAGTAAAAATAAATGTGATTCCTGAGTAAAGATAGTAAAACTGGATCTCAAAATCTCCTGACCTCTAATACCTTACTAAATAAGAGTAGTTAAAAAAAGCAGCTTTCAGTAGTGATGAAAACAGAATTAAAGAACTGATACAGAAATAAGCAGCTACAAAGCACAGATTAAAATATAAATGTTTGAGACAAAGAAAAAGCAGAGGAAAAATATAATGAGAGCAAACCAAGAAAAAAAATATTTCAACATAAAGATATGAAAAAGGGCCTGTACCCCTGGAGCAAATAATATTTTATATGTTTTTTAAAAAAAAGATACAAAAAACAGTATGACATAATAAAATAAAATTTCCATGAAATGAAATGTAACCTAAATCTGTCCCTAAAAACAATGCCAACTTAAAAGTAAAACTAATATTGAATGATCAACATTGTGATGTATCTCTGTTAAATTACTGAAGTACAAAGACAAAGAACTCTTCAGATATGTACTTGAGGCATCTAGAGGCTTACCTCAGAACTCCACAGCACATTCTATTTCAGAAGAATGGAGCAGTCCCTACCAGATCTTATTTTTTTTTTTAATGTGCTGAAAATATCCTTTGACTATAAAAGCAAACAAAGTATTTTCATCATTCAAGAACCTCAGAAATAAAATGCCGAGGAATTCTACTTGACCAATTTACTTATCAAAGAAATCCATCAAATCAAACTAGTTAAAATTAAAAACTCAAATGTTAAAAGATGATAAAGCATAGCATCCAGTACAAAATCAATACATCTAATCCAATATAATACAGAATAAAAATGCTATAAACCTGCCAAAAATTAAAATAAATAACAAATTGTAATGAAGATATAGGAGGAGGAACGTTAATTTCCTCATCTTTCATAGCAGGGAGTCAATGAATGCTGTCTAAAATTGAAAGATGAAATTTAAAAGCATATTACAATTTTTTATAATGTTTTTCATAATTTGTTTTCTCTATGTTAGGGATCTCTCCAGAATTAAAATCATTTGAAGCAAAGAAATATTTATCTGAGTTAAATAAATCATCCTTACTCATTTTTCTATCAAATTCAGTAAAATTACATGTAATACTTATTTTATACTGGCCTATACAAAACTACATTGATCTGGGGGCACCTGGGTATCTTGGGCTCAGGTCATGGTCTTGGGGTCCTAGAATGTTCACCTAATGTTAATGATGTGGTGAAGGGATTCAAGTTTTTCTTTTTGTACATATCTTTGAATGATAAAGCCCAGTGTTATGGATGGAACTGTGCCTCTCAAAATTCACAAGTTCATGTCCCATCCCCTAGGGTGACTACATTTGGAGATGAAGCCCTTAAAGAAGTAATTAAAGTTAAATGTGACCATAATGGTGGTATCCTAATCCAGCTGGACAGGTGTCTTTCTAAGAAAAAGAGACACCAGAGAGTACTCTACTCTCAGAGAAAAGGCCACATGAGGACAACAGCAAGAAATGGTTGTCCAGGGAAAAAGGCCTCAGCAGAAATCAACCCAGGTGACATTTTGACCTTGGACTTACAGCTTCCAGAACAGTGAGAAAATAAAATCTTTCATTGAAACCATTTAATCTGTAGTATTTTATTAAGGCAGATTGAGTCAGTTAATACATCCAGTATTACTGCTTGACAGAGAAAGAGAAAAAAAAAAAAAGAGAGAAAGTAATCTATCATTTTATAACATGTATCAACAGATCATACACTTCATTTAAAAAAAGTGAGTTTATGGGCGCCTGGGTGGCTCAGTGGGTTAAGCCTCTGCCTTTGGCTCAGGTCATGATCTCAGGGTCCTGGGATCGAGCCCCGCATCGGGCTCTCTACTCAGCAGGGAGCCTGTTCCTCCTCTCTCTCTGCCTGCCTCTCTGCCTACTTGTGATCTCTCTCTGCCAAATAAATAAATAAAATCTTAAAAAAAAAAAGTAAGTTTATTAAATACAACTTAACAAATCCATGATGGCTTCTGGTGATCAATGATTCCCTTTTAGAATCCCTCAAAACCTCTGGTTCTATTACTGGAGAAGTTTGAGAAATTTTTAAAAAATGTTGAAGGCAAGACTGAAATCAGAAAATATCACTGAGTTATTGTAGGATTATGATCATTAAGAGGTAGGGAATTCTGAACTTAATGAAATGGTTAACAGAAGGCTGTCAATAATTTTAGAAATGAACAAGTGTATAAATAACAATGGATAGAATGGGAGACATAGTCCATAAAATATGTAAAGCCTCCTAATAGTTACAATGAAGAAAGGAAAGAATAACAAATACAGATTATAAGAAAATCCTTTTCCTAGTATACTCATAGTCATTGAATAAATATGAACTCAGAAGGTACTATAATACATATGCAAGATAATAGACCTACAAAGATGAAATCAACACATCAAGGAGCTCAGAGTGCATGGTGGGTGAACAGAGAGATAGACATAAATGATCACTACAAAATCCTGTGACAAATGGTAATAAAATGACACATAAACTTCACTTAATACTCCACACAGGGGCATGCCTGAGTCACGCAGTCGTGTCCAACTCTTTTTTTTTTTTTTTTTTTTTTTTGAGAGAGAGGGAGAGAGAGAAGGAAAGGGCAGATTCCCAGAGGAGCAGGGAGCATGATGTGGGGTCCGATCCCAGGACTCTGGGATCATGACCTGAGCCAAAGGCAGATGCTTAACCAACTGAGCCATTCAGGCACCCAAAGCATCCAGCTGTTGGTTTTCGGCTCAGGTTTGATCCCAGAGTCATGAGATCAAGCCCCATGTCAGGCTCCATGCTCTGCCAGAAGACTGCTTAAGTTTCTCTCTCCCTCTCCCCTCCCCCTCCCACACACACTCTCTCTCTAATAAATAAATAAGTCTAAAAAAAATACTTCATGCAAAAGATGATGTTTGATTCTTAGGTAAGAATTTGCTAACCTCATCAGATAGGAAGTGTTTTGTAAGCTGATGGAATAAAACGTATAAGGCACGAAAAGAGACAGGTCATTGCATACTTGCTGGGACTAGAGTGTATAGTTGAACAGATTAATGCAAGAGATAAATAAAGAATGGCTGGACAGGAGGCTAAAGAGATAGACAGTCAAATCCATTACTCTATACTTTATAGCCTTCATCCAGTAGGGAGCCATCAGTTTTATGTTGAAAAATGATTAAAATACACATTTTTAGAAAGATTATTCTGGTGCTGGTTTCAATGCCTACTCTACTTCCACAAGTTCTATTTATTCATACTATATACTGTTTCTAAAAAAGGAATTAAAGTAGTTGTTCCCAGTCTTGTGTCACCAAATAAAATAATTTCTAACTTTTGTAGAAAAGTTTTATTCCATCATAACAACTAGTAAAATATTCTACTTACAATAACTAACAGCTATCTTTTGACTTTAAAAATTTACACATGCTCACCATGGAAAGTTTGGAAAAGAGTAAAAACAAAAACAAAAACAAATCTCACCTAAAATCCTGGCTCCCAGACGTAGGTGCTATTACATTTTTTTGTTACAGATTAGACTCATAAAATTTAGTTAGCTATGTTTTATCCATTTAACAATATAAAATTTAGTTAGCTATGTTTTATCCATTTAACAATAAATTGTGAGCATTTTAGTAACTCTTCTGGTAGTGTTCAATATATTATTTTTAAAAGGTTTATTTTTTCTCCCTGTCATATGGGTAAATATTTAAAAACGCATTTAATCCTGTTTTATTGAACTATCAATATTATCAACTAGAATTATAATATTTTCAATCAATATTATAATATGAAATATTTCTGTACATGTATCTATGTGTTTCTTTGAAATGTATATAATAAACTTACAAAAATTTATCAGAAAATTTACATTTGAACTTGTGTGAAACAGCATCATATATAAATATCTACATGAATATGTTCTCTAAAACGTACCTTTTTCTTTTTCTTTTTAACATTTCTATCAGGCAGAGGAAAATGATCTTCCAGAAACTCACCCAAGGTAACCAAGAGCTTCTCCTTATATTCTTTTATATCATGCATTTTAGTTTTCAGCTCACCAAAAATTCTAATAGATATTTTAAAAATTAAGAGAAATATTTTACTGATAAAATACATAAATATATGTAACTGGTAACTCATGAAGTTGACCAAACACTTTGTTCAAACTTCATTTGTTCAAACGAAATGACTAGCTTTATGAAAGTACAAATCTCAGGACCACAGCATGGCTCAGTGGGTTAAGCGTCTGCCTTCAGCTCAGGTCATGATCCCAGAATCCTGGGATCATGTTCTGCATCAGGCTCCATGCTCCATGCTCCTGTGTCTCTGCAGCTACTCCTGCTCCTCCCGCTACTAATGGGCTCTTTCTGTCCCTTTCTCTCTGACAAATAAATAAATAAATAAAATCTTAAAAAAAAAAAGTAAGTAAAACTTTCTATTTAACATGCAGGGAAACTATCCATCAAGTCATTAATCAAATGTAACTAACAACAAGCAAAAGTTAAAGTAAAATTCACAATTTCTAGTAAAATTTCCCTTCTTTTCATGTACATATTTCATGTAACATAAAAAAATAACTTTTTCCTATTTCAAAAAATTAGAATACAAATACCTGGATTCAGAAAATGTCAAAACCTGATGTTTCAATTCATTGTGTAGTACATTAAGAGATTCCAGTATCTGTTGTTGTTCATCGAACCACTGTTGCTCCCTTTAAACATGGAAAAACAATACCAACACAGTCAAATAAAACATTAATACCAATTCAATATATATCAGTGATTAAAGGTAATATAATATAGTTATACCTTTCCAAGTCTTCCTTTAACTTTTCATTCTTTGATTGAATAGTAGAGAGTACCAATTCAAGATCATGTCTCAATTTTTGGAACTAGAACAAAATAATTCAAATTGCTTAATCTATAATCCTATAAATAGTTATATTTTTTAATGAGTGAAATTTACATTAATTGTTTAGGATAGATAGTCAGAAATCAAGAGCAAAAAAGCCCACCAGTAAGCCTGAAAGGAAAATATACAGCAGATACTAGGTTCTTTATAACATTTCATTTGTTAAATTCAAAAACGTAAGAAGTAGTTTTGAGCAATACATTTTGATACTGAAAGATGATTAAAAAATAAGTTTTCAGTAATCAGTTAGATTAGGTCTCTTTTCTAAGGAAACTATACAAAAGCAGACACAAATGATTATCATTCATTTAACAAATATATATTGATCGTAGACTACCAGGCATTGTTGAAGGAGTCAGGAATTCAAAGATGAACAAAGAGGAGAACTGAGACAAACAAATATATAAACTCCAGCAAGTGATCAGTATCATGAAGAAAAATAAGTCAAAATAGGAACACAGACAGACATGAGGAATAGGAATGGCTCTTTTAGGTAGTATGACATAGAGAGATCTCTCTGATCAGCTTAACAGTAGAGCAGCAGATAAAGAAGACATGAGATAAGAAAGACATGACCATTTCTAGCAAAAGAATGTTCCAAGCAGAGAAAACTGTAGGTACAAATGCACTGAGGCAAGAGCATGTATGACGTATTTGAGAAACATCAAAGAAGACTGTGTGGCTATAGAAAATTACAATAACATCTGGAGTTTTTTCTAGTATCTTTTTGTTTCTAGAACATATTAGCTAATATTCCTTTCTTCTGATGTCAAGGGTTTCCATTAGCTTTTTACACATCTAAATCAGTGATAATTTAAAGATGTATATCATAAACCTTATAGCAACCACAAAAAGGGGGGGGGGGACTAACCAGTAAACCAATAGTATAAATAAAATAGAATGATTTTCAAAACTACAGAAGTCAAGAAATTGGAAAGAGAGGAAAACAGGAACAGAGAAAAGGTAATACAAATAGGAAAGAAAAATCAAGTACAAAGATTTCAGAGCAACCACACTGATATTATATTAAATATGAACTAACAATATAATTAAATTAAAAATAAATAATAGAAAGGTAACTGGAAAATCTGCAAACACTTAAACATTAAAAACATACTTCTAAAAAAATCCATGAGTCAAACAAGTAATCTATGAGAAAAAAAAGGATTATGCACTACTTGAAAATAAAAACAAAATAACAATTTCTGGGGTGAAGCAAAAGCAGTACTTGGGTGAGAATGTACAGCAATAAAAGCCTATATTAGAAAAACAAAAGCTCTTGGGGCAGCTGGGTACTTCAGTCCCTCAAGCATCTGCCTTCTGTTCAGGTCATGATCACAGGATCCTGGGATGGAGCTCTCCCACCCCTCATCAGCTCATCAGTCTGCTTCTCCCTCTACTCCTCCTCCTGCTCATGCTCTCTCTCTCTCAAATAAATAAATAAAATCTAAAAAAAAAAAAAAAAAAGCACTCAAATTAAGGACAGCTTCCACCATAACAAAAAGAACAAATAAAATATAAAAGTATATTGAATAAAAAGTAACACAAACAAGAAGAAAATTGGGGGTGAGGGGTCAATGAAACCCAATCAATGAAACCCAAAGCTGATTCTTTGAGGTGGTCATCATAATTACCCACACTAATTACAACAGGAAAAAAGAACAAAAATTAATAACATTAGGAATGAGAGAGGTTACATGTATACTATAAACATTGAAATGATAATACGGGAATATTAAGAACAAACTGAATAAATATAACAAATTAGAGGAGATGGACAAACTCTTTAAAAGACACAAACCACCACTTATTCAGAGAAAAACCTAACTAGCCATAAAAAAACTGAATTTGTGGCGAGAAATTTTCCCACAAAGAAAACTCTAGGCCTAGATGGCTTCATCTGTGAATTCTTTTTTTTTTTTTTAATAAATCTTTTTTAAAAAATTTTATTTATTTATCAGAGAGAGAGACGGGGAGAGAGTGAGCACAGGCAGACAGAATGGCAGGCAGAGGCAGAGGGAGAAGCAGGCTCCCCACTGAGCAAGGAGCCCGATGTGGGACTCGATCCCAGGACGCTGGGATCATGACCCGAGCCGAAGGCAGCTGCTCAACCAACTGAGCCACCCAGGCGTCCCTCATCTGTGAATTCTAACAAACATTTAAGGAATAAATAATATTTACTCTATACAAACTCTTTTGAAAAGAGAATACTTCTCAACTCATTCTGTTAGGCCTGATACCAAAGTCTGACCAAGATGTCACAAGAAAAGAAAACCACAGATTACTATCTCTCATTAACATAGACACAGAAAATCTTAATAAAGTTTTACTAAATGAAATCCATCAATAAATAAAAAAGATTAAGCAAAGTGGGTTTACCCTAAGAATATATGGTTAAGCAGGTAATATAATTTTTTAAAAAATCAGTGTACTGGGCACCTGGGTGGCTCAGTGGGTTAAGCCGCTGCCTTCGGCTCAGGTCATGATCTCAGGGTCCTGGGATCGAGTCCCGCATCAGGATCTCTGCTCAGCAGGAAGCCTACTACCCTCTCTCTCTCTCTCTGCCTGCCTCTCTGACTACTTGTGATTTCTCTCTGTCAAATAAATAAATAAAATCTTTATTTTTTTTTTAAAGATTTTATTTATTTATTTGAGAGAGAGAGACAGTGAGAGAGAGCATGAGCGCAGAGAAGGTCAGAGGGAGAAGCAGACTCCCCATGGAGCTGGGAGCCCGATTTGGGATTCGATCCTGGGACTCCGGGATCATGACCTGAGCCGAAAGCAGTCGTCCAACCAACTGAGCCACCCAGGCATCCCAATAAATAAAATCTTAAAAAAAAAAAAAAAATCAGTGTACTAATATAACAAGTCAATTAATTTGCATAGTCATCGTATAAAATTAATATACAGCAACTGCTGCATATCTATACATTCATAATGAAGTGGTAGAAAGAGAAATTAAGAAAACAATCTAATCCAAAATCCAAAAACAATAAAATACCTAAGAATAAACTTAATCAAGGAGGTGAAAGATCTATACTCCAAAAACTATAAAGCAATGATGAAAGAAATTTAAAATGACACAAACAAATGGAGAGGTATTGCATGCTCATGGGCAGAAAAAAACAAAATTTTTTATTATTTATTAACATATAATATATTACTTGTTTCAGGGGTACAGATCTGTGATTCATCAATGTTACACAATTCACAGTGCTCACCATAGCACATATTGTCCCCAATGTCCATCACCCAGCCACCCCATCCCTTCCATCCCCCTCCACTCCAGCAACCCTCAGTTTGCTTCCTGAGATTAAGAGTCTCTTCTAGCGGGGCGCCTGGGTAGCTCAGTGGGTTAAAGCCTCTGCCTTCAGCTCGGGTCATGATCCCAGGGTCCTGGGATCGAGCCACACATCGGGCTCTCTGTTCAGCGGGGAGCCTGCTTCCCTTCCTCTCTCTGCCTGCCTCTCTGCCTACTTGTGATCTCTGTCTGTCAGAAAAATAAATAAAATCTTAAAAAAAAAAAAAAAGAGTTTCTTCTAGGAAAAATCAATATTGTTAAAAAAAAATGTCTATACTATTCAAAGCAATCTACAGATTTACACAATCCCTATGAAAATACCAACGGCAGTTTTCACAGAACTCGGACAAATCATCCTAATTTCTTAGGAATTCAATTTTTTGAACCCCAAATTCAATTCAATTTTTTGATTGAATTTGATTTACACAATCCCTACGAAAATACCAACGGCAGTTTTCACAGAACTCGGACAAATCATCCTAATTTCTTAGGAATTCAATTTTTTGAACCCCAAATTCAAATTTTTGAACCCCAAAAAAACCCAAATAGCCAAAACAATATTGTAAACAAACAAAAGCTGGAGGTTTCACAATCCCAGATTTCAAGATATACTATAAAGCTGTAGTAATCAAAAGAGTACGGCATAGTACAAAAACAGATACATAGATCAATGGAACAGAATATAGAGTCCAGAAGTAAATCCATGCTGTTATGGTCAATTAATCTACAACAAAGAAGGCAAGAATATACAATGGGAAAAAGACCATTTCTTCAACAAATGGGAAGAAGGATGGGAAGACTGGACAGCTAAATGCAAAAATATGAAATTGGGCCACGTTCTCATACCATACAGAAGATAAACTCAAAATGGATTAAACACCTTAATGAAAGACCTAAAACCGTCAAATTTCTAAAACACAGGCAACCATAGAAATTTCATTGACATCAGCCATAGAAATATTTTTCCGGCTGTGTCTCCTCTGACAAGGAAAACAAAAGTGAAATTAAACTACTGAGACCACACCAAAATATAAAGGAAACCATCAAAAAACCTTACTGAATGGGAGAAGATATTTGGAAATGCTCTAATAAGGGGTTCATATCCAAATATATAAAGAACTTACACAACTCAATACCAACAAAAATAAATAATCCAATTAAAACTGGGCAGAGGACCCGAATAGTCATTTTTCCAAAGAAAACACACAGGATGCTTGGGTGGCTCAGTAGGTTAGATGTGTGCCTTTGGCTCAGGTCAGGGTCCTGGGGTCCTGGGTCAAGTCCTGCATTGGGCTCCCTATGTAGGCTTGTTCCTCTCCCTCTGTGCCACCCCCAGCCTCCTATTGTGCTCGCTTTCTCTCTCCCAAATAAAATCTTAAAACAAAAAAACAAAAAAACAGAGGACATACAGATGGCCAACAAACACATGAAGGTGCTCAACATAACTAATCATCAGGGAAATACAAATTAAAACCACAGTGAGGGGGCGCCTGGGTGGCTCAGTGGGTAAAGCCACTGCCTTCGGCTCAGGTCATGATCTCAGGGTCCTGGGATCGAGTCCCGCATCGGGCTCTCTGCTCAGCAGGGAGCCTGCTTCCTCCTCTCTCTCTCTCTCTCTCTGCTTGCCTCTCTGCCTACTTGTGATCTCTCTCTGTCAAATTAAAAAAAAAAAAAATCTTTAAAAAACCACAGTGAGGTATCATTATATAACTATCAGAATGGTTATAATCAAAAACACAAGAAAATACAAAAGTTGACAAGGATGTAGAGAAAAAGGAATCTTTAAGCACTATTGGTGAGAAAGCAGATGGACGCAGCCACTGTAGAAAACAGTATGGAGGTTCCTCAAAAAATTAAAAATAGAATCACCATATGATCCAGTAAGTCTACTACTAGGTATTTACCCAAAGAAAACAAAAACATTAATTTGAAAAGATATATATATATAACCCTAAGTTTACTGTAACATTATTTACAATAGCCAAGATTTATTTGAAAGTAACCTAAGTGCCCTTCAATAGACAGATAAAGATGTGGTATATATTTGCTATCATCTTGCCATTTGAAACAGTTATGAAGGGATCTAGAGGGGATAATGCTAAGCAAAAGACATCAGGCAGAGAAAGACTATAACCATATGATTTCACCTACATGTGAAATTCAAGAAACTAAAGAACAAAGAAAAAAAGAGTCTTTAAATATAGAGAACACACTAGGTTGCCAGAGAGGAGGTGTATGGAGCAATAGGGAAAACAGATAAAGGGGAGTAAGAGTGTACTTATCTTGAAGAGGACTAAAACATGTATAGAATTATTGAATCATTATATTGTATACCTGAAACTAATATAATATCCCATGTTTTTAAAACTAATGTAATTTTTATATCAATAGACTAAAATAGAAAAAAAATCTTCTCAATGAATTTTGAAGAATAAATGACAAAATTCAATAATAATTCATGATTTTGGAAAAAGACTCCATAAATTGTAATAGAAGGTAATTTCCTCAACTTAATTAAGGGAATCTATAAAAAACCTACTACTAACATCACACTTAAATGATGGAAGAGTGAATGCTATCCACTAAGGTCAGGAACAAGGGAAAAAATGTCCATTCTCACCACTTTCATTAAGTATGTTACTAAATATTCCATGGGCACCTGGGTGCTCAGTCAGATAAGCCACCGCCTCTGTTTCTGCTCAGGTCATGATCACAGTGTTGTGAGACTGAGCTGTGTTGGGCTCTGCACTCAGTGGGGAGTCTCCTTGAGATTCTCTCCCTCTCCCTCTGCTAGTGCACTCTCTTGCTCTCAAATAAATCTCTAAAAAAATTAAATAAATCTTCTAGAACAGTACAATAAGCCAAGAAAAATATATGAAAGGCATGTAGGGGCACCTAGCTGGCACAGTCAGTTAAACACCTGATTCTTGGTTTCAGCTCAGATCACAATCTCAGGGCTGTGAGATCCAACCCCGAGTCCAGCCTCGTGCCCAGCATGGAGTCTGCTAGAGAGTCTCTCTCCCTGTCCCTCTGCCCCTCTTGCTCATGAGAAGGAAAGAAAGGAAGGGAAGGAAGGAAGGAAGGAAAGAAGGAAGGATATGAAAGGCATCCAGCTGTAAAGGAATAAAATATAATTTCCTCTGATCTCAGATGACATAACTAGCTATGTAGAAAATCCTACAACATTTACAAAAAAGCCACTAGAATAAAGGGGTTTTTCAGACTCACTAGTAGAAGATCAATATATAAATATTAATTGTATTTGTATGTATCAGGATTAAATAATTGACAAGTGAAAAAAGGATACCACTTTAATGGCATCAAAAATATGAAGTACCAGGGGCGCCTGGGTGGCTCAGTGGGTTAAGCCGCTGCCTTCGGCTCGGGTCATGATCTCAGGTCCTGGGATCGAGCCCCACATCGGACTCTCTGCTCTGCGGGGAGCCTCCTCTCTGCCAGCCTCTGTGCCTACTTGTGATCTCTGTCTGTCAAATAAATAAATAAAATCTTTAAAAAAAAAAATATGAAGTACCAAAGGGATGAACTTGACAAAAATGTGTAAGACCTGTACACCTCTATTACAATTTAAGTCTTTTAAAAAATCATGAATTGGGATGCTTGGCTTGCTCAACCAGTAGAGTAAGAGAATCTTGATCTTGGAGTCATGAGTTCAAGTCTCACATATGGGATAGTTTGCTTAAAAAAATAAAAATTAAAAAAAATAAAGAATTAATATTGAATTTTGTTATTTATTCTTCCTGAATTCACTGGAACAGTAAAATGTCTTTTTTCTTTTTTAGTCTTTGATATAATGAATTATAAAACACTGATGAGATAAATCTTAAAAATACTAAATAGATGGAGACCTAAGTAAATACAGAGATCATACAGGTCTCATGGATCCCTGGGCTAAAGATGTCAATACTCCTCAAATTAAACTATAGAATCTCAGTCAATTCAGTAAGCTGCCCATGGAACATTTAGTAACATACTTTTTTTTAAAGATACTGTTAAGAAAATAAAAAGATAAGTGTGCAGGAAAGAGTTAACTGAGCAATCCAAGGGTGCACACCTGCACATTACCAAGAAGGGCCTGCTTTCAGGACAGGTCCCTTGTGGACACCTTAAAGGATGAGCTTTGAGGCCTTAGAATATTATGTCTCATCGGAGTGTTTATACAGGGTGCTAGGATGGCTCAGTCTGTAGAGCATGCAACCTTTGATCTTGGTGTTGTGAGTTCAAGCCACAGTTGGCACCAGTTTGATCAGAGAGTTTATTCTAACTATGTGATTTATGGTGAATGCAGTTTTGCTCTGAGGGCTGAAGTGTGAGTAGGAGAGGTCAGTCAAGGAAGCCCCTTAAGCATAGTGACTGACTACTGATAAAAACTCTAGATAAGTCCCAGGTGAACTTCCCTACATGACAATACTTTGTACGTGTTGTGTACTCAGTTTCAAGGAGAATTATAAACAAATTTATCAACTCCACTGGGAAAAGATTACTATAAGCTTAGCCTATCTGTGTTTTCCTTGCTCATTTTAATCTGTATCTTCTCACTATAACGAACTGTAACCATAAGTACAATAGCTTCTCTGACTCCTGTGTGCCCATCAACGAAATCAGAGTGGTCTTAGGGAAAACCCTGACAACAGATGGCATCAAAAGTGGGATTTTGCTATACTGACCTTGGCTCACCAAAACATAATGAAAGCACTCTATGGGAAGAAGAAGAATAATGGGGCAGAGAATGAGGAACCTGGCACCTGATGTTTACCCAGTCAACAAGATAGAAGACAACAGCTGGACCATGATCAATATTTATAAGCAGAAGTAGTGTGGGAATTTAGAAATGGACATAAAATTTCTCAGACAGTTGGCTGACTGGATGCATAAGTTGGCTGACAGGATGCATAAGGAGATATAAAATACAAGAAACAAACAAGAGAAACAAACAAGCTAAATATTCAATCTCTTTATTATTTTTATCTGTAATAGTTAAAATGAAAGCAGAATGTTAAGGCCAATGCTGGTACTGCATCGTTTGAATTTCAGCCAGTTCAAACCAGAGTTGCTAGCTAAGGACTGCTACCAAAGGGAAAAATTACAATGCATCATTATATCATGTCATTTTTAATTAATGATACTGAAAATCTGGTGGATCATTTCAATATGAAAAAGAATCTTTATTTTCCATTCTAGGAAAATGTTCATGTATTATTTAGGTTTCTTCCCTTCCCTTTTCTTTCTTTTTTTTTTAATTTTGGAACCTCTGCTGGTTTTATTCTGTACTTCTGAGTTGATATTATAGTTCTACTATCTTCTGTTATTCCAGTTGTTTTCTTTTTTTGCCATCCTTACTCTGTAGGAGATTTCCATGACTATCACTACCAACATTTTTGTGTTTATTTCAGGTATTATGTTTTTATTTAGAAAGGCTCTTATTCTGATTTGTCCTTTTCAAAATAACAGCTTCATTGAGATACAATTCACATACAACACAGTACCCATTTAAGGTGTATAATTCAGTTATTTTTACTGTACTTGTAGAGTCGTACAAACATCCCCACAATCTATTTTAGAACATTTTCATCATCCCAAAAGTAAACCTGTTAGCAATATCCATTAGCAGTTACTATCTCCTCTCCAATCATCCAGCCTTAATCAATAAGCAACAACCTACTTTCTGTCTCTACGGATTTGCCTATTACAGACATTGCATATAAGTGAAATAATATAATATGCAATATTTTGTGACTGGTTTCTTTCATTTAGCACAATGTTGTCAAGATACACCTATATTAGGACATAAAGTAATTCATTATTTTAGACAATAGTACATCACTGTATAGGCATATCACATTTCTCTATTCATCAGTTGATGAATATTTGGGTTGTTTAATCTTTTTGGCCATTAAGAAAAATGTTGCGGGACGCCTGGGTGGCTCAGTTGGTTAAGCAGCTGCCTTCGGCTCAGGTCATGATCCCAGCGTCCTGGGATTGAGTCCCGCATCGGGCTCCTTGCTCGGCAGGGAGCCTGCTTCTCCCTCTGCCTCTGCCTGCCATTCTGTCTGCCTGTGCTCGCTCTCTCCCCCTCTCCTCTGATAAATAAATAAAATCTTTAAAAAAAAAAAAAAAGAAAAATTTTGCTATGAACATTCATGTTTAAGTTTTTGTGTGGACACACACTTATTTTCATTTCTCTATGGTATACAGCTGGGAGTGAAACTACTCGTTCAAATAGCAACTCTTTCATCTTCCAAGGAACTACCAGACTGTTTTCCAAAGGGGCTGCACTATTTTATTCTCCCATTAGCAGTTTATCAATGTTCTAATTTCTCCATATCTTCACCAATACTTGTTATTGTCTGTCTTTTGACTTTAGCAATGTCAAGGGGGTATGAAGTAGTACTTTTCTTAAGTTGATGTTCCATTATTTTTTATTTTTTTTCAAAGATTTATTTATTTATTTGTTTATTTGAAGGAGTGAGCACACATGCACAAGCAGGGGGAGGGGCAAAGGGAGAGAGAGAGAATCTCAGGCAGACTCTCCAATGAGTGGGTGAGGAGCCTAACATGGGGGTAGATCTCATGACTCTGAGATCATGACAAGAGCTTAAATCAAGGGTCAGACACTTAACTGAGCCACCCAGGTGCCCATTATTTTTTTTTAAAGATTTTATTTATTTATTTGACAGAGGAAGAGAAAGAGCAAGAAGGGAACATAGGCAGGGGGTAGTAGGAGAGGGAGAAGCAAGCCTCCTGCTGAGCCGGGAGCCAGAAGCGGAGCTTGATCCCAGGACCCTGGGATCATGACCTGAGCCAAAGGCAGATGCTTAATGACTGAGCCACCCAGAGACCCCTCCCGCTATTTTTTAATCAAAAAACTTTTGTCTTTCCGAAGATATTATTAAGTTCTTTGTTCCCTGAATTATCTCTACTTCCTTAAGGTTCATCTTTGTCAGTTGTTTAGGGTTTCTGCCTTTCCATTTAGAGGCATTCACAAATGCTGATGACCATTGGCTGGACATTTACATTTAAAACTCAGAAATACTAAAAACTCTGTGTAGGAATGAGATTTTTCAATGTACACCAATCCTGCTTTTTCACTGAGAACCCCATATACTAACACTTACGGATCATTTTTCTTAAGCCGTTTAGATTTTCCAGAGAAGATTATTTTATCTCCAGTCTGAGGTTATTTTATAATAGATTGTAAGACCTCTGGAGAAGGAGCTGGTACTTCCACCACACAGTAATGATCTTTCTGACTTTTGACCTGCACACCAACCCTACTAAACACCCAACCTGGTATCTCTGAGTCCAGAGCCTCAGTAGTTTAGTGTCTCCATATCCAATACCTCCATTTTCTAAGTATGGGAGTAAAAAGTTAGCTGCCTGATTAGAAGAAAGAAAGCCTGACAGTCATGTTCTGCTGTTAAAGAAATCTTGTTTTTAGCTTTGGACTTGAACCTTGAATACTGAGGTATTAGGTTCCTTCAAATCCCAAGACTTTTTTCAACTCTGTAGGCCAGATATCTTTTCATCCCTGTCTAATTCTCTTGACACACAGATACTTATTTCTTTCCATGCATTACAACCTTGTTTATAATTCTTGTTTGACCTAATGGACTTACATGTTAAAAAATGTCTTTATTGATATGTAGGTTAAGTTTTGAGAAGAACAGATGTATATTATCATCATTTAACTATGTTTAATGTTTATGCTTTTATTATGAGGAGTTTAATCAACTGAAAATTAAGAAAAAGAATAAAGTTTAATATTAAGTACTAATAACAGTTCTGTATACAAATTGGTGAAACAAAATTCAAGTCATTTAAAATATTCCATCCAATAAAACATAAAATCAAAATAAAAAATCAATATGGCTTTAAAGTAGATTCATCCTACTTATATCATGAATCCCAAACACTTATAAGTTAATTAGGGTTACTGCAGACTGATTAAGTGACTTACCTCTTCTTTTCCTAATGTCACTAGAACTTCTTCATTCAGTGGAATTACTGTAGAAACAAAACAAACCAAAATTATACATTTATGCTTAGTTAACTCTCAAAAATAAAGAATTTGATTTTGTGGTTTTTGAGATACTTCTATTTTCTTATTTAACATCTTTACATATATAACCAACTTACATATAATTTAGACAAACATGACATTGAAGCATTTTTGGGTTTTGTGCCTTTTGTTTTGTTTTTCAATTTCTCAAAAATAAAGTTAATAGTCTATAGTGTGTCCTTAAATATATCTCTAATTATATGATCCTATGCATGTGTATATATATGTACATGTATATCATCTGTACATATACATCAAGGGTTATTCATTTTGCTATTGCTGGTTTTACAAGAATGGAGTATCATATATATTCTTCTTATTTTTCCTCAACAAAATCCCCATGGAAATCTTTTCTATTTATCTGGTATAAATCTAATTCATAATTTTAAATCACTACAAATTATTTCACAGGATAAATGTACCATAGTGTATTGACTGATAACAGTACTGACTGAACATTAACTTTGTACTTAACTTTTAGCCACAAAAAACAATGATGCCATAAGCATTTTTAAACTTATGTCTTTATGCATTAGTGCTTTTATTTCTTTGGGATAAATTCCCAGAAATGGAATTTCATAGAAGGAAATATGTATTTTTTATTTTAATATAGGATGCCAGATTCTTTTCTAAAGAATTTCTCCTAGCAATAAGAAACAGCAAAAGATACAAACTCTCCTAAATTTTTGCCAATTTATGAGTATAAAGTTTCAGTTTAATTTTGTATAGCAAAATTAAATCCTTATACTTAGAAAAGTTCAACCTTTGTACTTTAAGTTTACCTTTAATAAAGTACTAATTAAAATTTCTCAAATAATATGCTACTGAAAAATTTCTAATCTAATTGCTATTTCTAAAGGGTCTTCTGACAGGAGAGAGCTTCCCACAAGTGCTTCATAGGCCCTGTATATCGGCAGCCCCAGGATTTCTACCAAATCATTTCAATAAATGCAATGAGAAGGATTCTAAGAACATAAAGTTAATAATCTTCGTTTTGGTCAGTGTGGTCATGAGTAGCACTTCAGTATTGATTCATATAATCATTTCAGCCCACACAATACAGCAGCTTCTAAAACTATAAAGTTATTTTAAATCTTTCAGTGTGGCAGTCTGTGGGACCGGCAACCCAGAGCAAAATGGGTATTTGGCCCATAGGCCAGCCTGTGTGTTTGGTTTTACCAGTACAAAATGTGTATATAAGGGATGATTATAATAAGAAAAATAAAAATTTAAAATTCCCTGATACATAGCATCAAAAATAATAAAATACTTCAGAATAAATTTAACCTAGGAAGCAAAAGACTTGTATGCTAAAAACTACAAAATGTGGCTGAAAGAAATCAAAGATAGAAACAATAAGAAATATCCTATGTTCAAGGACTAGAAGACTTAATATTATTAGACACCAATACTACCTACATTGACCAATAGCTTCAATGCAATCCTTATCAAAATCCCAATAACATTTTTGTAGAAAACAGAAAAATTCACCCTAAAATTCACATGGAATATCAAAGTACCCCAAATAGCCAAAATAATCTTCAAATAGAAGAACAAAGTTGGTGGTCTCACATTTGCTAATTTCAAAATTTACTATAAGTCTATAATAATCAAACAAGTGTGCTACTGGCAACAGAGACAGACATATAGACCAATAAAAGAGAACAGAGAATCCAGAAATAAATCCTCACTACATAGTCAAATGATTTTTGACAAGGATGCCAAGACAACTCAATGGGGAAAAGAACAATTTTCTTAGCAAATAGTAATGGGAAAACTAGATAATACACATGCAAAAAAATGAAGGTGGACCTTTAACTTTCAAGTTTGAAAATTTCTATTTATTTATTTATTTATTTATTTATTTTTTTTTTAAAGATTTTATTTATTTATTTGACAGAGAGAAATCACAAGTAGGCAGAGAGGCAGGCAGAGAGAGAGAGGAGGAAGCAGGCTCCCCGCTGAGCAGAGAGCCCGATGCGGGACTCGATCCCAGGACCCTGAGATCATGACCTGAGCCGAAGGCAGCAGCTTAACCCACTGAGCCACCCAGGCGCCCTGAAAATTTCTATTTAATAAAAAACAATCTTGAACAAGAAGTAAAAGTCTATTATAACAAACTAGTGGATTGGTGATGAAGACTTAGAGTAAATGTGTGGCAATAGGGGTTAATATTTAATGACTGGCTATATGTAATACATGAAAAAGGAAGAATCCAGAAGGACTCTTAAATTTATGGTTGATTTAAACAGATTCCATACAATAGATCAGAGAATGGAGATCAATTTATAAATCTGAGGCATGTATAGAATATTTTGGAAAAGATGTCTAGAAAGTAGAAAGATATCTAAGAATGACATTGCAGAAAGTCTGGCTTATAAAAACAGATTTGGAAGCAGTCATGAAAATTGTGTCCTCCTATCCACCCAAATTCATATTTTGAAATTCTAATCCCTAGCACCTCAGAATGTGCATATATTTGGAGCTGGGTCTTTAAAGATGTGACTAAGTTAAAATGAAGTCATTAGGATGGGCCCTACTACTCCATTATGATTGGCAGCTTCATACAAAAAGATTAGTATAAGAAGCTAGATGTCCAGATGTGGTTGATATATATATAAAATGGAATATTACACAGCCATCAAAAGAAATGAAATCTTGCCATTTGTAACGATGTGGATGGAACTAGAGGGTATGGTGCTGAGCGAAATAAGTCAGAGAAAGATAATTATCATATGATCTCTCTGATATGAGGAATTTGAGAGGCAGGGCAGGAGGTTTGGGGGGTAGGGAAGGAAAAAATGAAAAAAGATTGGATCGGGAGGGAGACAAACCATAAGAGACTCTTAATCTTACAATATAAACTGAAGGTTGCTGGGGGAAGGAAGGAAAGAGTGAAGGTGGTTGGATTATGGGCATTGGGAAGGGTATGTGCTATGGTGAGTGCTGTGAAGTGTGTAAGCCTGATGATTCATTATATGTTAATAAAAATAATTAATAAAAATTAAAATTAAAAAATTTTTAATTAAAAAAAGATTAGTACACAGACAAGTGACTATGTGAAGACCAAGGGAGAAGATGGCAAGCTATAAGGCAAGAAGAGAGGCCTCTGAAGAAACCAACTTTGCAAACCACCTTGATCTTGGATTTCCTGCCTCCAGAATTAAGAAAAAAATTAATTTCTGTTGTTTAAGCAATCCAAGTCCATCGTACTTTGTTATGGCAGGCCTTGCAAACCGATATAGAAGTTGTTAATGCAGATATAACATATAAAAACAAAAGGAGGAAATATAATGCTGCAATAGCATATAGAGTAGTAAGTGAAAATTGCTGGGCACAGTCCTCTAGAGAACAGCAAATTTAACAGCATAGTATGAGCAGACTTTGAGATGCTAAATATAATCCTAAGGAGGAAAAAGGATCTATAGTTTAATGCAAATTAAAGTAACAACTGTCTATATACCAGAAATGCTAAAATTTTAAAAACTACCATGTGGTAGTTTTTTTTTTTTAATATTTTATTTATTTATTTGACAGAGATCACAAGTAGGCAGAGAAGCAGGCAGAGAGAGAGAGGAGGAAGCAGGCTCCCCGCTAAGCAGAGAGCCCAATGTGGGGCTCGATCCCAGGACCCTGGGATCATGACCTGAGCCGAAGGCAGAGGCTTGAACCCACTGAGCCACCCAGGCGCCCCATGTGGTAGTTTTTAAAACAGTGGTGGGGATGAATATAGTAAGTAGTTAAAATAAAGAATGCAGATGAAATTGCCTAGAAAGAGAATGAACAGAAGAATCCTAACAACTGGGATTAGAGAACAATAAACCTACAAAGGGGACTAAAATGAGAACTGGGGGGAGCTCAGGGAAAGGAGGCAAATGGGCAGGAGAAAGGAGAACAGAGATGTTAAAAGAAAGAGGTACAGTCCATGTAAAATACCAAATATACACATATAGGTGGCACAAACAAATAAGCTTTCATAATAGAAATTATGGGTATTTTAATGGCAGATTTTAAAGCAGTTTTCTAGGGGCACCTGGGTGGCTCAGTGGGTTAAAGCCTCTGCCTTCGGCTCAGGTTGTAATCCCAGGGTCCTGGGATCAAGGCCCACATCAGGCTCTCGGCTCAGTGGGGAGGTGCTTCCTCCTCTCTCTCTGTCTGCCTCTCTGCCTACTTGTGATCTCTGTCTGTCAAATAAATAAATAAAATCTTAAAATAATAATAATTAATAAATAAAGCCATTTTCTATTTCTTGAAAAAAGGCAAATATATAGCTGGCCCCTGTTGAATAAGTCAAGAGGCAACATACAATCTATGTGGTCTGGTCCCTATGTAAATAAGTATATAAAATAACTTTTCTACTAGGTACGTTTTTTTTTTAAAGATTGTATTTATTTATTTGAGAGGGAGAGAGGGAAAGAGCACAAGATGGGGTAAGAGGCAAAAGAGAGGGAAAAGCAGACTCTCTCACTGAGCAGGGAGCCAATTCAGGGCTCAGTCCCAGGACTCTGAGGTCATAACCTCAGGTGACTGAGCCACCCAGGTGCCCTCTACTAAGTAAGTTTCATTTTTTAAGACACAATTTATAGTTTCTACTGAGCAGGTAAGATAGTGTCTGTTAAGGATCAAATGATGGTTATAATAAGTTCCTATAATTCAAGATTATTATAATGTCACACAAACATATTCCTCTATAATAATAAAATAAGCACAAAATAACATATAAATGAAAGAAAAATTTAGGCAATTTCAACAAGGTGAAATGGATCTTATAATTCTTCTAATCATTAAATTAACTTGCCACTAATTTCTTTACAAAAATATAAATCTAAAAACAAGAACCTTACTTTCAGGGCTTTCTTTCTGCCATTGACTGAGTTCAGCAGTCAAACATTTCGCTTGCATAATTAATAATGATGGCTATAAAAAAAAGAAAGTATAAAACAGTCATTTTTTACAAAATATTCTTAGATACTCACAGATGAAAGTATAAACATCTTAATACTTTATCTCAAGTTCCTAACATAAACAGCTAAAATAACAGGCATCCAAAGTATAAAAAATTATTACTCCAAACAGAATTCTGCTTTAAACAATTATTAATTATCACTCCTAAGTTGCCCGTTATTCCAGTGACAGTCTCAAAAAATGATCAGTTCTACTTTAGCACTCAACCTAAAATAAAAGGACCTAAATATATTTCTTTTATTCCCTAAATAAATGTTACTTTAAAAATATAAGGGGATGTGGCTGGCTTAGTCAGTGGAGCATATGACTCTTGATCTTAGAAATGTGAGTTTGAACCCCACATTTGGTATAAAGATTACTCAAAAATAAAATCTTCAAAAACATAAGATGTTATTTCTTGCCAACAGTTTTTAGACAAATTTGCTTTAGGGGAAACTTGGTGGCTCTGTCAGTAGAGCATGCAACTCTTGATCTTGGAGTCAGGAGTTCAAACCCTACGGTGGGGATAGTCTTTACTTTAAAAAACACAAATTTACTTTAAAGATATATATATATTTTTTAAGATTTTATTTATTCATTTGACAAACACACAGCTAGAGAGGAACACAAGCAGAGTGAGTTGGAGAGGAAGAAAGTAGCTTCCCACTGAGCACAGAGCCCCACATGGGGCTCCATCCCAGACTCTGGGATCATGACCTGAGCTGAAGGCAGACACTTAACAACTGAGCCACCCAGGCGCCCCTAAAGATACTCTTTTTTTCTCTATGCACCTTAGGAAAAATAGCGACTTCTTTTAAATAGGTTGCTGGCTCAGGTAGTAGAGCATGCACTATGGATCTCAGGTTGTGAGTTTGAGCTCCACATTAAGCAGAGATTACTTAATAAAAAAAAAATTATTTAAGTACATATATAGAGACAATTATAAAATGAGATTGTTTCCAAAGGCTATTTAAAAAACCAATTTTGTTAAATTGGTTTTATTAAAAACCAATCTCAAACAATGGTTAAAGATGATATGTTTCTGATAGTAAGTGGCTCCAAGCACTTAAATTTTAAGAATTATAAATCTATGTGATAAATCTGTTGCCTGGTTAGATTATTAAATTGAAGACTATGTATGCTTAAAGTTAAATTTCAGAACATTTTTATCACCTCTATATAATTCTTATTGGCAGTCAGATAAAAAATGCAATGGGTATTACCGTAATATTTACACTGAAAGAATAAATACTGTCTTTTTAGCCATTTTTCAAAAGATTTTATTTATTTATTTATTTGAGAGAGAGTGCATGCACAAGCTGGGTGAGGAGCAGAGGGAAAGCGACAAGCAGACTCCAGGCTAAGCACAGAGCCCCATGTGGGGCTCAATCACACCACCCTGAGATCATGACCTGAGCCAAAATCAAGAGTCAAATGGATGCTTAATCAGGTGAGTCACCTAGGTGCCCCTTAACCAATTTTTATGATACAAAGCAGGTTCATTCAAAGATTTTGTTCTGTATCAAAGCACTGACTATTGAATAGTCAAGAGGCAAAAAACCTAGGGTATTTAAAAGCTTTATGTAATGCATAAAAATGCATTTTCAGTTTTTAAAATTTTTACCAAAGGAGACTTTAACATTATTTTCTTATAGATAGTTAAATATGAATGTGAAAGGTTTGTTGTGAACCATAAAGCAATTTTATAAATGCTAATTATAACTAAGAAACAACAAATTCTTAAAAAGTAGTATGTAAACTACACAAAACTATCTTAGGGATAAGAAATTGGTATCACTTTTCCTGCACATATTAGGTTGAAATGCATCAAATAACAAATATTCAATTTTTAATCTTTAAAAAAACAAGTAATTTCATACATTTCAACCTTATACTATGTTGATGAAGTACAGTTCTTACCTTCCCAAAGCCCAACTAAGGCAAACACTCAAATTATTTCTGATCTTGCCATAAACAATACTTCCTAAAAAACAACAGCAGTATTTCTAAAGTGATTTATATGAAATTTGAGAATCCCTTCCATTTTCTTATTTAAAAGAACTTCTTTCTTTAAAAACGGAATTTTAATGCTGAAATTTTAATGTTAATAAGCACACAAAAAAGGTAACCAAGCAAGCCTAAGATTAGTTAAAGGCCTGTTTTCAGGGTTGGCCCTTGGCTGGCATCTGGGAACTTGTATTTTGAGATGGTTCCCACTAAAACTTATTAAGAGTGGCTCATTGTGACTTAACTGTTTTTGCAAAGAATATGACTTAAGCTGAACACCTGCTTTCCTTTTGGAAGTCTGGTATTTTGTAACTGCTACGCAGCAGGTGCCTATGTGACTAGTCCCCACAAAACACCTTGGTCATTGAATCTTAATGAGGTTCCCTGGTAGAAAACATTTCACACCACTATAACTCCTTGGGGGAATTAAGAACATCTTGTATGACTCCGCTGAGAGAGGACTCCTGAAAGTTTTTGTCATATCCTCTGGACTTTACCTTATAGTCCTTTTCCCTTTGTTGATTTTAGTCTGCATCCTTTTAATGTAATGTATCTTATCCATGAATATAACTATACACTGAGCTTTGTGAGTTCTCCTCTGAGTTACTGTGAGTGTTGTGAATTACCCCTGGGGTTAATCTTGGGGACTCTCAACACAACAGGAAAAAAGATTTTTTGTGGATCCCTTACACAATGTTCTTACTAACTACCTCAGGTTGGATTCTTTACAACTATATAAGCACTTCCACCAAAGCCAGTTATTTGTTTGGCTCACTGCATGAAAAACATTCAGGAAATGTATAGGCCCAATCCCTAGTGATTCTTTTTTTTCGTGCGGGGGGGGGGGCGGGATTTAAAAATGTACTCCTTCAATTACTATTTATAGCACCTAGTATTCCTTTTCTTTAAACTATGCAATTATTATATTTTACTTTTTTATTTTGAGAATTTTTTTTATTTTAATTCAATTAACATACAACGTACTATTAGTTATAGAGGTATAAATCAATCATTCATTGGTCTTATATAATACCCAGTGCTCATCACATCACATGACCTCCTTAATATCTATCTCCCAATTATCCCATCACCTTACCCCTTCCCCTCCAGCAACCCTGTTTGTTTCCTATGATTAAATGTCTCTTAGAGTTTGTCTCCCTCTTCAATTTCATATTGTTTTGATTTCTCCTTTTTCCATATAATCCTGTTTTATTTCTTAAATTCCACAAGAGTGAGATCATATGATAATTGTCTTTCTCTGATTAACTTGTTTTGTCTAGCAAAACACCTTCTAGTTCCACCCATGTCGTTGCAAATGGCAAGATCTCTCTTTTTTTTTTTGATGGCTGAGTATTCCATTGTATATATAAATCACGTCTTCTTTATCCATTCATCTGTCAATGGACATCTGGGCTCTTTCCACAGTTTGGCTATTGTGAATATTGCTGCTATAAACCTTGGGATGCAGGTGCCCCTTTGGATCACTATATTTGTATCTCTAGGGTAAATACACAGTAGTGCAATAGCTGGGTCATATGGTAGCTCTATTTTCAACCTCTTGAGGAATCTCCATACTGTTTTCCAGAGTGTCTGCTCTACCTTTCTAATAATCCTGATTCAGCAGGTCTCAGTTTCTACAATATGAAAGCCATATTTCCCAAGAAAACCAGATAAGAGTTTATTTACTATACAAGGCTGTTTCAAATACAACATTCAGTTTTACCTGATATAAGAGAACTCTTTATTTATTGATAGATGCAAAATTTTTTAAAAAGATGGCTTAATTCTCTATTACTAATTTTTAAAGACCTCATATAATAGATACTTCCAAAAGTGACAAGTTAGTTTTTTCCCCCTTCTTTTTCTCTCTCATTCTCATTTTTATTCAGTATTGTTATGCTCACAGATTTTCATTTTTTCATATTGTTATAATCGATCAAGGTCATTATTCCTTTTCATGCTCCAATGATATCAAATTTATGTTTTTATGGAGCAGTAGTTCAATCTTTATTTTTCATAACTTCCTTTTTCCAATTAGACAGTTTTACACTAAATAGAACAAAAGGAAACTTAAATCACCAATAGTTTACACGTAAACTTGATTCCAATTGTAATGAAAAGAGGTAGAACAAAAAAATGAAAGCCCTCAAGAAATCTTCCATATTATATCTCCCTCCATAAACTGATGACTGCTGGTCTTGATTCTGACTTCACTTGTCTTCTGCTCTGTAAAAGGCCATGAAGCACATGAACCCTCAACTGGAGCTTGCTGGTGGCAGACACAAGCATTCACCTTCCTCACCTGCTGCCCTTGTAACAAACAGAACCTGTTTTCAAATGTAAACTGTGTGATTCGGAATTCAGGAGTACCTTCAATTGGTTCTTATGTCTTCAGACATGCTACTACCAGTTTAGAGATCTTTCTTTAGACTCAATTGTATATTTGACTGTGTTCTTAAAGTTAACACTAAAACATCTTTAATTTTTCATATGGACAAATATATCTCGTTTTCTTTTATAATATCTAGGTTTCTGCTATTAGCCAAGAAGTTTGTCTTGTCCTTAGATTGCACAAATAGTCCCCCAACTTTTCTTGTTAGATTTTTATAGCAATCAATCCAGAATATATGTTTCTACAATGAAATACAGAGGTCCAATTTTATTTTCTCCCAAATGGATAACTAGTTGCACCACTAACATTTATTAACTAATTCATCCTTTTCCCACAAACTGGCTATCATCTTTGTTGTTTTTCTTTTTTTTTTTTAAGATTTTATTTATTTATTTGACAGAGAGAGAGAAAGCAATCATAAGTAGTCTGAGGCAGGCAGAGAGAAGGGGGAAGCAGGCTCCCCGCTGAGCAGAGAGCCCAATGTGGGGCTCGATCCCATGACCCTGAGATCATGGCCTGAGCTGAAGGCAGAGGATTAACCCACTGAGCCACCCAGGTGCCCCATCTTTGTCATTTTTAAAATTCTGAATCCATTGCACTGATCCACTGGTATATTCCTAAACCAATTTCATAGGTCCTTGATTATTAAAATGGATATCTTAATCCTTTATTTAAGCATATAATAAAATCAGTTAAGTTTCACACATAGAGTAAAAAAAAAAAAACTGGCTATTATACCCAAGACAAAGTAGAAAAGGTGTTTAAATTTTTAACAAGGTATCTTAATTGCAGTTTTTCACTCAACAGTTAAACATATGTGTAACTATTAAAAGATAATAAAATATTTATAATACTTTATTTAAAAAGTATTTAGAATATTTCTCTTAAATCAGGAAGAGTAGAGAATTTTCCAAGAGATTAAGCATATAGGTATCAACAAACTTCCATTCATATAGATGAGTAATATTCTTATCCAAAACAAAATGAATTAAACTTATCTATTTTTAGGAAGAAAAAAAGAATTCATACCTGAGCATTTGAATCAGTGAGTGTCTCAGTTCCAACAAGTGATAATTTTTTCTGACACTTGATTTAAAAAGTAAATAAAAACAAAACAAAAAGCAAAGCAAAACAAAAAAAGTAAATAAAACAAGTCATACACTATAAGCTTTTATATATAACAGATAATTACTTTTCCCTCTTGTATACCAGTCAGTGTAATATTCCTTTTAAAATAATAAATACAAATAACTGATGTAAGAGAAGAGTTTACATTCCTCACTTTCTAAGTAAGAGGATCAGGAAGGCCCCCAAACAGGTCCCATGATGAATACATCAAAAGTAGAAAGGGATACGAGAGTCTAAATAGAACAAAAAAATGAGCATAAGATATAAAGAAAAAGAAAATACAAACTAATAGTTAGAGTGAATTTGAAGTTAGATAATAGAAAAATAGGAAATAAGAGAATAAGAAGGAAAGCACTGTAGAAAATAACAAAAAGAGGTAAAAAGATAGTTAAGATCATTAGAAAATAAAGCCTTCAGGAGATACTGTTTCTATTCCATTAAAAAAAAAAACCCACAACCATTAATAGTGATTATATCTGACTGAAAATATGGGTAATTTAAATTTCACTCATGTTTATTTCTGGTAGCAGTTATTTATTTATACAAAAAAAATTTTTTTTAAAGATTTATTTATTTGAGAGCAAGCAGGGGCAGGGAGAGGGGCAAAGGAGAGGAGAGAAAGAATACCAAGCAGACTACATCCTGAGTTCAGAGCCCAACATGGAGCTTTATTTCCAGACCCTGAGATCACTACTTGAGCCGAAATAAAGACTTAACTGACTACACCACCTAGGCACCCTCCAAAATTTTTTATCTCTAAATTCCATTTCTATACTGAAAAAATACCAAAACAAACAAAAAACAATTATTTATATTATCTTGAAAATACACTAATCATAGGGTGTACAAATAATTTATATTAAAAAATAATTTAGAAAAAAGGAAAAAAAGAAAACCAATAACCTGCTTTAATATAAAATTTTACAGCAAAGAACAGGATGTGAAGCCTGTGGCCTATACCATACACTATGCTAGTAGAAAAAACTTTTACCAATATATTGCAATTTACCAGATAGTGATTCATCAGAAAATGTACATAAATTTCAAAGACAACTTTTTCTAAATTAATTCATATTTTCACTCAAACTCCATAATTACATGTTCTCTCTACTTCTCTATTCTGTCTTAGGAAATGAACCTCACCAAGGTTGGCCCAAATGAGAAACCTGAAAATATCTGTAATTTTCCCCCATTTCAGAACAATTAAATTCCAAATCCTTTTGGTCCTACCTCCTTAGTAACTCTTGAAACCTACCATTTGCAATGATAGGATTTCGTCCTACAGTACTTATTCAGAGCTAGTACTAGAGCCTTCTAAATGCTATTTCTACCTACAGTCTCCATCCTCTATATTCCGTTTTCTTCAAAATCACCAATACTTTTCCCAAACTGCATCTCATATCACTTCATGTTTATAATCTTTTAATAGCTCCCCATACTATAAACTCGACAAAATCCTCCATGTCTTTGCTCCTAATTTCTTTTCCAGCCTCACTCCACAGATCCTTCTTCTAATTTACTAAGTCGTAATATTCTACCTAGAATTCTGTAATCTTTCCCAATGTTTATATGTTTTGTTCCTTCTCCTTTGTGTAACTCTCTCAGAGGCTACTTCCTATTTATTCTCTAGAAATGAATTCAGTTTCTACTGCTTTTTTATTTATTTATTTAATTTTTAGAGGTGGTGGGAGGGGTTGAAGGAGAGGAAGAGAGAGAATCTTAAGGCTCCCACCCAGCCCAGAGCCTGATGCAGAGCCCAATCTCAGAACCCTGAGATCATCACCCAAGGCAAAAGCAAGAGTTGGACACTTAACCAACTGAGCCACCTTAGGCACCCCTAGTTATTACTGCTTTTAGAAAGCTATCCTTGACTCTTTCAATCTAGGATTATTACTTGTCCTAAAGATGCCTTTGCATTTCTACCACAATATTTCTAATACAATGGCTACTGCCTCTATTAGAAGATAACCTCCTATGGCAGGGACTGTCAATAATTTTTTCTTTCTATAGCTCTATACTCTGCAGCATAAAGAATCCCAAATAAATGCTTAAAGGTCTAAAAGCTATATATAACATTTATCGTATAATATAATGGCTTTAAGGAACAAGCATAATTATTTTTCTTAAGTCTATTAATGAAATGGAATTAAATCTTATAGTAGTGTATATATATATATATATATATATATATATATATATATATATCTATCTCACTTTTACCTCTTGGTACTTACTTCTTCCATATCATTCCACATTTCTTCACATTCTTTAATAAGTTCTTCTTCAGCATTTGTAACATCTTCCATATCTGTAGTACTGTCTGGATCCAGATCTTGCTGATTCACTGACATGTGCCTTGTAATAATTAGCCTTGTAAGAAAAACTGAAGTAAAAAATATTTATTCATTTAACAATATTGCTGAACACCTATCACCTCCCAGATACTCACCTAGGAACTATACATGTGAAGAGTCAACAAAATGGGCAAAAATCCTTCCCTATCATGGAACTTACATTTTTCTCTCTTTCTCTCTCTCTATATATATCAAATAATTTACAAATGGAAATACTAACTTTTTAAAAAAGATTTATTTATTTATTGAGAGAGACAGGGAGAGTGAGAGAGAGTGCATGCTAGTAAGTGAAGGGGCAAAGTGAGAGAGACAGATAGAATCTTCAAGCGGAGTGAGGAGCCTAAATGGGGCTCCCTCCCAGGACCCTAAGATCATGAGCTGAGCTGAAATCAAGAGTGCAATGCTTAACCAAGTGAGCCATCCAGGCACCCTAATATAAGTGGAAATAATTATAATTTTATGGAGGAAAGCAAGACAGGGAAGAAAATAGGAAGTGCTTGGGCAGAGGTAATACAATTTTGTAAACAATTGTGGTCACTTAAGGTCATTGAGAAGTTGATAAATGAGCAAAAACATGAAGGAGACAAGGAAGTAAAACATGGGGATATTTAGAGGAAGAGGCTGCAGGCAGAGAACTGCCAGTGCAAAGACCCTGGGGCAGGAAATATGACTGGCATGTTCCTGGAGCAGTAAAGCAGCCAGTGTGATTGGAGCAAAGTAAAGCAGAGAACACAAGATGGAATCAGAGAGATTAGAGGGATGAGACCATGTGGGCTTTGTAGCCATTTTAACGACTTCAGCTGAGATAATAAACAATTAGAGGGTTTTCAATAGGAGAATGACTTAATTTGAATTAAATTTTAATAGTAAAACTCTGGTTAAGAACAGCCAATAAGGTCAGAAGCAGAAAACTAGTTAGAAAGCTATTGCAATGATCCAAGAAATTTTTTATTATTAAAAAAGTATAGAACTGGGGCGCCTGGGTGGCTCAGTGGGTTAAGCCTCTGCCTTCAGCTTGGGTCATGATCTCAGGGTCCTGGGATCGAGCCCCACGTCGGGCTCTCTGCTCAGCGGGGAACGTGCTTCTTCCTCTCTCTCTGTACCTGCCTCTCTGCCTACTTGTGATCTCTCTCTCTGTCAAATAAAAAAATAAAATCTTTTTAAAAAAAAAGTTTAGAACTAAGTAATTAGAAAGAGTTGCCAGTTGATCTCTAAGATGAAGAAGAGAGTGGAGGAAACAGATTCAGCAAGGTATGGGGGAGAGATGATTAAGAATTCAATTTCGGACTTGCTAAAAAAGTGCAGATGCTGATTAAGCAACTGAATGTATGTGTATGGAGTTGAAGGGGAAGTTTCAAGCTAGAATTTGAGTCATCACCATACAAAATATTTAAAGCTGTGAGACTGGGTGAGATCACAAAAGCAAGAGTGTACAGGCAGGAATGAGAAGAGTTCCAGATCTGGAGAAAATGAGGAAGAACCACCAAAACAGTCTAAAAAGCACCAAAAGGGTAAGAGGAAAATTAATAAGAGTATGAAATCCTGAAATTCAAAATACGAAAGTACTAAAGGAAGGAGTGATGAATTATCAAATTATCAAATATAAGAAAGGTAAATTAGATAAAAACAGATTGACAATTTACTTAGCAATATGAGTTGAGGACTGTATTTTCCAAAAACAGTCACAGCAATATTTCAGGTTATCACTCCCTATTCAGAGTTAGAGCCTATTTATCCTCCCCATGAACCTATGACTTTCTGACCGTCTTTATGAATAGAAGTCACTATGGAAGTGACTTCTAAGACTAAGTCATAAAAGGCAATAGCACTATTACCTCAGAACAGTCTCAGAGTACTCTCCCTTACAAAGCAGCTAACATTCTGTGAGAAAGTCCAAACTGGCACAAATAAAGAGACCAATGGTAAAGCCCATATAGAACGGAACTGAGGATCGCAGCTAAAAGCTAGCATCAACCATTAGACATGCACATGAACATTCTTCGTGATTCAGCCCTTAGACTATTGAGTCTTCTAGACAAGGGCCTACACATTGTGGAAGAAAAAAAAGCTGTCTTGCTGCATTCTGTCTAAATTCTTGATGCAAAGAATTGTTGAGCATAGTAAACGGTTGCTTTACACCTTTAAGTCTTAGGATAATTTGTCACAATAATTTCAATGGAGTAAATACACAAAACTGGAGGCCTTTATAAGAGTAGTTTTGGTAGAGAGGCACCTGGGTGCCTCATGCGATTGAGCATCTGACCCTTGATTTCAGCTTAGGTCATGATCTCAGGGTAGTGAGATAGAGCCCTGCGTGGGCTCTATGCTCAGTGCAGAGTCCGCGTGAGAGTCTCTCTCTGCTTCTCCCCATTCTCGCTTGCGTGCACTTTCTCTCTCTCTCTATAATAAATAAATCTTCAGGATAAAAAAAAGACAAGAAAATAGAGCATCTTAAATGACACAGAAGGAAATACTGCAGAAGTTGCAGGAGAGAAAGAATAATGAGATTTAATACACATGTAGAGGGGTTGATTTAAGATCGAAGTATATATAGTTCATCCAGGGTAGGCAGAATATTAGGGGCATAGAGGCAGTACATGAGTAGATGTGTTGATAGGATCTTTTGGAAGTTCTATTTGGACTGCTTCTCTTTTCTCAGGAAAATGGTTAACTAAGGTCAGAGGCTATGAATGAGGATGAGGAAAAGCACTAAAGATTTATTTTTATTTTTTTTTTTAAAGATTTTATTTATTTATCAGAGAGAAAGTGGGAGAGAGCGAGCACAGGCAGACAGAATGGCAGGCAGAGGCAGAGGGAGAAGCAGGCTCCCCGCTGAGCAAGGAGCCCGATGTGGGACTCGATCCCAGGACGCTGGGATCATGACCTGAGCCGAAGGCAGCTGCTTAACCAACTGAGCCACCCAGGCGTCCCGAGATTTAAGAAATATATTAAGAAATATATAAAATACATATATAAGAGAACAGGAAAGAATAAAATAGTAGGATAAATGGGTAGCATTAAATGCCCACTTGAGATTATTAGTTATCAATTTAAAGGGAAACTAAAACATGGTTATATGTTTTCTTCTATAGAGTAGCAGCACAGATGCAGACAAAGACAAAGTGAAAGAATGACAGTCTTTCAGGTATGACCACAGGAATGAGTAACTACTCTAAGATGGAGAATATAATCACTAGAGGAAAAGAGGTCAAGAAAAAGAGAGGCCATAGATGGGTATTAAAGTCACCATGAAGTAGGACAGTAGTTTTGCAGAAGGTTGCAGTGAACCAGAAGCTAAAAATCTTCAAGAAATGAAGGAGCATGATGTAATCCTGCTAGATGACCACTGCAAGGAGTGGTAGGTGGTGGAGTCTGATGGCATGAAATTCCAAGGTGGGGCAATTTTAAGGAAGTAGACAGAACAAAAAAGAATAATAAAGATGTCTAACCAACAACACCAAATGCAAATCAGAATAACCCACTCCCCCAAAACATTTCTACTCTTATGGAACTTAAGTTTTATATTGTTTAATCAGACTTATCAACCAAGAGGTTTTTTTTGTTTGGTTGGTTTTGAAGATTTTATTTATTTATTTGACAGAGAGAGAGAGAGAGAGAGATCACAAGTCGGCAGAGAAGCAGGCAGAGAGAGAGGGGGAAGCAGGCTCCCCTCTGAGTAGAGAGCCCGATGCGGGGCTCAATCCCAGAACCCTGAGATCATGACCTGAGCCAAAGGCAGAGGCTTAACCCACTGAGCCACACAGGCGCCCCAAATAGAGAGGTTTTAAAGAAACTTAGGGAGATACATCATGTTCACAGATTGAAGGACTCAATACTGTAAAGATGTTATTTCCCTCAAGTTGATCTATTAAACCTTAATCAAAATTTTTTTCTTGTTTTTGTGGCACATGACAAGCTAATTCTTAAGTTTACAGAAAGGTAAGAAGCCAAAAATAGCCAAGACCATCATGAAGATGAGAAGACTTGCTTTATCAGATTTTAAACTTATTATAAAACCATACTAATTTTTATATTGTAGAATTAGCACATGGATAGGCAAACTGAGCAATGGAACACAAAAAGAAAGTCCTTCTAGATTCACACATTTATGGACCTATGATCTATAACAGAGATGGCAATGTAAATTTTTAAAAAATTTTACCTATTTATTTGACAGAGAGAGAGAATGAGCAGGTGGTGGGGAGAGAGGAAAATAGGCTCCTCAGGGAGCCCAATGAGGGACTTGATCTCAGGACTCTGAGCCGAAAGCAGATGCTTAACTGACTGAGCCAAGCAGGTGCCTCTATAGCAATACAAATTAAAGGGATACAAGAACAATCCTAATCGGAGGATATTTCCTATACTATATTGCTTTTTCCTCCATGTATAATTTGGCCTTCTATAGAACTTACTCATTCTTTTTAATTAACTGCATAGTATTTGGGGGGGAAAATAACCCTAGATATACACTTCAATCTTAACACCATCCCTGCATTCCTCAAAAATTCCAAAAACAGAAATGATAAAATAGAACATGAAGAAAACATGGAGACATCTTTTTTGCTTGGATTGGAAAAGCATTCCTAACAAAACTAAGTAAAACTCTATAAAATTTTTTAAAATTTTGCATAAACAAAGATATCATTAAAAAGTTAAAATTTGGGGACGCCTGGGTGGCTCAGTTGGTTGGACGACTGCCTTCGGCTCAGGTCATGATCCTGGAGTTCCGGGATCGAGTCCCGCATTGGGCTCCCAGCTCAAAGGGGAGTCTGCTTCTCCCTCTGACCTTCTCCTAGCTCATGCTCTCTCTCTGTCTCTCTCTCAAATAAATAAATAAAATCTTTAAAAAAAAATAAAATAAAATTTGGAGTGCCTGGGTGGCTCAGTGGGTTCGGCTCAGGCAGGTCATGATCTCAGGGTCCTGGGATCGAGTCCTGCATCAGACTCTCTGCTCAGTAGGAAGCCTGCTTCCTCCCCCACCCTCTGCCTGCCGCCTCTCTGCCTACTTGTGATTTCTCTCTCTGTCAAATAAATAAAATCTTGAAAAAAAAAAAAAGAAAAAAGAAACAATATTGAAAAGAGTGTTGAAAAAGAACTGTGCACTGTTGGTAAACCAATCACTTTGGAGGATAATAAGCAATATCCATCAAAATTTTAAATACAGTTACTTTCTGACCCCAAAATTCTATTCCTAGGAATAATCCTACAGATAGATATATTTGCTTCAGTCTACAGGAGTATGCTTACTACAGCATTATCCAAAAAACCTTGTGTGAACTCTACAATTGCACTATCTAGGTTTATTCCTAGCTTCAATACTTACAAGCTGTGTGACCTTGGGCAAGTCACTTAAATAGTCTGAGCCTCAGTTTCCTTATCTGTAAAATGAAGATAATAATATTATTTATCCCATAGATTTATCACAGTTCGACAGGTTACTATGTATAAAGCTCTTAGAACTGTACCAGGCATATAATGAAATATATCATAATTAGCTATTAACATTACAATTACCTTTCGAAGTCAATTAGCAAGACTAGTTAAGTAACTTATGCCATATCCAAAAATGTTTGCACAGAACATCTTCCTTGGTATACATAAAAGATATAGTTAAGTACACAAAGCCACAATCATTAACAATTTTAGAATATTTTCAAGCAAAAAAGTCAAACATATACATCTATTTGTTTTAAATATACCTTAACTTAAAACTTAAGTGCAAATTGTTCTTTCCCCACTTTGTCGAATACTAATCAGTAAAATACATTGTATGTGAAAAAAATGTGAAATTATTTGTGTGCATGTGTGTGGATAGGTGTTCAACAAACTAGCTGAAATAGAAACTCAATGTAGCATGAGAATACAGATTTTTTTTTTAAAGATTTTATTTATTTATTTGACAGAGATCACAAGTAGGCAGAGAGGCAGGCAGAGAGAGAGAGAGGAGGAAGCAGGCTCAATTGCTGAGCAGAGAGCCTGATGCGGGACTCGATTCCAGGACCCCGAGATCATGACCTGAGCCAAAGGCAGAGGTTTAACCCACTGAGCCATCCAGGTGCCCCTAGAATACAGATTTTTTAAAATGTATAAGAGTTTAACTCTATCCCTTTACTACATTTTGTATCCTTAAATGTACCTTTCTAAAAAGAGAGCAAGTCAACCTCAGGGATCTCAGTTAGTATTCCAATTCCCACTCATGTACTGAAGAATATTGCCATATTTAGGGATACTATGCTATACAAACTTAAAAGATCTAATACCAAATTAAAGAAACTCATACTATTATTGGAAAAAGACTAATATACATGAAATAAACTATTAGAAAGTATCCACACAATTCTAAGATCAATGGAATAGAACGGAAAGCCCAGAAATAAACCCCACACACATATGGTCAATTTACAACAAAGGAGTCAGTAATAAACAATGGGGAAAGAACAGTGTCTTCAATCAATTGTGTTGGGAAAACTGGATAGCCACATGCAAAAGAATCAAACAGGACGACTACCTAACACCTTACACAAATATTAACTCGGAATGGATTAAAGACTTTAATGTAAGACCTGAAACTACAAAAACTCCTGGAAGAAATATAGGCAGTAATCTCCTTGGGGATATTTGGCAGGTGTGCGTTTGTGGAAATGGGTGCTGACACCAAAAGCAAAGGCAACAAAAGAAAAAATAAACAAGTGTGAATTCAGCAAACTAAAGTTTCTGCTCAGCAAAGGAAACCATAAACAAAATGAAAATGGAAGGGGAGAAAATATTTGAAAATCATTTCTAAAAACGGGTTAATATTCAAAGTATGTTAGAATTCTTACAACTCAAAAGCAAAAAAAAAAATTTTTTTCAATTAAAAAATAGGCAGAGGATCTGAATAGAAATTTCTCTAAAGAAGAAAGATGGCCAACGGATACATGTAAAGATGCTCAACATCACCCATCATAGGTAAATGCAAATCAAAACCAGTATGAGATATCACCTCATACCTCTTGGAATAGCTATTTTCAAAAAGAGAAGAAATACGCACGATTGGTGGGAAGGTAAATTTGCACTGCCACTGTGGAAAATATCTTGGAGGTTCCTCAAAAAATTAAACACAGAACCACCATATGATCCAGCAACTCCTCTTCTGGATACTTATCTGAAGCAAATGAAAACACTAATTCAAAGATCCATGCACCCAGCATGTTCACTACAGCATTAATTAGCAATAACCAAGATACGGGAACAACCTAGGTATTCATAGATGGATGGATAAAGGAAATGTGGCCATGTATAAACACACACACACACACACACACACACACACCCTACACAAAGAAATATTATTCAGCTATAAAAACAGAAGCAACTCGGGGCACCTGGGTGGCTCAGTGGGTTAAAGCCTCAGCCTTCGGCTCAGGTCATGATCCCAGGCTCTCTGTTCCGTGGGAAGCCTGCTTCCCCCTCTTTCTCTCTCTGCCTGCCTCTCTGCCCACTTGGGATCCCTGTCAAATAAATAAATAAAATCTTAAAAAAATATATTCTTAAAAAAAAAAAAGAAAAGAAGAAGGAACTCTTCCTGTTTGCAATAACAAGGATGGCCCTCAAGGGCATTATGCTAAATGAAATAAATCAGACTGAGTAAGACAATTCCCAAATGATTCCACTTAAGTGCAGTGTGGAACCTTGAGAGGGGCGGGGGGTAAAGAAAGAGAACCAAGTTCATAGATACAGAGAACAGACTGGGTTACCAGAGGCAGTGTGGGGAGAGGGAAAAATGGGTCAAGGGGGCCAGAAAGTACAAGCTTGCAGTTATAAAACAGTAAGTCACGAGGATGAAATGCGCAGCTTGTGACTATAGTCAATAATACTGTATTTGAAAGTTTCTAAGACAGTAGATCTTCAACGGTCTCATCACAGAGAAAAAAAAATTCTGTACGTAGGGTGACAGATGTTAACTAGATACTGTGGTGATCATTTTCAAATATATACGAATAGCCAATCGTTATGTCGTCTACCCAGAACTAACACAGCTGGCCCTTGAACAACATACTGCTTAACACTGCAGCTCCACTTAAAACATTTTTCCCCCGGTAAATACACACATAGTACTGAAAACGTATTTCTCTTCCTTATGATTTTAATATTTTTTCTCCACCTTACCTTATTAAAATAATACAGTATACAATTCTCTCCACCCCCGCCAATCCGCCCTCCCCGCCCCCCCCACCTCCGGCAAGAAGTCAGTTTGGAGGGCTTGAAGGGAGCCCCGCAAATTAACCAGTTCCTCAATCCCCTGCCTCTCGGGCATTCTCCCCTAATCCGGAGCGTTTCTAGAGAGGGAGAAGAGCAGTCACAACGACTGGCCGGATGTCCCGTAAACAATTCCCGTGAGGTAAGGGTCCCACGGTCGGGGCTGCAGTTTCACGTCCTGGGACCGTCAGGCCCAGCGTCAAGTGTTTTTCAACCGTTAAGGCGTTCTGCCTATGTCTTACCACCACAGAGCCACGGACTTCAGGTCACCTCAGTCTGGTGTAGACAAGGCTTCCTAGCCTAGGAAGTTTGCGCGCGCTGCTTGCTAATTGGTCCGCTTCTACCCATGCCAGCCAATCCGGAAACTCGCTTGGCCGCTGACGGACAAACTGCGCCGCTTTTAAGATTGGTAGCGAGCTGCGTGTGTCGCGCCGTTTCTGACAATTCGGGCAACATGGCGTCGGAAGGTGGTAGCGATTCGCAGCTGAGAAGGAGAAGGCGCCGGGACCCGGAGGAACCGGAAAAAACAGAACTCAGCGAAAGAGAGCTGACAGTGGTAGTGGCGGTGGCTCAAGAGAATGAAGAGGAAAATGAAGAGCGCTGGGTTGGGCCTTTACCTGTAGAGGCAACATTGGCCAAGAAGAGGAAAGGTAGCTACAGAGATAAGCCCAGGGCGAGTTGAAATCTGCATCCCCCGACTGGGAGATTTCGAACCAGACCCCCAAAACAGATGGTGTGTGATTGCGGGGTTTTGTGCCCTCTGAACAGAGGATCTTCTGATTGCTGGTCATTCTATACTTGCACGTTCTCCCGAAATAGTGACCTGGGCTGAGTACAGCGTCCTTTTGGTAATACCAAACAGTGTTAATCATGGATGTGTTACAGTAATGTGTTCTAATAGATGCTAAAGCTAATTTATGCCACTACTTCCTATGCGCTAGGCGCCTCTCGTTTAATCCCTACAGCAGGTATATGAGGTTGGAATTTCTGTCTCCGTCTAGCAGATGTGAGAGTCAGGTTTTCTTGAAGGCTTTTAGTTCAGGAATGCTGTTTGTTGCGGCGCGCGGGGAGGGGGGTGAGGGGGCGGTGCCTATTTAGAATCCTAAAGAGTTAGTAAAGATGATTATAATTCTGACTCTAACAGTAATTACTTTTTTGACGTAGGAAAGGTACATAAGTTTCCTGGATCACAAATTTTTCATCCAAAACCAGCGGGGTGTGGTTTTCAAACCACACGCAGGAGATACCAGGGCCTGAAGTATTTTCCTACTTTCGTGGAATAGTGAACAGGTTTTATCAAATAAAAAGGGTGGGGACAGAGGTTAAATTTTCTTATTTTAAAAGTTCTATAAAATGTCTTTCTTAACTTGTAAGATCATTAAACTACGATTTTTCTGAAAGTTCAAATCACTTTATCATTCTCTCTCTCTCTGCTTCACACTCTTCAGTGATTCCTCATTATTTTCTAAACAAAGTCCAAACTCCCCAAATGGCCTACAAGGCTGTTCATGACATTATCTCTCCTTACCTCACCAAAACATTTCCACTGCTTCTCTATCCTAACTCTGTCTTCCTTACTCTGTACTCTAGACGTATTAAGATATTAAGATACTTGAGAATGGGGCATGCCTTTTTTTCTTATTTGAATGCCTACCAGGATGTTATGGTGTATACCTGGAATAATTTCCCTCACCCTTTTTCACTTGGCTAATTTGCTCAACTGTAGCATTCATCTTCAACCATCACCTCTCTAAAGCCTGTGACGTCTCCAGTTTGGGGCGGGTTTCTAAAGAGCATCAATCATAAATCTGAAGTAATATTTAACATCTGAATTTACAGGTAGACTTCAAATTTATGTATCCAGATTTTAAAGAAGGCACTTTTTAAAACACTGTCCACTGACACCTTTAAAGTACATAAACTTTTTTACTGTTAGGTCTTTCTGTTAAATGTTTCCATAGCAATTTCCTCCTCATTGCACTTGCTACATTTTACAATTGTATATTTATTCATGTGATAGATTAATGTTCTTTTCCACTGCTAAGACTATACCCTTCTAAAAGCAAAGTCCATTCCTACTTTGCTTCCGTGCTTGCTACAGTGTTTTGCACATAGTTAAGTGTTCACTTAGTATTTATTGAATGAATGAATATGATAAAGTTATTGCTCTTACTGTTGCATTAGAATATTTTTGTATGTCCTTTCTAATGGAAAAATAAAAAAATCAAAGTGTTGATATTAGTGTTAAGAGACAAATATTGTACAAAACTTAATTCAGTAGAGACAGAGACAGAAATAATTAGGTGTGAAAATGTTCATCCTAGGGGCACCTGGGCAGCTCATTCGGTTAAGTGTCTGCCATTAGCTCAGGTCATGATCCCAGGGTCCTAGGATCAAGCCCCATATCGGGCTCTCTGCTCCGTTGGAGCCTGCTTCTCCCTTTCCCTGCTGCTCCCCCTGCTCATACTCTCTCTCTGTCTATGAAATAAATAAATAAAATCTTTAAAGAAAAAACACACACAAAAAAGAAAAATGTTTGCCCTTAAGTAGATGCTCATTGTGTTTAAGCCAATAGTTTGAAATTTGAAGAAAAAATTAAGATTTAAAAACATGTATGAGACATTAGAAAAATATCATTGAAGATTATCTAAAAAGACAGGAATTTGGGGCAACTGGCTGGCTCCATCGGTAGAACATGTGACTTTGGATGTCAGGAGTGTAAGTTCAAGCACCATGTTGGGTGTAGAGATTACTTAAAAATAAAATCTTTAAAAAAAAAAAATAGGGGCGCCTGTGTGGCTCAGCGGGTTAAGCCTCTACCTTGACACTTGGGTGGCTTAGTGTGTTAAGACTCTGCCTTCGGCTCAGGTCATGATCTCAAGGTCCTGGGATCAAGT
This sequence comes from Mustela nigripes, assembly GCF_022355385.1. Taxonomy (NCBI): domain Eukaryota; kingdom Metazoa; phylum Chordata; class Mammalia; order Carnivora; family Mustelidae; genus Mustela; species Mustela nigripes. Next base: position 93,461,221 of record NC_081568.1, read on the forward strand.
CCCGCATCAGGCTCTCTGCTTGGCAGGAAGCCTGCTTCCTCCTCTCTCTCTCTCTCTCTCTCTGCCTGCCTCTCTGCCTAATTGGGATCTCTCTCTGTCAAAAAAATAAATAAAATCTTTAAAAAAATAAAAAGACAGGAATTTGATAATATATTTCTAGAAATAGAACATGATCTTTTGACACTGGATTTTTGTACTCATTTTCAGAAAGACATTATAAATTATTATATGGTACTACTTTTAATTAAACTGATGGTTTCTCAAAGACAAGAGTTATGTGTTCTTCATGTCCATGAGCCTTAACCTATTTTCTTTTCAGTAAATATCTGCTCAACAAGTAAACTAACTAGCAGCAAAAGGAATGGTATCAGATAGGATTATATTACCTGCCTATTACATAAAGACCCAAAAAGTCAATAACATTAAAAAAGACAGAGGTCTGGAACACTTGGGTGGCGTAGTCAGCTAAGGCGCTGCCTTTGACTCAGGTCATGATCCCAGGGTCCTGGAATCAAGTCCCGTATCAGGCTCCTTGCTCGGCAGGGAGCCTGCTTCTCTCCCCCTCTGCCTGCCACTCTGCCTACTTGTGCACACTTGCACTCTCTCTTGCTCTGACAAGTAAATAAATAAATAAATAAAATCTACTTTAAAAAAAAAAAAGACAGAAGTCAACTTCTTTCATGTGTAAAAGGAGTCCCAAAGTAAACAGTCTAAGATTGGTATAGAGGCTCCAGACGGACGCTCTTTGCAGCTTTCTGCCCTAACATCACTAAGATATGGCCCTCATCTTTATCCTGAGTGTTTATTAGAATAACAGTGCTGTTATCCCAGTTCCAAGTTGTAGGACTGAGGAAGGAAACAAGGGAACGCTTTTTGAAAGAGACTTCCTCATTGTTGTACAACATTTCTCATTGACACATGGTCATGGTCACACCTAACTCTGGAGAAGTTGAGAAATTTCCCTTTAATAACAGCTGGATATCAACATGCCCATGTAAAAATGGGCATTCTGTTACTAAAAGTGAAGGAAAAATGAGTTCGTTGGGCACCAGTTTGAGTCTACTATGCATTGGTTAATGAAAAACTACAAAACATCTCATATTTAATGTAGCAATTTTTATAGTTCTAATTGGCCATCATTGGATTATTTTACTAGATATGTCAATTTTTGCTAGTAAAATTGTTCATAGGTCCTGTAATGAAATCAGTATTTCCTCGGATTAACACTTTTTTTTTTCTTAAGATTTTATTTATTTATTTGACAGATCGCAAGTAGTCAGAGAGGCAGGCAGAGAGAGGAGGAAGCAGGCTCCCCGCTGAGCAGAGAGCCCGATGTGGGTCTCGATCCCAGGACCCCCGGGATCATGACCCGAGCCGAAAGCAGAGGCTTTAACCCACTGAGCCACCCAAGCGCCCCGAATTAACACTTTTAACAAATGTTTTGTCCCTGAAAAGTTGAGAACTCTAGAATTTTTTTCAGCTCTAAAAATCTGTTTCTAATTTCTTCATGTTAACCTGCTCTAATGCCAGTATCAGTGACTTCAGAGAGGATTAGTGCCTTTAAAGATAAACAGACATCAGTGGCCATGGTCCTCTTGTTACTTATTTAAGTTAAAACTAATAATTGATTCTACATGGCTAAAAAGATGGTTATGATAATTTGATGAAACTTTTAAAGGTTTTTGTTTCTTAATGGAACCTTCATAATAAGTCATAATTACTCAGTTCTTAAGTTCTGTGGACAGTTAAGCCTTTTTATACTACCTTAGAACCTGTCATGACTAACTAAATAATGGTGCTATTCACTACTATAAAACAATAGAAGTTAAAAGTGATGTAACAGACACTAAATTTTTTTTCATTACATGTGAATAAAGAGAATTTTAAGAAAATCTAGAAGAAAATGCAAAATAGAATTTAGAAAATCTTAAATACAAAATAGTATATAGTTCCAGTTAAAAATACATTTTTCTTTACTTTTTTTTTCCTTCAGTTCTAGAGTTTGAAAGAGTCTATCTTGAAAATCTCCCCAGTGCATCTATGTATGAACGCAGTTACATGCATAGAGATGTTATCACCCATGTGGTATGCACCAAGTAAGTCTATCACATCATTTTAATTTCTTTCTAAAAAATGTTTTTTAGGGGCACCTGGGTGGCTCAGTGGGTTATGCTTCTGCCTTCGGCTCAGGTCATGATCTCAGGGTCCTGAGATTGAGCCCCACATCGGGCTTTCTGCTTGGTGGGGAGTCTGCTTTCCCCCACCCCCTCTACCTGCCTCTCTGCCAACTTGTGATCTGTCAAATAAATAAAATTTTTTTTAATTTATTTTTTAAAAGATTTTTATTTATTTATTTGACAGAGATCAGAAGCAGGCAGAGAGGAAGGGTAGCAGGCTCCCTGCTGAGCAGAGAGCCCAACACAGGGCTCAATCCCAAGATCCTGGGATCATGACCTAAGCCAAAGGCAGAGAGGCTTAACCCACTGAGCCACCCAGGCACTCCAAATAAAATATTTTTTTTAAAAAATGTGTTTTATAAAAATGCTTCAGTTTTGAGGAGGATTTGTAGAAGTAACTCTAGGATACTATGGATTTCTGTTTAATGTCACAGGTTTTGTAATAGTTGAAGTTAAATAAAGGCCTACATTCTCTTTCCTATATCATACAAGAAGGGTGTTCAAAGTAAGATGTGTAAAGTACCTGACATAGTCTAGGTTTCAATAAATGGCTTTCATTTTTATATATCATACAAGGCAGACTATTCTGTATAAAATCTTTTTGATACTTAACCAAACACCTTGGATAGGATACAAACCAAATGTATGTTGAACTTTGCTGTATAGAGAAGGAATATATTGAGATTTAATGATTTATCAGTTTCTGAAAACTAATGTAATTTTCCTTCTGAAAACACTGCCTATAGGGTGATCTTCCATCCAAGTACTAACCAGGCCCGACCCTGCTTAGCTTCCGAGATCAGACGAGATCGGGCGCGTTCAGGGTGGTATGGCCGTAGACTGCCTATAGGGTGATCTTAACATTAATGGGTTATATGGTCTAGTGATTGCTGGTGAAATTTCTTTTTTTTAATGTCAAGTGCTAGCTCAATTCTGATCCTAGTTCTTGGGATTAAAATTAGTACCACAGCAACTATTAAAAAATCCAGAAAAGAACTACAAAATTTGCAATAATGGCCTTCATAAAGGAAGATTTTTTTTTATATGTCATATAGTAGTCTTCATAAAGGAAGATATTTTTTTAAAAACCTACTTTGAAAGTCAGAAACTCTCATGAATGATTGCTTTGGGGGTACTAAGTAATTCATAGATCTGTTCTACAAATTAACTTTTATAATTTTATATATGCAGGACAGACTTTATTATTACTGCCAGTCATGATGGACATGTTAAGTTCTGGAAAAAAATAGAAGAGGGAATTGAATTTGTTAAACATTTTCGTAGTCATCTGGGTAAGAATTTCACTTTGAGTGTGTGTTTGTGTAGCTCTCTTAAATTGTATTGGTTTAAGTTTCTTTTAAAAATTTTTTTTCTTTGAATCATGTATATTAGTTTCATTGGTATTTACTAGTTTTTAATTTGATTTATTTAAATAGGAGTTATTGAGAGTATTGCAGTTAGCTCTGAGGGAGCATTGTTCTGTTCTGTGGGTGATGATAAAGCAATGAAGGTGTTTGATGTAGTGAACTTTGACATGATCAATATGCTGAAGCTTGGGTGAGTCTTTTTTTAAAGTATATATTTTTTAACTTAGTGAAATAAGTTTTAAACTGAATGTCACCATTTGGTAGATATTTCTAAACAGATTATATTGCCATCCCATTCAAAAATGTGCCTTTGAATTTTGGTTAGGAAAATTCAGTATGAATTCTTGTTATGATCTTTTTGGAGGCTTCTGCTGTGGTTTTCTCATTAATCACAGTAGAAGTTTTTAATCAGCATCATAGTAAGGATTCATTATATCCATTTGACATTACTTAATGGAGGAACAGGATCCATCATGTCGAAAATACTGGTGCTTAGAATTAACTTCTTTGCTGTGTTTATTTCAGTCATCTGTATTGTGCCTTATAAGGCTTGTGTACATTTTGGACTTGAAGTGATTTGTTGGTGATTTTAAACTTTGAAGTATATTGATACCCAGCCTATGTGGTTGGACTGTACAGGAATTAGATGAATACTTGAAGCATGTCTTTCTTCAGATACTATACTGAATTTAGATATATCTTAATGAATGTCAGCTTTAAAGTCATAGTATTGTCAAAAAGTTTGGGACTTGTCTTAGCTCACACTGTCATTAGAAAAGACCATAGGCTAAGTGGATTAAACAGTAGAATTTTATTTTCTTAGAGTTCTGGAGGCTGAAAAGTCAAGATCAAGGTTCCAGCAGGGTTTAATTTGTGGTGAGGACTCTCTTTGGGGACAGGATGTAGGGAGGAATGGTATCTTGATCTTTCCCTACTCAGGCCACAGGCCTTTGGGATTAAGGCCCCACATTTATGACCTCATTCAACCTTAATTACCTCCTAATTATCTCCAGATACGATCACCTTGGGTAACTGCAACATATGAATGGTGGGGGAAGGAGAACAACAGTTCATTACATAATGGGATTTCTTTTGGAATTTCCTTCAAAACCAGTTTATGAGCCACTAAAGGAAATCAGTCTCATTACTTATGGTTAGAACTTATTTTTGACTAGAAATAGAAATATCTTTTGGTTATCTGTCTTATTCCCTTGCTTTGTTTACCCACACTAGCAGTTTTTAAGAATTAAATCTATTGATAAATGTTGAACCTTTGCCGTTTTTGAGGATATTAAAAGAGTATTTTTTTTTTAATAAGTTTCGGTAAAAATTCTAAAAAAGTTTTGAGAAGTTCCAAGAAAGTTTTGATCGTCAGCACCAACATTGGAATAACTGTGTAACTTCTCAAACTTGACTGCATAGGAGACAACACTCATTTGAGTGTGTAAGTTCAGTGAATTAATTAAATTTGTCCCAGTTCTTTTACCCTTTGTTCATCAGGTAGCATGTTCAAACTTTATAGTTTTAAGATCAAGTTTTAAGATCAACTTTATATTTTTAAGATAAATAATGAGAATGCGATATCAAAATGTTTTTCTTTTGATCACAGTCATAACTAAAATGTTTTTATATTAAACATTTCAAGGATGGATTTATCAAGTATACTGTTACATGCTAACCTATTTAAAAGTAAGTTTCACATAGACTGAGATGTGGACAGAAATCCAAAAGGCAATGCCTTGAAATATTTTGAGTTTGGGGTCTGATTAGGTTTTCTTATCTACCCAGAAGAAGTAAATGACCTACTATCTGCAGTTCTTTTTGTGGTTTGATAAATCCTGTGGTCTGAGGTCCGAAAGAGGAAAAATTAGGAACTCTCTTAGTTCCTTCCCATTTTCTATCTCTCTGCTACTTTGAGCAAGGAATCCAAAATTAATCAAATCATTGTCCAGGGCACTTTTCTGGTAGTGAGGGTGGAAAAAGATGATTATTTGTATTGATCTCTTTTTTTCCTCAATTCTTAAATATTTTAGCTATTTTCCTGGACAGTGTGAGTGGATCTATTGCCCAGGGGATGCCATCTCTTCAGTTGCTGCTTCTGAGAAGAGCACAGGAAAAATTTTCATTTATGATGGTCGAGGAGATAACCAGCCACTTCATATCTTTGACAAACTCCATACATCACCTCTTACTCAGATACGGCTGAATGCAGTTTACAAAGCAATAGTGTCTTCTGATAAATCTGGAATGATTGAATACTGGACTGGGCCTCCTCATGAGTATAAGTTCCCCAAAAATGTGAACTGGGAATATAAAACTGACACAGATTTATATGAATTTGCCAAGTGCAAGGCTTATCCAACCAGCATATGTTTTTCACCTGATGGGAAGAAAATAGCTACTATTGGTTCTGATAGAAAAGTTAGAATTTTCAGATTTTTAACTGGAAAACTCATGAGAGTCTTTGATGAATCACTAAGTGTAAGTACAATATAAATTTAATGACTGTTTCCTTTTCTGAATGTCTTTATTTTATGCTGTTTCTTTAAAGATATTTTTTGTGGGTGTAGATATTTACATGGATGGTTATTTTCTCTTAGCACATTGAAGATATCATCAACTGTCTGCTCTCTTTCATTGTTCTTCAGAACTCTCTTCCCTAGGTTTATGATGTGGTATCTTTTGAGCCAATTATTCTTACATTTATGTGGCTGTTTCTAGTTTAGTTTTGTTTGTAAGTTCATCCTCTTAAACTTCTCAAAACTCATTCTAGACTTTTTTCTTACCCTTTTCTTAACTCTGTTCATTCCTGCCTGTTTGTATGACTGCTCCCAAATTGATTTTTCCAGCTTTCTGTCGTGAAAAGAGCTGGTGCTATCCTTTGTTTTGGTTTGGTTTGGTTTTGGTTTTTTTGTTTTGCTTTGTTTTGCTGGTCTTCATGAATGGCACAAATATCCATTTGCTTGCACAAACCAAAGAAACCTGAATCATCCTTAACTCTTTTTCCTTACCCCTCTTTTTAATTCATCATGAGTCCTGTCAGTTTTACTTTCTAAATATGCTTTAAATTTATTAGTTTCTTTCAGCACAGCTGTCAGTACTAAAGCTCATGATCTTTTGATAGACAATCTCATGGCCTACTGCCTGTGTCCTGGCTTCCTCCTAATCTGTTACACATGCTGTACCCAGAGAAAATTTTTTTTTAATTTTAAATTTTAAATTTTTATTTATTTTTTTAAAGAGTTTATTTATTTATTTGACAGACAGATCACAAGTAGGCAGAGAGGCAGGCAGAGAGGTGGGGCGGGAAGCAGGATCCCTGCCAAGCAGAGCGCCAGACACAGGGCTCGATCCCAGGACTCTGGGATCACGACCCAAGCCTCTGGGATCACGACCCAAGCCGAAGGCAGAGGCTTTAATCCACTGAGCCACCCAGGTGCCCCTGGAGCAGTTGTTTTTTGTTTTTTGTTTTTTGTTTTTTAATTTAAATGCACATCTGATCATGTCATTCTTTGAACCTTTTAGTGACTTCCTGTTCTTAGAATCAAGACCAAATTCATGGCCTACCTTGTTGTGGCCTTTGCCTACTGCTCTACCCTACTGTAAATCACCTTTCTCCCTGCCTCTTACTATAGCCATTTAGGCTTTCTTTCAATTTCTTGAACATGTCTCCCACTATAGGGCCTTTGCATATGCTGTTGCTGCTGCCTGGGGTCACCCCTCTCCCATTCTTTCCATTACCTGTTGAATTTACACTTCAAATCTTATTTAAAGGGTCACTTCCTGGACACCTGGGTGGCTCAGTGGGTTAGGCCGCTGCCTTCGGCTCAGGTCATGTGATCTCAGAGTCCTGGGATCGAGTCCCACATTGGGCTCTCTGCTCAGCGGAGAGCCTGCTCCCCCCTCTCTCTCTCTGCCTGCCTCTCCATCTACTTGTGATTTCTCTCTGTCAAATAAATAAATAAAATCTTAAAAAAAAAAAAATAAAGGGTCACTTCCTATGGGAATTCGCTGTTCATATAATCCAAGACAGTTTTTTTTTTTTTTCAAGATTTACTTATTTACTGGGCGCCTGGGTGGCTCAGTGGGTTAAGCTGCTGCCTTCAGCTCAGGTCATGATCTCAGGGTCCTGGGATCGAGTCCCGCATCGGGCTCCCTGCTGAGCAGAGAGCCCGATGCGGGAC
>NC_081568.1:93469048-93487947 GCF_022355385.1 Mustela nigripes
CCTGCCTCTCCATCTACTTGTGATTTCTCTCTGTCAAATAAATAAATAAAATCTTTAAAAAAAAAAAAAAAAGATTTACTTATTTACTTTAGAGAGAGGACAAGAGAGGGTAAGCATACCTGCAAGCTGGAGTGGGGATCAGAGGGAGAGAATCTTCAAGCAGACTCAGCCCTTGCTCAGTGTAGAGCCTGACTTGGGGCTTGATCTTAACACCCATGAGTTTACAACCTGAGCCAAAACCAAGAGTTGGTTGGTTAACCAACTGAGTCACCTATCTACCCGTAGGACAATTTTTTTTTTAACGTGACTCAGTGTCACTATTTAATTTTACTGTAGAGCATTTGGCATGGTCTTATTTTTGATCAATACACATCAACCCCTCATAAATTAAACTCTATGAATCTATGGTCCCTTATCTATTTTGGTTCCTGTTTGTATCTCCAGCACTGAGAACAATACCTGATACATAACTGCTAACAAGAATTTGTTAAAACAAAACAAAACAAAAAACAAAAAAAGAATTTGTTAAAGCATGTAATTGTAGAATAAGAGTTTCTATCCATGCAAAGTTAACTGTTTTTTTGTGGAAATTTGGATTTCATCATTGCTAATGGTATGTTGCATCCTCTAAGAATCTGTGGGTTGAACCTTTGTAGCAGTAATGTTTATTGTATGACCTTGTCAATTTTACAGTCTTGGTAGTGACCAATTTATATTAGATTCCCTGCATTAAGGTCTTAAATTCTATTATTTTTTATCAGTAACACTCTTATTTGGTGGCAAGTAGCAGTAAGTTGGGTAGATTATCTGCCTAAAGTAGTATGAATCCAGACAAGTGTGAAGATGTATTTGCAGTCAAATCATCCCCATGACTCATTTTCTTGGTGGAAGAGAATAGCTCTCCCCTATACTTTTAAGAAAAGGAGAAAACATCCTTTGTAATGTTTTCTTCTTTAATGTTAGATAGTAACTAAATATTAAAACATTTAAAACACAGTCTTTAAAAAACTAAATAAAATTTAAAAAAATTAAAACACCGTCTCTGGATGTATATCTCTTAACACGAATACTCTTGAGCTGTTCAGTCCACTCTGTTCATCCTTGTCTTCAACATTTCTTGAAGTCAGAGTGCTGAGATGATAAGAGAAAATCAGTAGTAAAGCTTATGATCAGATTGAGATTTAGAATAAGAGAAGTTACCAAAACAAAACAAAAACAAATGCCAAGTAAATTAGTTAGAATGCTAGTGAGTAGTGAATGTGTGAAATCTCACAGTTAAAGAGATATGCATATGCGGCCTATGGCTATATAGTTCTGTATCACAGAGGCCGTGGTATTAAGACTAGAATATGTAAAAAGATACTGATGTACTTATCAGGTTGGATTAACATTTATGAAATACTTCACTAGCAGAAGTATTTATGAAATACTTCATTTTCACTGGCAGAGGGCCAGTGAAAATGAATCTTCTTGGGGTGCCTGGGGGCTCAGTTATGTGTCTGCCTTTGGCTCAAGTCATGATCTTGGAGTCCTGGGATCGAGCCCTACATTGGGCTCCCTGCTCAGTGGCGAGTTTGTTTCTCCCTCTGTGATCTCTCTCGCTCTTGCTGTCAAATTAATTAATTAATTAATTAAAATAAATCCTTTAAAAAAAAGGAAAGAAAATGAATCTTCTCTGTAACAAAATAATCAAGAATCCCTCATTACAAAAATTTACTCTGGCATGTAGGCTATTTCTAGCATACAAACAATTATCAGTCTCAGAGACTGGACACAAAAAACTCTAATGACCAGGCTTTTTATCTGTCCTGTAAGAACTTTGCTTCTTCTTGTTCCCTCATACACATACCTCCTTTTGTCTTTTGGAGTTACTTACATTGTTCTCTCCGTATCTAGAAAAAAAGGATTTCTAGTGAATGCAAGCCTGAAAAAAAAAAGATTGAACATAAGCCTGGTTTCTTTCTATCACCAGTGGAGACCTACTTTTGAATTCTGCTGCTTGATGCTCTAAATATCTGGAAAAGTATATGAAAGATCATATTTTGGGAGAAACTTACAGTATAATAATACATAGTAATTATGATGTGACCCTATCTGAAATTATTTTAAATATCTAAAGAAAACCAAATAACAAAACTAGAGAGCACTCAAAAATATTCATCCACACAAAATCACATTTACCTAATGATAATCTGTGTTGTACGCTCTGTTAAAATAACTTGAAACATTTTTTTTTAAAGATTTTATTTATTTATTTGAGAGATGGAGATCACAAGTAGGCAGCGAAGCAGGCAGAGAGAGAGGAGGAAGCAGGCTTCCCGCTGAACCGAGAGCCCAGTGCGGGGCTCGATCCCAGGACCCTGGGATCATGACCTGAGCTGAAGGCAAGAGGCTTTAACCCACTGAGCCACCCAGGTGCCCCACTTGAAACATTTTCTAAAATGTCATGAAATCGTTATAAATTAGTGAAATAACAAGAGTTTATTCATTCAGGGGTGCCTGGGTGGCTCAGTGGGTTAAAGCCTCTGCCTTCAGCTCAGGTCACGATCCCGGCATCCTGGAATCGAGCCCCGCATCGGGCTTTCTACTTGGCGGGAAGCCTGCTTCCCCCTCTCCTTTCTCTGCCTGCCTCTCTGCCTGCTTGTGATCTCTCTCTCTCCTCTCTCTGTCAAATAAATAAATAAATAATATCTTAAAAAAAAAAAAAGAAGAGTTCATTCATTCAACAAAAACTGAGTGCCTGTTATATCATGTCAAGCCCATGATCTCTGTATAGGGACCTTACAGTCTAGTTGTGTTGTCCACATGTGGCCAACTAGCCACATGTGGCTGTTGAGCACTTGATAGGAAGCTAGTCCAAATTGAGAAGGGCTGAAAGTATAAAATACAGGATTTCAAAAACCTAATATAAGAAAAATAGAATGTAATATATCTCAAAAAATGTTTTTTAAGATTTTATTTTTAAGGGCGCCTGGGTGGCTCAGTGGGTTAAGCCACTGCCTTTGGCTTGGGTCAGGATGTCAGGGTCCTGAGATTGAGTTCCTGCATCAGGCTCTCTGCTCAGCAGGGAGCCTGCTTCCCTTCCTCTCTCTCTGCCTGCCTCTCTGCCTACTTGTGTTCCCTGTCAAATAAATAAATAAAATCTTAAAAAAAAAAAAAAGAAAAAGATTTTATTTTTAAGTAATCTCTACACCCATCATGGGCCTTGAACTTATAACTCTGAGATCAAGAGTCACATCCTCTACCACCTGACCCAGCCTGGTGCCCCATCTCAATTTTTTAATATTGCCTAAAGCTTAAATGATTATATTTTGGATATATTGGGTTCAATAAAACATTTTTTCTGAAGATTTTATTTGTCTCAGAGAGAGAAAGCACAAGCAGGGGAGGCAGCAGGCAGAGAGAAAAGCAGGATCCCTACTCAGCAGGGAGCCTGATGCAGGACTCAATCCCAGGAACCCAGGATCATAACCTAAGCTGAAGGCAGATGCTTAATCAACTGAGCCACCCATGCATCCCTGAATAAAAGATTATTAAGACTAATTTCACCTGTTTTTTTTTTTAAGTAGCTACTAGAAAATGTAAAATTATATATGTGGTTTCCATTATATTTCTATTGGAAAGTACTAGTCTGCGGCTTGTAAAAGGCAGTAGATAGAGTTTCAATAGAGAAAACAGTAGTTACATAAACTTTTAAGAAGAATCAGTTAGCATAAATACTATTTTTTATGATTGAACTTATTTTCTGCTTATAGTATTTAGAATCCTCCTGAAGATGACGCATAAGTATATAAACTTTCAGTAGCTCTTAATGTGTTCTGTGCTTCTATTTAAATTCTCATTCCCAGGGCGCCTGGGTGGCTCAGTGGGTTAAGGCCTCTGCCTTCAGCTCAGGTCATGCTCTCAGGGTCCTGGGATCGAACCCCGCATTGGGCTCTCTGCTCAACAAGGAGCCTGCTTCCTCCTTGCCTCTCTGCCTACTTGTGATCTCTCTGTCAAGTAAATAAACAAAATATTTAAAAAAAAAAATACTCATTCCCTTTATCATGTAGCTTTTTTGTTAATAAATGGTTTGCTTCTTAGATGTTTACTGAACTCCAGCAGATGAGGCAACAGTTACCCGACATGGAATTTGGCCGACGAATGGCTGTAGAACGTGAGTTGGAGAAAGTGGATGCAGTAAGATTAATTAACATAGTTTTTGACGAGACTGGACACTTCGTGCTGTATGGAACAATGCTAGGCATTAAAGTTATAAATGTAGAAACAAACCGGTAAGTTTTAACATGAAATGTTTTAAAAGTGCATTCATTTTGGGGGGACCATTTTCTCCTCTAGGGAAACAATGGGAGTTTTGTTTGTTCCCGGACAAGTGGAATGGTCCCAAATGTCTAAACTTAACCAAATGTTTTGACTGGATTTTTCTGTGGTCTTTTGGTTGTTTATAATCTTATGTAAAAAGTTTCCACTCATGTTTGTAAAAGAAGTGGAAAAAAGATATGCATAGTTTCAAGTTGTGTTGTGTGTGTGTTGTTTTTTTTTTAACAAGTTTCAGTCTCTCTTTTGCTTATTGATTTAAATTAGCCTGGTTCATGTTAAATGTTGCCAAATATTTTAACCACAGAATTCAGCATTACATCCTGCTAGACATAAAATCAGAAGTTAAAATGCATGAAACCACCATAAGCCTTTTGTGCAAACAGTCCATTTGGTTTTAGTACAAAATAGCCACAGTAAGATACTATCACTGAATATAAATGCAAAGAACTTAAAAGTATATTATAAAGAGAAAAAAAATCTAGTGCTGAACATTTTCACATGTAAACAAATTTATATTGTAGTTCTTGGCAGTATAGAATCTTTGAAGGTTTACAGAATGATTAAAATAATAGCGACAGGGATAAGTTAAAACTATATGACTGAATGTATTTTTTTTAACCTGGAGGTTCCAGCCACCTACCAATTTAAAATCATTCTTTTTGGGGGAGGGGGATAGAGAAACATTTCTTTAAACTTTTACTAGTTATTTTATACAAAGGTAAAGGATAAAGGATAATTGATTCCTACCTTTTAACTATAAAGTTTTTGTAACTGGACTTCATTCTGATAATTTTATTGTATAAAATGTATTTTCTAGGTGTGTGCGCATCTTAGGCAAGCAAGAAAATATTAGAGTGATGCAGTTGGCTTTGTTCCAGGGAATAGCCAAAAAACATCGTGCTGCAACTACTATAGAAATGAAAGCTTCTGAAAACCCTGTTCTTCAGAATATTCAAGCTGACCCAACAATAGTTTGTACATCTTTCAAAAAGAACAGATTTTATATGGTATGCGGAAGTACAAGGAAAAAGACCTTAATTCTTCCAATTTGGAGTTTTATTTTCTTGTCTTGTGCTTTCAACTGAAGAGAATGTTGGCAATAATAGCAGACTTTCTAAACAACCAGAATACTATCTTAAAACATTAATATTGTAGAATTTTTAACTAGGACTTGATTTTGTACTGTTTTCTTCCTGTTTTGAAAATTTTTCAACCTGGCTTCTGCAATTGTTTGTGTTGTCTTAGAGGTTAGGAAATAAGCGGTTATGGTAATAATTGCTTCCAAAATAGCTTTGCTATGGGGTTTTAAAATTCTGCAAAAGATTGTTTTTCATCTTTTATTCTGAAACAATTTATCTCCCTTGAACTTGCACACTTCCTTCTCTAAGCACATTTCTATTTATTGCCTTTTAACTCCCTTGTAATGGTGCTATCTTAAAAGTGAATATTCCTGAGGAATTATTTTTTTCTGCAGTACTACAGGTACTTTGCATGTTAACTAACACTGGGCTCAGAATCAAACTACCAAGCTATCTAAGAGTAGCAGCGTCCTAATGGTTAAGCCAACCAGAAAAAATCTAAAATACAGAGACCTCTGCCCTACCCTTCTGTTTTCCCCACTGAAGTCAGAGATTTCTAAGTCCCAAATTTGGCTATTTTTCTGCCTAAAATCTTTTAATGGCTCCTCAAATACCTATATTACATGGCTCTTCTACCTGTCTTTCTTCATTTTTAGTTCATTTGCTACACTGTACTGAATTTGATCCCGTTTGCAGTAATTGAGTGTCCTTGTTTACCTCAAGGTGTTTGCGCAGGCTCTTCCTGTTGCCAGTCACACACCTGTCCCCAGTCCGCACTCTCACTAGGTCTCAGTTTGGAAGCCTTCTCTCGACATCAGGTCTGATTAGGTATGCTTGCTTGTGCACTATGTCACAGTTTTTGGAATAATTTCTTTTCTTTTCTTTTCTTTTTTAAAATCTCTGACCCTATCATCTCCTCCTTCATATAAAATTCTCAAATACAGGACCTTATGTTTTCTTCACAGGACCTCATGTTTTATTCACAAGGTTTGGTAAAGTGTCTGGCTCATTATAGTATACTCATTCTTTCATCTGATATATTGTAAGCAGCTGTGATGCTATTCAGGTTACCAGCATTTGATAAATGTGGGAAATAGCAGCTTATCGCAACCAAACTTTTAGCCTAAAATGGGTACATTCTTTTAAGATGAAAATTTTATTTATAATAGTCAAGGTCTTTGCTAAAAAATTAATACATACTGAAGAAAAAGAATTTTTCTTGTTTTAGCTGTAATTTAACTGTTTTGAAGGTAAAAGTTAATTGTAATAGGGAATCCTTGGTATACACTAAAAACATGTACTAATGTTCCATTCACTTCATCAAAAACTTTAACAAGTTACATTTTCCTTTTCTTCCTCTAGAGTTTACTTTTATGTTGATTAAATCATATATGTTCCTTGTAATCACTGAAGAAAAAGAAAGTCCCTCTATGTGCATCTTTATACAGCTAATATAAAATTCTTTCATTTTTAGACATACTTATTCATGAGTAAAAAGCAAAATGGTATACATATGTATAAAATTTTACAGAATTTGAACTCTAGTAGTTTAATACATGAGCTAAATCAAGACAACTATTTAAAAATTGATGTAGATAAATCATATAGCAGACATGCCCTTCCTTTGAAAACTGGAGAGTAACATTATAAGGCAACAACATTCTACCTTGGTTGTTTGTTAATTTGGACTTTATACAAATAGATCAGGAATGACATTAGGCGAGATGGAGCCTGGGACACTGGCTTTACTTCCTGGAACTCAGTTGGTTATCAGGTAGGGCTTTCTTGGGAGAAAAAGTCTCTACTTAATGAAAGTCAAGTTAAAAAACAAAAAACAAACAAAACAAAACAGGCTTAGAGAAGTCCGAAGTTTTAACAAATGAAAGGTTTCTTTCAGTTTTCCCAATACCCTGAGGTACCCTGAAATTTCTGCAACTTCACTCAAAATTTACATTCTTTCTCCCAAGCTTCAGGATTTAGATAGAACAGATGGGGCTTTGCAGACAATAAAAAAAGAA
Source organism: Mustela nigripes (assembly GCF_022355385.1). NCBI lineage: Eukaryota > Metazoa > Chordata > Mammalia > Carnivora > Mustelidae > Mustela > Mustela nigripes. The sequence continues at coordinate 93,476,466 of NC_081568.1, forward strand.
AGTCAAGATGCATTTCTGATTCATCTTTGAATCCTCAGGCTACCTAGCACAAGGTTCTGCTTTTGTAATAACAATTACTAATACGTATATAGTACCTTATACATTAGGCACTGTTCCCTAAGCATGTTATATCCCTTCATTTAATCTTCGCAGCAGGTACCACTTTGAGGTAGTTATTATCATCCCCATTTATGAATGAGGAAATGGAAGAAATGAATTTACTTCCCCCAAATCATGTAACTAGTCAGTAGCGGAGCTGGAATTCAAACCCAGGAAATCTAAATAGTGGAAAGTAAGCAACAGATGACAGGTTTTGACATATTAGCTGGCAGAAGCAGAGAGCTACCTCAAATAAAACTGCATCTTGTTAAATGTGTACCCAAAAAGAAATTAAATCCCATTTGAAATCATACATTTTCATTAATGGATTTTCATATTAGACAAGTGTAAAAATAATTTAACTGTATTACACATCCTGTGATAGGAAGTGATTCCTGAAATAAGGATTTGTTCTGATGTGAATTCTTTTTCCTAAATACCATAAATAGAAATGAAATATTCTTGTTGTTAAATTTTAACCAGGTGAATATTTTATTCATTCACTCTAATTTTCTTTTGAGTTTACCAAACGAGAACCAGAAGATACAAAAAGTGCAGATTCTGACAGAGATGTTTTTAATGAAAAACCTTCGAAAGAAGAAGTCATGGCAGCTACTCAAGCTGAAGGACCTAAACGAGTTTCAGATAGTGCCATTATCCACACAAGTATGGGAGACATTCACATCAAACTTTTTCCTGTTGAGTATGTACTATTTCTGTTGTCTTAAACACCAATGTAAATAAATGTCTTTATTTGAAGAAACTGTGCAACTTAAAATTACTAAAACTTGAATTTTAAAGAAGTGTTTGATAGAGCATCTACCTTTAGCTTTCTGGTAATTGTTCCTCTAGAAAATGGGAAAAGTTTATACAAAACATACTTCACAGGTTTATTATTAGGAATATGAAACATAGCTACAAAAGTGCTGAATGTAAACTATAAGTGATATACAAATATATTAACTATATATCCCAATATGGTTTTTAAAGAAAATTACCTTTCCCAGGAACTGAACCCACTATACAAATTCAGTGAACATATGTATCTTAAGGTACTGTTGTTGTATTTTTTAACCTGCTAAATGATTCTGAAATTTAAATACTGTCAAATTCAAATATAATAAGCAATCATGATCTAAAGATAATATACTAAACAATATGCATATACTGTGGCTTATATGCTCTTTCAACTCTTGTTTATCCTGAGGTTAGAAGAGGTTATGAAAAAAAAAATGATTCTGAAAGTTTCAGAAGATACTGAAAACACCATTAAGAAGCACAACTGCAAAGAAAACTCTTAAGATGCCCTGAATAGATTTCATATTTTTAATATGTGTCTTACTAGGTGCCCTAAGACAGTGGAAAACTTCTGTGTTCACAGCAGAAATGGTTATTATAATGGACATACATTTCACCGTATAATTAAGGTAAGGTATACAAAAATTTTTTTCAAAGATTTATTTATTTGAGAGAGAGCACGAGCAGTGGTGAGAGGGGCAGAAGGAGAGAATCTTCAAGCAGACTCCCCACTGAAGGTAGAGCCCAACTCGGGGCTTTATCCCACAGGCTGAGATCATGACCCAAGCTGAAACCAGGAGTCAGATGCTTACCTGACTGAGCCACCCAGGTGCCCCAAGTTGACAGAAAATTTAAGTGATTTCCGGAACAGTATGTTTTTGCATAACCATAGGTTTAAACCTAAGGAATCGTCCTGTCTCACAATGATCAGTTTGTTAGAAAGGAATAGGAAAAGTGGCCTGGGTGGCTTAGTCAGTTAAGCATCTGCCTTTGGCTCAGGTCATGATCCCGGGGTCCTGGGATTGGAGCCCCACATAGGGCTTCCTGCTCCTCAAGGAATCTGCTTCTCCTTCTCCCTCTGCCTGTCACTCCCCCTGCTTGTGCTCGCTCACTTGCTTGCTTTCTTTCTGTCAAATAAATAAAATTCTTTAAAAAAAAAAATAGGAAAAATGGACTGTAGAAGCCAAAAAAAAAAAAAAAGGATGGTCATGAATGTCAGATTTGGAATCAAACACAGGAATAGTAACTTGGTACTTTTTAGAAACACTGCATCAGTATTTTGTCAGCAGTTAAAGCCAGGGTCAGATACAGAGTAAAAGATCATGCTTAGATAAAACCCAAAGCTGAGGTTATTTGTACCGAGTGACTGGATAAGGTCTAGATCTAGCAGATAAGATTTTAAGTAATAAAAGAGACATGATGCCACTTAATCTTTGAGAACCACTAATTAAAACCTGAAGAAGAGAAAGAACTTGGCCCAGGATTTTGTTGAGCGGTGTTCCATAAAATAGATGGGGCAGTAATACAGTTCTGGGTAACTAGCAGGTCAGAAATGACAAGGGGGATGGATAATCAGATTTGGGGGGTTCTGAAAGAATTAGTAAATGACTCACTAGGCAATCCAGAGTGTTTAGGGAAAGGGAGGATAGAAAAGAGGGGCAATTCTATAAAACAGCACACTATACAGATCTAAAACTTTCTTACAATATTAATTGGTTTTAATTAGATTATTGGGAAAGACAGTACATGTCTATAAATTAGATCTTTGCAGTTTTGTTTCCAGTCAATAAGGTAGTGTTTAAGCAATGGAAATACATCTTTTAAAGTAAAGTATAACTTACTGAGGTTAATAAAATCAGTTTATAGAGAGACAGTTAAGAAAAGTTAAGATTTTACTGACTATACAACACTCTTAAACATAAGATTCCAAAGTGTGCATATAGAAAAAGAGAAGTGTAATGTGTTTTTTGTGTGCTTCCTGTTAAGGGCTTCATGATTCAAACAGGAGATCCAACAGGAACTGGTATGGGAGGTGAAAGCATATGGGGAGGAGAATTTGAAGATGAATTTCATTCAACATTACGACATGACAGACCATATACACTCAGCATGGCCAATGCTGGATCGAATACTAATGGATCCCAGTTTTTCATAACAGTAGTACCAACGGTAAGAACAGCATTGTCTATAAGCCACAGAGTTATAGATTATGATCGAAGAATGAATTCAGTGGAAGAGAGTTACAGGATTCTCTACCATTATTTATATCTGCCAGGATATAACAATGAAAACAATTTAAATAAGAAAGTAGAAAATTACCTAACAAATTGGATTTTACTTTGTAAAACTCAGGACATTTGAGTTTAAGTGAACTTGCCAATACTAGTTGTACAACAGAAAACAAATTTTACTTCTGGGGCTGTTTCCTTATCTTCAGAATGGGAGAAATCAGAGTATATGAATTCTGAATTTTAAGAGCTTTATTCTGTATTTTTATATCTCTGAAATCAGAATACAGCCCATAATCAACAGCACTGTAGATCTGCTAAAATACAGCATTATATAAGAATATAAGAATATTCTTTATACTCATTGAAGAATATTCATTATATAAAAATGTAAGAATATTGCACTTTCTTGCTATGCAGTTACACAAAATTATACAAATTATTACATTTTATTTTTTGGAATGAAGCACCATGCAACAAAGGAACAATATTTGTAATTACTATCAGGCACAAAGTCTCATGTAATATTCATAGTACTTCTAGTATCACTATGCCCCGTTTTAAAAATAGATGAGGAAATGAACAGTGAGACATGATTAACTTGCCAGAGGTCAAGTAGGCAGCAAGAGCCAGCATCTGAGCTCTCATCTCTCTAATATGAATGAGTAGCATGTGCTAACAGTTCCAAACTGCCTCTTTCTTATACAGGTAGGAATCCTGCAGAGAAATTTGAAAGCCTTAGGCATAATTCTTGAGCTATGCAGAGAGACTTACCTTTAGCAAACATCTTCTAGATCTGGTCTGAAAGATGCAGATATCTAATTAAACATTATCCTGTGCTTTTATATTTTTTCATATAATTATGGAAATCACTCTTAAAAGCTGCTAAATGAAGTTAACTGCATATCCTTTTAATTAAATTTTAAAAGTGAAGCATAAACTTAAATTCTCTTTAATTTGCTCACCCAGAGGATATGATTTAAGAAATCTGGGTTTAACCAAGATTTTCCATTTCTCCTCCAATGCAGCCTTGGCTTGATAATAAGCACACAGTGTTTGGACGAGTGACTAAAGGAATGGAAGTTGTACAAAGGATCTCCAATGTCAAAGTCAATCCCAAAACAGATAAGCCCTATGAGGATGTCAGCATCATAAATATTACTGTCAAGTAAAATAAGGTTTGTCTCACTGTATGTGTAAATAAAAACACACATATATCAAATAGGGTTATTTTACATTAGAAAGCTCTTAGGACTTGCTGAACATACAAATCATGTTTCAAGGATCCAATATTATGTTTTTATATTTTTTATTAAAGGTCCTTTTTAAAAACTCTGCCTTTGATTTTTCTTGCAGCATTTCTCATCCTAGGAGGTGATAAACTGAAGTGAACAAATTTGGGCAAACAGCATCCCTTACATGTAATCTTTCATGAGACTCAAAACCAGATTAAATAATGAGAATCATATGCATAGGTTGCTTAGCTTTTTAAAACAGTCACATTATCTGCCTGCATGTTTCTTTAGATCCACTAAAAAAGGATAACAGGATGTAATAGTAATATACCACGTCCCTTCTTTTCTTAGGTTTATGTTTCATGTCATATAGTTTTGCATTTCATTGTTAAAAATAATAAGCAGTGTTAAGTGAAATTTCAGACATAAATAGGAAGTTGTAGTTTATTAAAGATTTAGGAATAACTTATTCTGAGTTTCAAGTAAATCACACTTAAATGAGTATTACACCTAGTATTTAAACATAAGAATAAGAATAAATTAATACTTAAGTCCTTAGTTTTACATACAGGTCCATTTTACTATTTTCACATTATTTTCCTCACATAACTAAATTCAAATTTTCTGTTCTCAAGTTATAGTATCTTTTCTTACCTTACTAAATATACTATCAAATATTTTAAAAAAATTCGCTAAATATACTATCAAGAAAGTATTTATTGGGGTGCCTGGGTGGCTCAGTGGGTTAAGCCTCTGCCTTCAGCTCAGGTCATGATTCCAGGGTCCTGGGCCCCATATTGGGCTCTCTGCTCAGCAGGGATCCGCTTCCCCCTCTCTCTCTGACTGCCTCTCTGCCTACATGTGATCTCTGTCAAGGAAATAAATAAAAATTTTTTAAAAAAATTATATATTAAGTGAAACTTTTAGTAGCTAATAATGGAGCAATTATTAGTAATTCGAGCTGTAAAACAGTATGAGTTCAAAATGTTGTATTGATTTCTTCACTTTCCCTCCTGACTTCCTAACTATTAAGAACAATTGCTTCTAGTTTCCAGACACTCTTGAAGTTAAAGGAGGGACACGTTCAACAGACCTGTTTAGGGAATTCACATTCTTATGTTTAAACTTACACTTTGTGTTGATAAGCAGGATTACTTCCTTTATCCATTTTGTACCACAAACCTGTGAGATGGAAGAATGTGCCAAGTTGTGCTACTTTAAACTAATATCATATCCCCCTTTTATAAAGTAGATCTTAGACATAAAATGACTTCTCACTGTGACACTTACCTTTCTTCCTATTTTATGTGTCTAGACATCTCCCTAGCAATTTATTCATTCCTGAAAACATAATCCTAAATTTTTGATAATACTGCCACCAACTGGTGGTATTGCCCCATTTTGCCAAACATAGTTATTTTGCTTGAGTGAAAAATCCTATTTGATAAACAAATTTTTCCATTTCATGTCATAAATTTAACATAATCAGTAGACCTAAAAACAGACATTGCCAGATGTGTTTTTTTTTTTTTATTTTATTTATTTGACAGAGAGATCACAAATAGGCAAAGAGGCAGGCAGAGAGAGAGGGAGAAGCAGGCTCCCTGCTGAGCAGAAAGCCCACACAGGACTTGATCCCAGGATCCCGGGACCATGACCTGAGCCGAAGGCAGTGGCTTAACCCACTGAGCCACTCAGGCACCCCTGAGATGTGCTTTTTTAAAAGCATGTTTTAAATTATTAGCAAGATGCTTATTCATCCTCTTCATTATTTTTTTTAGGGAAAGTACAATGTCTTTTTCCCTATTACTACTTTGCAGATTCAAGGGTATTTCAATGCTACAGAAAATGTCTTCCTTTTAGCAGTATTAGTTTATAGGCTACACCTAAGTTTTCTCAGACATTTTCTAAAGTAGTTACTTGAAATTTAAAAACCGAGTTTCACTTTGTTTGATGAAAAATTTTAGTTCTATCAAAACACTAGCTATAATACTCATTTATGTGTGGCTTGCACTGCAACTACAGAATAAGTTATTTCTAAATCTTTAATAAACTGCAACTCAGATTTGACATGCAAGTCAATCCCTACCCCACTTGGTTTTCTTTCTCTGAACCACAGCACAAATATGACTTTAACTGGTTAAAACTCAGATTTGACATGCAAGTCAACCCCTACCCCACTTGGTTTTCTTTCTCTGAACCACAGCACAAATATGACTTTAACTGGTTACTAGTTATACTAGTAGATAGATGGTACATGAAACAGAATTTTTAGAATAATGATAGGACCTCTTTCAAATTATTTTAACATTTTATTGCTGTCTATATATAATGCAAATAATGGCTTCTGGTGATGATAAAGCATTCCAGAATCACAGACCAGGGCTACACACTTGTTAAAACCTGCTTTACATAAACCATACAATAATATTTAGGCTTATATACAGAAATTCGGAGCTAGGAGGCAAATCCTAATAGACTGGATTTAAAACATCTCTCTCATTAAGTTTGACGTTTCCCAGAGGGAACTAGCAAAATCTTAACTAATGATTAGTGAAAGAATACAAGGACAAATAGTCATAACAGTCTGAGAAAAATATTTCTTAAAAAAGAAATCACACACAAACGCTATTATGTACATTATAATCAGGTCTAAGCACAATTTTTACATTGTGTTTAGTAATATGCTAAGAATGTGAATTACAAAGTTTAGCAAAATTGGTGAAATGAACTAAATTTACAAGGAAAGCAAGTTCACATGTTAGTGTTAGACTTTTTTTTCCCAATTACCTAGTAGAGAAAACAGGTCAAGGGCTCACAGGCAAATGTTAACATGTTTTTTATTCTTCACAGTTACTATAATCAATTATTAAATAATTTAATTCATAAGTGTTACTTATATGCACAAATTACACTTGTAACAGCATGACTTTTACTTGAAAAATAAAGGATGAAATATTTACTTATTTACATACTGCCCATAACACTGATGGACTTCTTTTTAATGCTTTGTATTCTGAAAGTTTTGCTGTTTATTTTAAACAAACAAAAGTACATCTGAAGAGAATGAACCAAAACAGTGCCACCTAAGAGGGACATCTCCTAACATTTCAACTAATAAGACTCGGGATTATTCAGCTTCATCCTAAAGGGTGAGGAGCATTAAAAAAATAGTAATAACAAAACCCAATCTAGCCATGTTTAAATATAAGTTGTACGGCCATAATCAGTGAGTTATCCTTAAAAAATGAAAAACTGAAAAGCACAAAATTTTTAAACTTTTACAACACTGCATAATAAATGTGATGTAAACTTTCTTAACATTTCTTTTCCTTCCTTAACTTTTCAAGGCCTTACCATGAAGAGCCTTAATAATGTCTTATTGTCAAGACAAGTGTATTTATTTTGGGAAAGCATTTAAAGTAACTGATTCTCCACTACTTTAAATGACTTCTCTTAAGGTAAATGTAGTTTCCGACTTAGATCTCTATCTTTTATGTATAGCCAACCCTGGTTCTATGTGTAACTTACTACATTTTGCCTATGGTTGTTCCCACTAAGGATGCAGTATTATTTTAAAAAGAAACTAACTACTTTAAATGAAAAGAGGAGAACCAATTTAGAGCTGTGACCTAGGAAATAATACTTTGAGGTTCAACCCTGGAAATGGGCCTTTCATAAGTGAAGATTAACTACAACATAACTGACTTTCACAGTTTTATTATTAATTGTTCTTCAGTTTAATACTAATCTGACACTCATATCTAGTTAGATAACATTTCATCTGACTCACTGGGTTTTATATAAAAGGGCTTAGAGAAAGTTTTAATAAAACATTATAAAATATTAATTTTCTGTAGTTTATAGTATTTAGCATTAAAGATATTCTGTTACGCTGAACAAAGAAGTGAAGTAATCCTGTTACCCCAAGATGCAGTCTGGATTCTATTTCATTACGTCACTGCTTTTTTGCTACTAAATACTGCCAAAATCCAGGTGAAAGGAAAGATAAGGAAGAAGCCATGCTTCACTTGCTTCACACAGAGGTTCCATTAGGTATTCAGTTGCCTATTCCTTTTTTAATTGAAAGAATAAACCTCCATCTTACCCTTTCTCCGACTACTTCTTTGCCAATATATGGGTCAGCCATAATGTGAAAAACTTAAATAACAAATGTATGTTTTTAAAAAATGTATCTTCAAGAAGTCCCTACTTAATGCAATTTTAATCTGCTCACATGTTTAAATTTTATTACAGAGTAATTTTTTAAAAGACAATATTGTACTGAATTCCCCACCCGAGATTCCTTTTAAATATACATCCTAAATAAACTCTTTGAGATGTAGAATTTCTTATAACATTTATGTGCAAAATAACTCTTAACCACAAAACTTTAAATAACTTTTGCATTTAAAATCAAGCAACATCCAATACTCCAGCAGCCACAAGTTGCCTTGAGAGCCAATCTAACCCCTCATAAAGTCCCATACCACTTCGAGCATCACAGCCCTGAATATACCAGCTACGGCCACAGCACAATTTATGCAGACTGAGAAGTTCAGTGATTTCTTCTACTGACAGAGCTCCAGCAACATCCTGAAAGATATATATATATATATATATCAATCTTTTTTATAATCAGCCCATCAAAATTACCATTTAAAATGAATTTTGTTGGTACCATTCTAACAAAAAGCTAAAGTTAAAACCTAGATTCACCCCTCAGTAATTATTCTGTGAAAAATAGAGTTGTGATTAAGATCATTTATAGTATAGTCTGTAAGAATGGCCTTAGAGTGAAATCAATAAAGGTGATGAAACCTGAATGAAAGATACTGCCTGAGTCACACGGCATCAACTTAAACAGATTAACGCATGCATATTACAAAAATGGCTTATACATAGAGTTTATATAATGAACAGTAACTAAGCTCCCACTCCAAATACTCCTGAACACCCCTACTTCCTAGATGCAACCACGAATTATGATTTCTTATATAGTTATCCAGATAATTTCCATGCATATTTATACAAATACACAGAAACACACTTTAGCTTTTTTTTTTTTTTTTAACTTAACACATCTTAAATATAGGTATCTTTCCATTATTTGGACAAGAAGACCTACATTATTTTTAACATCTGAATTGCATTCCAGGGTATAGGTGCAACATAATTTTCTTAATCGGTCATTTACTTAATATCTAGATTGAGGTTCTGTTTATGTGCTATTACAAATACATATACATATGTAACGTATTTTTAACTACATTCATTTGCAACATTATCTGCAGGATAACCTTAGGATATTTATATCTGGAATACATTACTAGAGGTAGAATTGTATGGTGCAAGGGTACACGCATCTAAAATTTTGATAGGTATGATACTGCCGAATTGCCCTCCAAGAAAATGTGTTTAAAACCACACCATACAGTATATGTGAGTCTGAAGATTATGAAACATTTTTAACAATTTAAGTGGAAATGATATTCCACTTTGCCTTATCTGCATGTCTTTTTCAGTAAGCAAAGCAAAGTGTATCTACTCTTAGTAGTTTGCCTTTTATTTTTTTTATTAAGAGGGAAATCCCTTATTCTTCATCCTACCCTTCCTTTTTATGAGATCTTAGCCCTTCTACTGTACGGAAAAGCATTCTCATCCTCCTAGAAGCATAGACTCAAGATCTAGGAATATGTAGCTTCTCCCTGTCCTTGACCATCCCCATTCAGACACCAAATTCTAACAAATCTATCTTCATAAATTCTTTTCCATTTGCTTCCACCCTTCTATTCCTTTAATTCAGAGTCTTGTTAACTCGCCCACTTGAATTACTATAGCAATTCACCACATCTGCCTATCTCTAGTCCCTTCCCCCTGATTAATTCTATGTCCTACCCCCAGATTACAGTCTTGAAACACAGATAGGAGTCTGAAAACCTTCTGCTGGCTTCCCTTTGTCATGGAATAAAATCCCAAGTTTTTCTAGACCTCATCTGTTATTCTAGATTTTCTTCATCCTCTACTTGCCCCTCACATATATATCTGTTGATGCTCCCCTAAAACATTCATGCTTCCATTTTCTCTGCCTACAGTGTTCTTTCTTTCACAAACTGACTCAAAGTCCTACCCATAATTTGAACTCTTTATAATTTCAACTCAAATCCCACTGTACACATCTTTTGTAAGATGCCACCTTTAGAACCACTCTATTTTTCCATGACACGTTGTTAATATTACTGAAGTTACTTACCAGTTTTCTATGTATTAGAATCTCATATACAGTCACTTACATGTTTACAAACATATATAGGAGTTTCTGGTAAGCATCAACCACCTTATATACTCCAAGGTACCAAGTACAGCACTTTCTATATATATTGTATTTAAAATACCCAGCACAAACTTCTTAAATATCTATTGAATTATCAGTTTTGAAATTACCTTATGCGACCTTATGACATAGAATACACAAAATACTAAACAAGTATTCTGAAATATAAACATGTTACCTGTTTGTTAGCAAAAATCAGGAGCAAAGCATCTCGGAGTTCTTTTTCCGTTAACAACTTCGCAAGTTCACTGTGTGCTTCACTAACTCTGTCTCTATGACTGCTATCAACAACAAATACAACAGCTACCCCCCCCAAAAAAAAATCGAATTAGTCATTTGTTAACTTTCATAAATGGACTAAATATTTTAATGGTCTCATTATTTTATTATGGTTAGTCTATTTACTATGTTTTTCACAGAAAGGCGCCTACTACAAGAGCACCTAGCAATACTGAACAGTATGACCTCACCTAACTTTTCAGATCTCTTCATTTCCCCATGTGTAACAGGGGAAATGATGCTGTTTCCTTTGCTGTGTAGAAGATTTTTATTTTGATGTAGTCCCAGTGTTTATTTTTCCTTTTGTTTCGCTTGCCCCAAGGGGCCTACCTAGAAAAAAGTTGCTAGGCCAATGTCAGAGAAATTATTACCAGTGCTCTTTTTTTTTTTTAAAGATTTTATTCATTTATTTGACAGAGAGAGAGATCACAAGTAGGCAGAGAGGCAGGTAGAGAGAGAGAGAGGAGGAAGCAGGCTCCCTGCTGAGCAGAGAGCCCGATGCGGGACTC
>NC_081568.1:93488047-93566823 GCF_022355385.1 Mustela nigripes
TTGAGAGAGAGGAGGAAGCAGGCTCCCTGCTGAGCAGAGAGCCCGATGCGGGACTCGATCCCAGGATCCTGAGATCATGACCTGAGCTGAAGGCAGCGGCTTAACCCACTGAGCCACCCAGGCTCCCTTACCAGTGCTCTTTTTATGGATTTTTATGGCTGCAGGTCCAACATTTAGGTCTTTAATTCATTTGAATTTATTTTCATGTATTGTGTAGGAAAGTGGTCCAGTTTCTTTTTTTTTTTTTTTTTTTTTTGCATGTTCGCTTCCAGTTTTCCCAACACCATTTGTTTAAAGACTGTCTTTTTCCTATTGGATATTCTTTCTTGCTTTATCAAAGGTTAACTGACTGTACAATTGTGGGTTTATTTCTGGGTTTTCCATTCTGTTCTATTGATCTTCATGTCTATTTTTGTGCCACTACCATACTGTTTTGATTACTACAGCTTTGTAATTTAACTTGGAAGTCCAGAATTGTGAGTCTTCCAACTTTGCTTTCCGTTTTCGAGATTGCTTTGGCTATTCAGGGTCTTTTTAGGATTGTTTGTTCTAGCTCTGTGAAAAATGCTGTTGGTATTTTGATAGGAATTGCATTAAGTGTGTAGATTGCTTTGGGTAATATAGACAATTTAACAATATTTGTTCTTTCTTTTTTTAAGTATTTTTTTTAAAGACTTTATTATTCATTTGAGAGTAACAGAGAGAGAGAGAGAGAGCAAGAGTGCAAGCAGGGGCATAGACAGGGGGAAGGCAGCAGCAGACATCCCATTGAGCGGAGAGCCTGATGTGAGCCTCGATCTCACGACCTGGAGATCATAACCTAAGCCAAAGGCGGATGTTGCTTAACCATCTGAGCCACCCAGGCACTCCATTATTTTTCTCAATCCATAAGCATGAAATGTGCTTCCATTTGTTTGTTTCATCTTAATTTGTTTGATCAGTGTTTTAGAGATTTCAGAGTACGGGTCTTTTATCTCTTTGGTTACGTTTATATCAAGGTATCATTATTATTTTAGGTGCAACTGTGAATGGGATTATTAACTTCTCTTTCGGCTGCTTCATTACTGGTGTATAAAAATGCAACAGAATTCTGTAAATTGATTTTGTATCCTATACCTTAACTGACTTCGTTTATCTAACAGTTTTTGGTGGTCTTTCAGGCCAGATACACACACACACACACACACAATCACATCATCAGCAAACAGTGAAAGTTTTATTTCTCCTTGCCAATTTGGATGCCTTTTCTTTTTTTGTCTGATTGCTGTGGCTAGCCCTTCCAGGACTCTATGTTGAATAAAAGTGGTGAGAATGGACATCCTTGTTTTGCTCCTAACCTTAGGGGAAAGGTTCTCAATGATGATGTTAGCTGTGAGTTTTTCATAGATGGTCTTTATTACATTGAGGTATGTTCCCTCTAAACCCACTTTGTTGAGGGTTTTTATCATAAAGAGATGTTGTTGTGCTTTGTTAAATGCCTTTTTTTTTAATCTATTGAAATGATCATATAGTTCTTATCCTTTCTTTTATTGACATGATCTATAATGTTGATTGATTTGCAATTACTGACACACACTTGCAACCTAGAAATAAATACCACTTGGTCATGGTGAATGATCTTTTTATATTGTTGGATTCAGTTTGTTGGTATTTTATTGAGGATTTTTGCATCTTTGTTCAGAGAAATCGGATGGTAGTTCTTTTTTGTGTTATCTATCTGGTTTTGATATCAGGGTAATGCTGGCCTCATAGAATGAATTTGGCAGTTCTCCTTCCTTTTCCACTTTTTAGAATAGTTGAGAAGAATAGGTATTAACTCTTCTTTAAATGTTTGGTAGAATTCTCCTGCAAAGCCATCTGATCCTGGACTTTGGTTTGTTGAGAGTTTTGTTTTGTTTTGTTTTGAACTATTTTACTTATTGGGGGTGCCTGGGTGGCTCAGTGGGTTAAAGCCTCTGCCTGTGGCTCAGGTCGTGATCTCAGGGTCCTGGGATCAAGTCCTGCATTGGCTCTCTGCTCAGCATGGAACCTGCTTTCTCCTCTCTCTCTCTGCCTGCCTCTCTGACTACTTGTGATCTGTCAAATAAATAAATAAAATCTTAAAAAAAAAATTCACTTATTTATTTGAGAGATAGAGAGGGAGGGAAGCACAAGCAGTAGAGAGGGGCAGAGAGAGAGAAGTAGACTACCCACTGAGTGGGGAGCCAGATGCAGGGCTGGATCCCAGGACTCCTAGATCATGACCTGAGCCAAAGGGAGACACAACTTATTGAGGCACCCAGGTACCTTTATTTTCTAGGAGTTTTTTGGTTACTGATTCAATTGCTTTTGCTGGTAATCAGACTGTTCAAATTTTCTATTTTTTTCTTATTTCAGTTTTAGTAGTTTATGTTTCTAGGAATTTATCCATTTCTTCTAGATTGTCCAATTTGTTCACATATATTTTTTCATAACATTCTAATTGTTTGAATTTCTGTGGGTTTTTTTTGTTATTGTTACTTCTTTTCTCTCATTTGTGATTTATTTGGTTCCTTTCTCTTTCTTTCTTGATAAGTCTGACTAGCAGTTTATCAATTTTATTGACTTTTTTTATGAACAAGCTAGTGGTTTCATTGATCTGTTCTGTAAGTTTTTTTAGTTTCTGTATCATTTATTTCTGCTCTAATCTTATTATTTCTTTCCTTCTACTGGTTTTGGGCTGCATTTGTTTGTTCTTTTCCTAGCTCCTTTAGGTATAAGGTTAAGTTGAGATTGTCTTATTTCTTGAGGTAGGCCTGTATTGCTACAGAGTTCCCTCTTAGAACAGCTTTTGCTGCATCCCAAAGCTTTTGAACCACTGTGTTTTCATTTTCATTTGTTCCCACATACTTTCTGAGTTCTTCTTTGATATTTCATGTTATTTAACCCCTATATATTTGCAGTCTTCCCATATTCTTTCCTGGGGATGACTTCCAGTTTCATAGCATTGTGTTCAGAAAACATGCATTGAGGGATTTCTTGATGGCACAGTTGTTCAGCTCAGGTCATGATCTCAGGGTCATGGGGTCAAGCCCCACATGGGGCTCCGCAGGGAGTCTGCTTGAGATTCTCTCTTTCCCTCTCCCTCTCCACTTACCCATCCCCCACTCACACTAAGTAAATAAATCTTTAAAAAAAGAAAAAGAAAAGATGCATTGATATTTTTGAATTTGTTGAGGCTTCTTTTGTGGCCTATGATGCTACTTATTCTTTGACTACTACTTTCTTGGCCAAAAAATAATCTAAATAAATCACCATCTTTATCTCTCCAAAGTATTTGCTCTAGGTGCCTTACATAGCACCTTCCACATATACTGTATTCAGAATATACAGCAGAAACTTCACAAGTATATACTGAATTGATTCCCTTTTGAAATCTTTCTAGCTACCTTATGGTAGCTAAAAATCCTGACTTTTCAACCGTTCCTCATGTTCAAAATCCCATTTTTTCCCCTATTAATCACAGTATCAAAACTCCCAATGTAAAAATAATTACCTAGTTTTTCTGCTAGGTGGAAGGTATGACGATATATGAAACGTGGCATGAATACAAGTTTCATTTTGGGTACAGGCAAAAGCATAAAATGGGGCCTAAATATAAATACTTTAGGTGGAATGTGTGGTAAAACATAGTTTGGCCAAAAGCAAACCACTGCAGGTTCTTCTGGAGTAACTGAGAGATTATAATGAGACAAATATTTTACTGAATTGAAGAGAGCAGCGGAAACATACACCAAGAATTCTATCCTTCCTCACAATATTACCAGTGATCACACTCATATGAATAGTAATAATGTAATTTAACTGTTAAGGGCAGCAAGCGGTATGTACTCCTAACTGCCTAGATATAAAGGTGAGTATGGTTTTAAGCTATGATATTTTTAATGAATAAACCAAAGTACATATCCCAGTCTTTTCACCTTAACATTTTAATAAAAATAAGTTTCGCTAGTTAAAATCAATTCCACAGAAAACTGGCATCTTAAAATTCTGAAAAATTAAGATATCAATTTTCATACTTACCTTGGGTATTGAGGTAATAATGTTTCCACAATGGTCTTAATTTGTGTTTTCCACCTACATCCCAAATAGTGAACTTTAGATTTTTATATTCTACAGTTTCCACATTAAAACCTGTTTTTAAAAAAAGTTACTTTAATACTGAACTTGTATTTATAATGAATAACACACCAAACACAGGTGACCCACTGTTCAGAATTGTGATAATACAAATTATCTTCATTCAGCAATATCTACTGCTGCCCCAACCAACTCTACTCCTAATACACCTATATGGGGAATCTATACCTTTAACAGCTATTAGCCCTCTAAGCCTCCAGCAGGATCCTTAGATCCTGAAATTCAAATACCTAACAGCTCTGCACCACTACCACTCCCTCACCCTAATCCTCACCAATCCTTTAATTTTTCCAACTGTCCCACCATCACTGTTCTGTCTTAATATCCCACCATCCACATTTCAATCCCACAGCACCAAACCTTCCATTTTTTTCTCAGACATGTTAGTGTCTTAGAGCCAATAAAGAGCCCACCACAGTGCCATACTGGCATAAAATAAGACTCCCCAAGAACTCAGCTATAAGCTAGGGTTTGTCTATAAAGCATCCGTCAAAGTAAAAAGCAGTACTTAAACTTACCAATTGTTGGAATAGGCTGCATGAATTCATCCTGTTTTAACTTAAACAAAATAGTAGTTTTTCCAGCACCATCTAATCCTAACGTAACAACTCGGATTTCCATTTTGGGTCCAATGTGAACTCTATTGTCCTGTAATTTTTAAAAATTTAAAGTCTTATTTTGATATGCAATTTAAAAGTACTAGCATTTATACTTTTATTTATAATATCTTTGTTAATTATTTCATCTCCTACTTATTCCTCTGATTCCATGGACAAATAGTAACCTGTATTATTATAACTTTGTTGCACAAATCTAATTCCTTACAGAACTGAAATAACAAACATTTAAAAAAAAAACCTATAAGCCTGTGGTAACAGGTATACAATATACAAAGATGTAATCTGTGATATTAAAACATAAAGTATGGGGAGTGGAGCTATAAAAGAATAGACCGTTTCTATGCAGAAGAAGTTAAATTCTTACCACTTTCCAACAGAATGTTATAACAAGATGTTCTTTGTAATAGCAATGGTAAGCACAGAAATCCACAGAATATACACAAAAAGAAATGAGTAAGGAATCAAACCATGACACTATAAAAAATCACTAAGGGGTGCCTGGGTGGCTCAGTGGGTTAAGCCTCTGCCTTCAGCTCAGGTCATGGTCTCAGGGTCATGGTCCCAGGGTCCTGGGATCAAGCTCCGCATCGGGCTCTCTGCTTAGCAGGGAGCCTGCTTCCCTTCCTCTCTCTCTCTGCCTGCTTTCTGCCCACTTGTGATCTCTGTCTGTCAAATAAATAAATAAAATCTTTAAAAAAAAAAACTGTTTTAAGAGACAAAGGTCATTATATATTGATAAAACGGTAGATTTACAAATAACATATAACAATTACAAATATTTGGATTTTAAAATATGGATAAAAGTTCCAAAATGAGACTCAAAAGTATAAAACTCTTAGAAGAAAACATACTGCAAAATCTTCATGACAATGGATTTGGCAGGGATTTTTTTTTTTTTTTTTGGATATCACACCAAAAACACGTTGACAAAAGCAAAAGCAGACAAATGGGACCAAATCAATCTTAAATTTTTGTGACTCAAAGGACACTATCAACAAAGTGAAGAAGCAACCCACAAAATGTGACCAAGTATTGGAAATCATGTATCTAAGAATGGATTCCCTACTACAATATATAAAGAACTCCTACAGCTCAAAGAAAGAAATCAAGGAACTCAATTAAAAAACAGGCAAAAGGGGCGCCTGGGTGGCTTAGTTGGTTGGACGACTGCCTTCAGCTCAGGTCATGATCCTGGAGTCCCGGGATCAAGTCCCACATCAGGCTCCCAGCTCCATGGGAAGTCTGCTTCTCCCTCTGACCTTCTCCTTGCTCATGTTCTCTCTCACTGTCTCTCTCTCAAATAAATAAATAAAATCTTAAAAAAAAAAAAAACAGGCAAAGGACTTGTACAAAATTTGTCCAAAGAAGACATAAGCTGGCCAATAAGCACATGAAATGAGGCTTAACTTCATTAATCATCAGAGAAATGCAAATCAAAACCACAATGAGATATCACCTCACATCTAACAGGATGGCTACTATCTAAAAAAAAGAAAAAAAGAAAGAAAGAAAGAAAGAAAAATTAATGTGTTAATGAAAATGTGGAAAAATGCAACCCTTGTGCACTGTTGGTAGGATTACAAATGGTACAACCACTATGGAAAACAACATTTCCTCAAAAAAATAAAAATATAACTGCCATATCCAGTAATCTCACTTCCAGATACATACCAAAAGAAATGAAAGCAAGGTCTCAGAGGAATATGTGTACACCCATGTTCAAAGTTACATTATTTATAATAGCCAAGATGTGGAAGCAACCCAAATGTCCATCAATGGATGATGTATAAATAAAATGTATATGCAAACAATGCAGTATGATTTAGCCTTAAAACAGAAGAAAATTCTGTCACATGACACAATATGGGTGAACTCTGAGGATATACTAATTGAGATCAGCCAGTCATAAAAAAACTAATACTGACTATATGGCTCCACTTATATATTGGTCATTATATGAGGTATTTCGAATACTAAAATTCACAAAAAAACAGAAGTAGAATGGTAGTTCCCAGGAGGTGGTAAGAGAGGGGGAAAGGGGACTTACTGTTTATATGGCATGGAAGTTCAGTTTTTCAAAATGCAAAATTCTTGGAGGTATACTGAATGTAAATATACTTAACAATACTGAACTATACAATTAAAAATGGTTAAGATCAGGGGTGCCTGGGTGGCTTAGTCAGTTAGGCATCCGACTCCTTGATTTTAACTCAGGTTATGATCTCAAGGTCATGAGCTCAAGACCTGCATCGGGCTCCATCCATGCTGTGCATGGAGCCTGCTTGAGATTTTCTCTCTCCCTCTGCTTCTCCCCTCTCCCTATGCTTTCTCTTTAAAAAAAAAAAAAAAAAAAAAACAGAAAATGTAACTGAATACTGCTATGGAGTAATCTCTAGGACGCAAATTTATGTGAAAAGAACAAAGAGGAGAAGTAATGTTTTCTACCTTTAAATATGATGAGTGTACATACAAATATATAAATAAATGTATTTCCTTGTATTGTTTTTTAAATGATGAAGAAAACTAAGGAAAGACACTTGAGGCTTTTCTATGGAGAAAGGAGGAAAAGCACGGAGGGGTTAGGGATAGAAGCTGGACTTCTCTAAACAAACCCTGCTCTGTATTCAACTCTGGACCATGTAAATGTTTCACAGAACTATAAAATAAGATTAAGTTCTAAAAAAACACACTCTAAAAAAGGAAAATAAAAATGAAACAAATGAACTTTTTAGATTAGAGGAAATTCACTGTAAAAGAGACCAAAATATATCAACCAAATGGCAAGTACAGGCCTCGTTTGGTTGGATTCTGTTCCCAGAAACAAAACATTTTTTTAGCCGTCTGAAAAATTTGAATAACTAAGTGGATAATGGTTAATAATAGAGATTCATTATTAAATTTTTTTAGGTTTATAACAATATTTTGTTTTTTTTTTTAAAGATTTTATCTATTTATTTGACAGAGAAATCACAAATAGGCAGAAAGGCAGGCAGAGGGAGAGAGAAAGGGGAAGCAGGCTCCCCGTTGAGCAGAGCGCCCGATGCGGGACTCGATCCCAGAACCCTGAGATCATGACCCGAGCCGAAGGCAGCGGCTCAACCCAATGAGCCACCCAGGCGCCCCTGGTTATGTTTTTTAAACTAGTCCTTACCTTTTACAAATATACACAACAACATTTCATAGATGAAATGATATGCTGGGATTTGTTCCAAAATAACCTGAGAGACTGCAGGTAGAAAGGGGGATGGGGAAAAGGATAGATGAAATAAGGTTTTTAATTGTTAAAGTAGGTGATGGGTAGGTACATGGAGATTCATTACACCACTTTCTATTTTCCACTGATAAAAGTTTTTCTCAAAAAACCCTATGAACTTCTTAGTTGTCTCTTCAAGCTGATTATCACGGAATGTAAAACAATTATGATTTATCAGAAGCCATACCTAAAAATGAAGTACTGTACATTACCTTTGTAAAAGTGACAGGGATACTGGCATCCAACTGAATGTGATCTGCAACCTCTGTAAACTGCTGCTGCTGTTTTTGCAGTGTTTCTAGTAACCTTGTAATTTCCTGCTTTGCCAAAACAACTCTACAATCATCCTAAGACAGAGAATATAGTTTCTGGTAAACTTGTTACAGGAAGAAGGGAAAAAGAGTTATCACCAAAAATCAAGAAAAACTAACATTACCGTATTCAAAGTTAGCTTAAATATAAATTTGACTAGACTAATAATTGGGCATTAATAAATAATTAAAGAGACTTTCAATAGAAGAATGTGGTATATTCAGAAAGGCTACACTATACCACAATGAGAACAGCTACAATGATACCTAATGATATGAAATTCACAAACATAATGTCTAGTAAAAGAAGATATGACAAGAAGACTTCATACTGCATGATTCTATTTTTATAAATTACCAAAAGAGACAAAAATAATATATGCATTAGAAGTCAGGGTAGTGGTTTATCCTCAGAGGGGAAGGCAGGTGGTTATTAGAAGGGAATATGAAGGGTTTCTAGGGGTACTGGTAATGTTCTGTTATTTAATATGGGTGTGACTTACACAGTAATGCCCAGTCTGAAAATTCAGCCAGCTGAACCCTTATGCACACTATATGTATGTTGTACTTTTATAAAAAATCTAAGATATATGTGTATTGGTTTTTAAAAAATTGACTAAAGGTCAAATTGAAAAGCTTCCCCTGCCCTCAAGATCTCCAAACTCTCAGTCAAGCACATTATAGTTTCTCAAATATCAATCCAGAGATATTCTACACACATACCAATATATTCTTCTTAAGACAGAACTCTCCGAACAATAGGTAAGCTCCATGAAAGTAGCAGTGTGTAGTTTTGGTTCACTGTTGCATATTTACATTAGTTGATTATGAACTAATAAACTTTGCTTATTATTTGCATGTCGTTCCAGCTGCTCAGAACAAAACCCTTGAAACTCTTGCCTTCTACTCTCTCATGCCCCACATAACGAACGAATCCTTTTGGATATCCAGAATCTGGACACTTCTTATTCCTACTAGCCAAGCCACTATTCTCTCTCATGTGGAATTCTACAACAGCCTCCAAATTCCTTCTTTCTCCTAACATCTTCCCTCCATCTCAGCCCTCCTTCCAACTATTTTTTACATATCAAAGTCATCTTTACGTAAGACCAAGTCATTCTTGTCAAAATTTCACAATGGCTTCTCCATTTCAATCAGTAAAAGCTGAAGTCCTTTCAGTGACCCCATAAAGTCTTCTTTACAGATAATTCCCCATTACTTCCAGGTTTCAGCTTCTATTACCCTTTCCTTTACTTACTCTGTTCCACCCATAGTGGCTTCTTCTGCTGTTTTTCAAATATACCAGGCAAGTTGCCCTAGGGTTTTTGCTCTTATTATTTCCTAAGCTGGAATACTCTTCCCCACATTACGGCTTGAACAAATTCCTTCACCTTCTTCCTTTATGAGGCTTTGCTCATAAAGGTTGCTTTAAGTATGTCGTAATCATGTTTAATCTACCTACCTGTTGCAAAGTCTTTTCACAATGGAGACAGGCTGTTGAAACCTGGGACAATAAAATAGTCATATCTTCTTGTTGCTGCCTGAGCCAAATCAGTTTTTCCCGAACATGAGCATCAACAACACTTAGAGCCATTTCTTCTTGACGACACAAAGTTTCATGTAGATCAGAAAAATAAGCTCTGACACATGACCGGGCATTCTCTGCAGTACCTGGTACCTAAGGAAATTAAAATTAGTTCGAAACAACTTTAACCATAACAAAGATTTTATATGTGAATTAATGAAAATTTAAATACCATCTATGTCCTTAAAAATTTCAAAATTGCTCCCTCAACACTTGATCTTTCTCCTTAACCACAGCCTTTGGACATCCAAATGTTTAAGTGCCAACTGAAGCAAAATGGAATACCTACTCTCCAGTCTCTCCCATGGTGAAACCTAGTTTCCTCATCTCAGCAACTGGCAATGCCAACCTCCATGCTGTTCAAGCTAAAAAAAACTGGAGTCACCCTTAATACTTCTCTTTCAAATTCCATAACTAGCCCCTCAGAAAATTCTAACTTCAAAATGTATCCAAAATCTGATCAAACCTCACCACCACCTCTACCAACCTGATCCATCATCTCTCACCTGATGATTACAACAGTCTTCTAATTGTTCTCACTAGATCTACTCCTGCCCTCTACAGCATGTTCTCCACCAGTAACCAGATAGATCCTTTTAAAATGTTACATCAGAAACAACTATTCTTTTGCCCAAAATTCTCCAAATGTTTCCCATTCCACTGAGAGTAAATGCCAAAATCCTTGATGTGGGGTGTTCAAGGACAGGTGCCCTGAGAAAGCAACATCTGAGCAGAGACCTGAAGAAGGTAAGAGAGGAAACCACATCAGTATCTTAAAGAGCATTCCTGACAGAAAGAGCAAGGAACCAGCAAGACCCTTTCTGATCTCAACTCCTGCTACACTCTGTCATCCCACTCTAGCTGCATTTAGCCTCCCCACAGTTGTTTCATTTGTTTTTATTGAAGTAAAGTTGATACACAATGTTATATTAGTTCCAGGTGTACAACATAGTGATCTGACAATTCTACACATTACTCAGTGCTCACTCACTACAGTAAGTATAGTCCCCATCTGTCACCATACAACCTTATTACAATTATTGCTGACTATATTCCCCCCTATGCTGTACTTTTCATTTCTGTGACTTATTTATTTCTGTGACTTATTCATTTCTGTGACTTATTTATTTCATAACTGGAAGTCTGTTCCTCTTAAACCCTAAAAATACGGAACACTTCACAAATTTGCAAATCATCCTCACACAGGTGAGGATGCAGCTAATGAAACTGAAAAAACAAATTTTGTATTTTACTAGATTTTTAAATAATTTAAACTTAAATAGCCATATGTGGGTAATGGCTACTGCATTTGACAAAGCACTACTAGCATTATTCCCCCAACGACTTAGCTTTCAATCTGTTTGATTATCAAAGCAAAATATTGCATTTTTGTATATCCCTGTATCTTCCCATCCAAAAATATTCCTTTTGCCTCCATAATTTAATTTTAAAAAGCAAGTCTATAACTACCTCCTAAGTTCCTTCTCTCTCTTTACAGCTAAACTTCTTAAAAGTTAAACACACTCACTTCCCAACATCCACTTACTCTTCAGTTCACAGGAGGGTATCTTTTTTATTATTTCACAGACATAATAAATTCAATATCTTAATTAAACTTATTACTTTGTTCCACTATCCCTCCCAAAGGTCTTCCTCCTTCCCCATTAATGCATGGTATCACCATCCATTCACTTGGGCAAGAAAGAAATCCAGGCATCATGCCTGACCCTTCAAGTTACTTACAAAATCAGTATTATGAATCAATCACTAAGACCTACCTATTCTACTACTCTAAAATCTCAAGCCCATCTACCTCTCTCCATTCTCACTACTGTAGTGTTACAGGCCATAAACATCTCTCAATCAGATAATTGCAGCAACCTCCTATTAATAGGTTCCCCTGCTTCCAATTCATTTTCTATATTGAAAAGCTACCTTTCTTAATGCAAATTTGATTATTTTATTCCTACACGAATTTTTCAATTGCTCATCACTGCCCTTGGGATAAAGTCTAAAATCTTTAACATAGCTAACAAGATCCTGCATGACTTGGCCCTTAACTCTCCAACATTTTTTCTTGCCATGTCCCATCCAAAACTCAAAGATCCAAGTGTACTGAACTGAGTGTTTCAATAATGTGTCCAGGTCTTACTTCCAGGCATTTAACGTATGCTTCCCTCTGTAGGACAATTCACTCCCTCCCTACCCCCACTCTTCTCCCTGACTAAATTTCTTCACATCTCAGTTTATTATCTTGTATTCTGGGAAACCTTCCCTGACTCAGCTAAATTAATGCCCCTCTTATGCAATGCCAAAGTGTTTTATACTTGCCCCACAAAATACAGTCACCACAGTTGAAACTGGCTTTTTTCTACAATGAATTATAAATTTCATAAAGACAAAGCCTTTTCTAAAAACTTATTTTCAGTAACTAGCGTGGTATTAGTACAGTGTAATTGTTCAATAAATACAAGAAGATGAAAAGGTTAGAAGTAAAAAGGGTAAGAAGGTAAAGAAAGCAGAAAAAAATTCCATACATGTTCTGTGTGGGCCATTCCAATTCCATCTTCTACTATCTGTTCTCCTCCTTCAATGTGCTGAACAATTCCAACTAATTTTCTGGAATAATCTGAAATTTCCTCAGTGAAGGTCCGTATGCAGTGAGCCATATCTAAAATTGATGCTCGGATCTGGTTAGCTTCTGGTTCCAATACTGAATGCTAAAGTGCAACAAAATTATAGAACAGAACTCACAGTACTGACTAATGATAAAAAATGTTATTTAAATCACTCCAATGATTAAAAAAAAAAGTATCAGTCACAAATGGCTTTTATAACAGATTTACGAAAAGCACAAAATAATAAATACTAATTTACCCTTATCCCAAAACTATTTATCCTCCAAAGAAATAATTTAGAATTTGGGAGTCCTTTTATTATCGCTTAATAACAGTTTAAGATGGGGTGACTGTGTGGCTCAGTTGGTTAAATGTTCAACACCTGATTTCAGCTCAAGTTGTGATCTCTTGTGAGATCTACCACCCCCATCAGGCTCCACGCTGGGCATGGAGCCTGCTTAAGAGTCTCTCTCCCATGGGGCACCTGGGTGGCAGAGCCCATTAAACCTCTAACTCTTGGTTTTGGCTCAGGTTGTGATTGCAGGGTTTTGGGATCAAGCCCTGCATCAAGCCCCACGTCAAGCCCTACATCTGGCTCCACACGCAGGACAGAGTCTACTGAAGTTTCTCTCTCCCTCTTCCTCTGCCCCTCCCCGCAATACATTTTCTATCTCTAAAATAAATAAATCTTTAAGAAAAAAGATATTTTCTCTCCCTACCCCCATCATCCTCCCTTTCTCCTCTTCCTCCCTCCCCCCCCCAAAAAAAAAAAAAAGAATCCAAGAGATTCACTTTTTAATTTTGCCATAAAGAACAGTTCATCAATAGAGATAAATATTGTCAACACAATCCAGGGCATTATGAAAACATGCACACAAAGAAATTTTGTTTCCTACTAGAAAACTATTTTTCAGTGAAGAAAGGAGGATAGGACCTCTCTGAAATTTTTGTTATGATATTCAGAAATTAAATCTCTCATATCTTTTCAAGCTATCAAGCTCCACTCATTCATTACTGAATCTTCCCCAATTCCTACGTGGTATAAAGAACCAAATCAATGTGGACGCCTGGGTGGCTTAGTGGGTTAAAGCCTCTGCCTTTGGCTCAGGTCATGATCCCAGGATCCTGGGATCAAGCCCTGCATCAAGCTCTCTGCTCAGCAGTGAGCCTCCTTCCCTTCCTCTCTCTCTCTGCCTGCCTCTCTACCTACTTGTGATATCTGTCTGTCAAATAAATAAATAAAATCTAAAAAAAAAAAAAAAAAAGAACCAAATCAATGGAAACAAACAGTAGGTTGGTAAACTAGGTAGAGTTATCCAGTCTAATTATATTCATACCTTGTGACCTTGGTGTTTTCCATATTCTTTGCAGACACAGCACATAAGTGGGCTAGTTTGACAGCCTTCTTCCAAGCAAACAAACTCAATAGCATGTACCTGATGCTGACAGCACATGGTTTTCTCATGAGGTTTATCAGCTAGAGGCACTCGTCTGTGTTTTGCTAATGTCTTTGTAGAATGAGTAACTTGAGAACACTCTGAGCACAAATGAGTTGCACATACAGTGCAATATACAGATGCAACGTGCGCTTCATCTTCATCACAACGAATGATGCTCTGATAAACAAAAAACTAATGTCTTCAATCTGAACCTCAATCATTATAACATGACAAATTTTAAAATATAAAAGCCCATAATCTTTTTTAACTGACCAAGCTTTGTTTATGAAAATATGCTGGTAATTAAGTAAAAAAGGTCACTTATGACTCATCTAAGAAAGTATTCATTTCTGTAAGTAAGTGAGAAGGTACTTCCAAAATTGATTATCAATATGTGCTATGAATTTGAGGCCAAAAATAAAACTGTTCTCGTAGGTTCATAGTCAGTGTAAAGATATCGTCCATGAAATCCCCTCATTTTACATAAAAGAAACTGAACAATACAGGCTAGAAATCTTTTTTTAAGACTAAAAAAATGATAATAAATACATCCCCACTGCTTTTTTTTTTTTAAAGATTTTATTTTTTAAGTAATGTCTACACACAATGTGAGGCTTGAACTTACAACCCTGAGGTCAAGGTCATGCTCTGCTGAGACAGCCAGGTGCCCAGGCCCTCACCTCGACTCTGCTTTAAATACTACATATCATGGTGACGTATAGAAAAAAGAGAAACACAAATGCTATTTTGAGAAGCAGGTGTATGCACAAGAATCAGCTGCAAAGTTTTTAAAAACATAGATGCCCAGACTTAACCTAGGAAACACTTATTCCAATAGGCTGTAGAAGCCTGATCTGTGTATTTTTTTCTAAAACTCCACAGGTGAGGTTACTGCACAATCCTGGCTGAAAAAGCACTGATTTAAGCAAATAAAAAATATACAAATAAAATCTATGTTATATATAAGCTTTTAAATATCATTTCTAAATTTCATGAGTTACTAAAAAGCATCCAAGTTGAAAAACTTTACATTTCAGATAACCAAGAATGTTTTGAAACTTATGCTGAATATTAAAAGGTCATAATTGGAAAGGGAATAATTTGGCATAAATTGATCCAGAAATAAAAATTAGAATGCTCGCTTTGGCAGCACATATACTAAAACCAGAAATAAAAATTAGAAAATACATCAATAATGTCATTAAGAATCACATTAAACTAAAAAATGAACTCAAAGTTAAACATTTTTTATTTGCGATTATGAGAAGCATGTACAGGTAATATTAAAAATTCATATCTTCTGTTTTCCAGACCTGACAAATAATTACAAGGTCAACATTAAACAATATTCTAATGTCTTTTGAAACATAAAACATATAGCACATGAAAGAAGTACAAAAAGCCTAGAAAACAGTGCTCCCCGCAAGTATATGGTCAACTAATCTTCAACAAAGCAGGAAAAAATATCCAATGGAAAAAACACGGTCTCTTCAACAAAAGGTGTTGGGAAAACAGGACAGCATCACGCAGAAGAATCAAACTGGACCACTTCCTTACACCATACATACACAAAAATAAATTCAAAATGGATTAAAGACCTAACTGTGAGAGGAAATTAAAAGGCAACCAAAGGAATAGAGGAAGATATCTGCAAGTAACATATCAGATAAAGGGCTAGTATTCAAAATCTATAAAGAACTTACCAAACTCAACACCCCCAAAATAATAAAAAAATCTAATTAAGAACTGGCAGAAGACATGAATAGACATTTCTCAAAAGACATATAAATGGCAAACAGACACATGAAAAAATGTTCAACATGACTCATCATCACAGAACTACAAATCAAAACCACAATGAGGTATCATCTCACACCAGTCAGAATGGCTAAAAGTAACAAATCAGGAAACAAAAGATGTTCATGAGGATGCAGAAGAAGGGGAACCCTTTGCATTGTTGGCGGGAATCCAAACTGGGCAGCTGCTCTGAAAAACAGTAGGGAGGTTCCTCAAAAAGTTAAAAATAGAAGTACCCTATGACCAGCAATTATACTAGTAATATTTATCCAAATGATACAAAAACAATAATTTGAAGGGGCACATGCACCCCAATGCTTACAGCAGCATTATCACAATAGCCAAAATACTGAAAAAGCCCAAATGTTCATCAACAGATGAATGGATAAAGATATGGTATGTACATACAATGGAATATTACCCAGCTATTAAAAAGAATGAAATTTACAATGACATGGATGGTACTAGAGGGTATTATGCTAAGCAAAATAAATCAGTCTGAGAAAGACAAATACCATAAGATTTCACTCATATGTGAATCTAAGAAACAAAAAAGATAAACATGGGGGAAGGGAAAAAATACAATAAGATAAAAACAGAGAGGGAGGCAAACCATAAGAGATGCTTAACTATAGGGAAGAAACTAACGGTTGCTGGAGGAAAGGGGATGGGAGTAGGTTAATGGGTGATATAATGAGCACTAGGTGTTACATGCAAGTGATGAATCACTAAATTTACCACTGAAACTAATACTACACTACATGTTAACTAACCTGAATTTAAATAAAATATTGAAGGAAAAAAATAAACAGGAAACAGTGCTCCAGTTTGAAATTCACTTCAGTGATTCACTTTACATAGAGAAATCATGATTTAATAAAAGTAAAACTCAATCTGACATTTTTTTCCTTGATACTAAGCCTGTGATTTTAAAGTTGATCACCTAAATCATTAACTGTTATTTATTACAACTATTCTTACATCTAGTACAGTAATACGAGCTATGTGGACAATTCTTCAAGCATTAAAAATGCATTTTAAGGGGCGCCTGGCTGGCTCAGTCCATTCAGCATGCAACTCTGGATTTCAGGGTCATGAGTTCAAGCCCCATATTAGGCGTGGAACCTACATAACTGAAAAAATAAAAAATTAAAATGTATTTTAATCTGTGTTAATGAGCATTATTCTTATATTTACTGGACGATCAGCCTTTTGGATGATGAGAGTATACTTACACATAATTTAAACCTTTCACAAAGATACTTAGTAGTAGTAATTCCCTCAGGAGCTATTGCTATTTTTACGCATTTGGCCTCGACACTAACTGGCCTCTTTCAAGGACTTCCTCTTTCTTGGTGCTGTACTATTTATTGATTCACTTTTGCACCCTCTGGTTTAATATGTAGCTTATACCTTCTTCTTACTCTTCTGTAACCTTCTTACTCTTTAACTTTATCCTTGGGTAGAAGTGAATTACAATAAGGAAAATAAGTATATACATAAAACGTACTTTAGGTATGGTATTTTCAGAGAATTCAAGTTTAAGTTTTACCAATGTTCCGCTGGGAATATTGTTGCCTACAAAACTATAATGTAATGAAAAGTTGTGTTTCTGGAAACCTATCTGCTAGAGCAAGTGAGGTAAGATAGTACATTAGATGGCAAATATCTTAAATTAAAAGAAAAAATTCAAGCTCATAATAAATATTTCACCAAGTTCTATCAATACCTCTCCAGATATCCCAATGGCTTCTTCTGCAGCTCCGTACTGACCAATATGTCCATTCTGCAGTCGTTCCAAAAGCTCCAATAAAGCAAAATTTTTTTTCAATCCCCAAACACCTGAATCTCCTAGAATATAAAAATAAAAACTAAATCTAACAAAATGGAATATTAATCATTTTACCTCATACCTCAATAGTAACTTGTCATATATTTTAATCATTAATGTCTAAATTTTCAAAATTCAACTTTTCCCCGTATCTTTTTATGCTTAAACTACTGCCTGGTTAAAATTCTCTTTAAAAAACAGAAACTCCCACAACAGCCAAACTATGGAAAGAACCTAGATGTCCATCAACAGATAAATAGATAAAGAAGATATGGTATACACACACACACACACACACACACACACACACTGGAATACTATGCAGCCATCAAAAGAAATGAAATCTTGCCATTTGTGACGACGTGGATGGAACTAGAGGGTATTATGCTTAGCAAAATAAGTCAACTGGAGAAAAACAACTATCATATGATCTCCCTGATATGAGGAACTGGAGATGCAATGTGGGGCTTTGTGGAGTAAGAAAAGAAAAAATGAAAGAAGATGGGATCAGGAGGGAGACAAACCATAAAAGACTCAATCTCACAAAACAGGCTGAGGGTTGCTGGCGGAAGCAGGGAGGGAGAGGGCGGTGGGGTTATGGACATTGGGGAGGGTATGTGCTACGGTGAGTGCTGTGAAATGTGTAAACCTGGCGATTCACAGACCTGTACCCCTTGGGATAAAAATACATTATATGTTTATAAAAAATTAAAAAATTAATAAAAAAAAAACCAGAAAGTCCTCAGCAGTGTAGTAGAAAGATACTTAAAGGACTTCTATTTTTTTTATCATTTAACTTTATAAATCCTATTTTACCAAAGACTTTTACTACATATATTAAAACAAGTACTTTACAATATTTTTTAGACCAACCTACAGTAAGACATATATTTTCCATTACAACACAGGATAATGTACATTTACTTATACATAAATAAGTTTTTAAAAATATGTGTATATTTACAGCTGAAACAAAAGTTTCACACACAAGTATTCATTCTCACAGTTAGGAAAACACCCGTATTTTTCGTTCTTTTTCTTGAAAACACCTACTGAGAATCAATTAAACTGATTTCATAACTACAAATAAGCTATGATTCATGTTGGAAAACCACTATAAGAAACATACACTTAATCTAAAATAACTCCTCTCTGTAAAATGGAACTCAAACAGCTAAAGATAATAATTTCCCCCATCTCTCATCTAACCGAGAACCTGCAGCAATGACTATACAAACTCCTTTTCACACAAATAAACCAAACAATTTTAAATCTTAAATACATACAATATATTTTCCTACCTAGATCTGTTACTTGTCGATCGAAAGGGCAACGGATTGCTCTTCCATGAAGAGGGAGGCGGGTAAGACAGTCATGACATACTGTGTGGCCACAAAGCAGAAGGCGAGGAACTTTGTCTCCTTGCAAAGAAAAAACATCTTCACAAACTCCACACTCCAGCACCTAATATTTAGAAAGGAAACATGTGCTTTTTAAGTGATTTTAAAAGCACACATACTTTTGGTTAAAAAAACCCTCAATATAATCAATCTCATTAAATTATTCCTTCATGAGGGGCGCCTGGGTGGCTCGGTGGGTTGAGGCCTCTGCCTTCAGCTCGGGTCGTGGTCCCAGGGTCCTGGATCGAGCCCCGCATCGGGCTCTCGGCTCTGCGGGGAGCCTGCTTCCTCCTCTCTCTCTGCCTGCCTCTCTGCCTGCTTGTGATCTCTGTCTGTCAAATAAATAAATAAAATCTTAAAAAAAATTATTCCTCCATGAAAAAAAGTCTAGATTGTAAAATTTTAAGTCACCTTTTATCATTTCATCTGACAGACCACATAAAAATTATATCATAGTGAAATCTCCTTGAAATGTCAACTGTTAGGGACCAAGATAATATTGTAAATTAACATCACCTTTATCTTTGGAAAATTATGTCTTGATTCATTATATCTGAATCTGTGTAATATGTCATTCTGCCAAAGTTGGGTTCTTAAACAATTTCTCTGCAATTACCTTGCCTCCAAAAGACCATGATTAATTTGAACAGAAATCATCTGAAATATGTACTAGGGTGACAATTACTCCTTGTAAATGATCAAGAACTTGTTCAGAACAGACTGCAAGTAATATCCAAGTATTTTCTAGTATCCATGTATACTACATAATGTAAACTCAAGAAAGCAGTCAGCTAAGACTTAAATTTCAATTCATTGTTCTCAATTAATAAATATGCCCCTGGGTTAGAAAATATTTTGTCTGTACCATTCCAATTACAGGCACATATCTTGCCCAAGGCCATGAAGTTAGTCAAAAGAAATGACAAGAATCAGCATACTCACTCCAAAGCCCATGAGATTGTTTTATAATTAGTTAACAAACTGTATTTTTATCAAATGAAGCACTGTTGGTACCTTTATCTCCCAATAGAGTCAAAGTGCTACACAATTTTAATTTATTTTTTAAAAACACCCACACTGAACTGTTCAATTATATCACAAACTACTATGTCAGCCATCCATGACCTGCTACAATCTGGCCTCTGTCCCACTGCTTCCCTGCCACCCACTTCAGACTCCATGCTCAAACTGTATCTAACAATTTGTAGTTCCCAGAACTTGAAAACTGGTTTTTGTCTTTTTTTTTATACTAATGCTGAGGAAATAGCTAAACAGACATTTTCCTGGTGGTTCCTTTTTTTTTTTTTAACATTAATAAACAAACAAATTTCTAAACAACTGTATCTCTCAGTCTACGCACAGCTTATTCCAACTGAAATTACCACACTACCTCCTGGGCCATCATGCACCACGGTAAGTGTTTATCTTGATACCCTAAACACATTAATTCCATTATTGGCTTCCAGCCTGTCTTTCCCTCTTAGACCAAAAAGCCCTCAGGAACAGGGCATTCCTAAAAACTCAATACTAGGGTGTTCATATAAATAAAGTCTGGCAAGATTAAAAATTAAGAACAGTTCAGCCCAACCACCATCCCCCAACAAATACACAATGCAAGGTAAAAAACAGAAAATCCACAATGGAAATCATTCTTAATCCATTATAAATTTAGTATTAACTCTGTAATTAATTTGGACTCAGTTTACGAAATACAAACATCTTTCATTATACATTGATAATACATAATTGGCTTGCATCCCAGTATGGTTCAAAAGAGGCTTAAATGTAACACATAGCTCACAAGAAAAGACATAAAAACAGCTCTTTAAATATATAAAAAGATGTTCAATCTCTCTCAAAACACTTTAAAATGCACTTAAACCAATACATTTTTTTCAGATTAGAGCAAACAGGTTGATAACCCTTTGTATAATCCTTTGTGTTGGTGAAGATGTGGGAAAACAGATATACTTGGTGACTGCTGTGAAATGTTTAATGACTAAAATAGGCTTTATGAAAGGCAATTTGAAAATACCTATCAAAACTTTATATAGCTTAGTAATTCTTTTCCAGGAATTTATCTGACAAATATATCACACATGTGTGACAAGATCTCTGTGTTATTCCTTACAGCACCATTTGCATTTGCAAATGACTGGAAACAAAATAAATAGATAGCAACACGACTGGGAAATAAATTATAGTATATTCATATACTGCAAAACCATGAAGTTTGTTGAGAAAAAGGAAGTTTCCTACGTACACACATAGAATGACTTCATATGAATAAAGCAAAGTGAAAAATATATAAAATATTTAATTAGCTTTTGCATAAAACGGGGGAAAGAGCATACATTTGTATCTATATTTTTATACAGACATACTATCTTTCTAGCAGGATACACAGGAAACTGATTACACTGGAATAGTGGCTCCCTATGAGGAAGGAAAACAGATGGGAAAAGTTACACATAAACTGTATTATACACAAACCCTTAAATGTATCCTACATTTTTAAAAAAAGCAGGACAGAAGTTTCATTTAAATATTGTCACTAGAGGGGCGCCTGGGTGGCTCAGTGGTTAAGCCGCTGCCTTTGGCTCAGGTCATGATCTCAGGGTCCTGGGATCGAGTCCCGCATCAGGCTCTCTGCTCAGCAGGGAGCCTGCTTCCTCCTCTCTCTCTCTCTGCCTGCCTCTCTGCCTACTTGTGATTTCTCTCTGTCAAATAAATAAATAAAATCTTTAAAAAAAAAAATAAATAAATAAATAAATAAATATTGTCACTAGAATATCAAATTCATTCAAATACAGAGAAGATATAACAGAATTAAATAAAAAATAAATGCAGTATTTTTTGTTTCATTTTTCTAACACTGTAATAAACTTGTTTATGACCATAAACTCCAAACAAGTAAAATTTCAGTCCATTCAGATCTTTTACCTCTGAACACATAATTACACAAGATAAAAGAACTTAAGTTGCTACTACAGTGCTTTTTCAAAAAGCACTAATAACATTTCACAGATTCATAAACTAAACAAGGAACCAAAAATAAACTTACTAGACTATTTCATATCAACTCAGGAAACAATAAAATAAGAAATTCTTTCTTCAGTATTTATGAACACAAACTGTAGCTAACAGCACAATAAGAAAAAAAAAGCTAAATAAGAAAAAAGCACTTAATCTTATCAACTTCACAAATATGTCAAAGAGAGCTTCAAACTGATTACATGTAAAACAAATTTTAATTAACCAGACCATATTTTATTTAAGTTATTTATTTATTTTTTTAGTAATCTCTTGCCCCATCATGGGACTCAAACTCACAACCCTGAAATCAAGAGTAGCACACTCCTCCAATGGAGCCAGCCGGGCACCCTAATAATACCATATTTTAAATGGACTAAAAAGACTCAGTCCTCAAAAGAAACCATCCTGATTCTTTTTTTTTTTTCTGACTCTTTTTTTAAAAAAGACTTTATTTATTTGTCAGAGAGAGAGAACACGCACAAGTAGGGGGAATGGCAGGCAGAGGGAAGAGGCTCCTGGTGAGCAAGGAGCCAGCCCCATGTGGAGCTTGATTCTAGGACCCTGGGATCATGACCTGAGCCAAAGTCAGACACTTAACTAAGTCACCCAGGCCTCCCTTCCTGACTCTTTTTTGAATGTAAGTAATTTCATAATGTCAGATTTTTATCTTTAAGTTTTCTAATGAAAAACCCTGTCATTATCAACTTATTCATTATTTTACCTTTTAGCAATATATACTTCAACTCTCACCTTCCAATGAGTAATTTCTGCTTTCATCTATGAAAATAAGAATGAGTTACAAATCACAGCATAAGCATCTTACCAAGGAGGACTACCCTACTGCACAGCTTGGGCACATTTTACATGTGAAGATAAAAACAAAGTGAACCTGTAACACATCGAACTCTGTGCTGTAACAAATTTGAGTCATATGAGGCCTTCATATATTTTTTGAGATTTTAAGGCAACTAGGGTAACAAAAGTAGATACAGCAACAATAACCATTCCAATTACAACTTCTTGATTCAAGCTAATTCACAAAATAATCTTCAAGTATTCTCTCCTTAAAGCCCAATTTAATACATAAAATCTCGACCATGTAACATGGCTAGTAACAGTGTTCCTCTGTATCTCAGATATGCTGTGTATCTTCAGAATAACTTCAATATACAAAGGCCAGATGAATTAAAAGCCATCAATAATTGGCAACATACCTGTGAACAGAAATGTAGCATTTGTTGTCATATAAAAACCAACATTAGGTGAAAAAATCATAGATGCCTATTACCCAAGATCTCAAATTAACTTCAGACATTAACTGATAGCGTGGTTCTCAACCTTGGTTGCACATTAAAATCACTTCTAGGAATGTTTAAAAAATATACTGATGTCAAGTTAATCAGAACTTGGGGAGAAGGAGTGTATCGGTAGTCTTTTTTTTTTTTAAGTCTTAAATTATTCTAAGTATGTAGCCCATAATGAGAATTACCAACAACTCAGATTACAACAATCCTGAAAGTTATTCTATAAACCGATGAGATCAGTTCTCCCTTGCTGATCTTTCTATTAATACAGCTAATGCATTTTGAAGCACTTAAGCACGGTAGAATTTCAAACCTGAAGCATTGGGCAAATCGTATATCCTAACGTTAATGTTCAGCCATGCTGCTGCAGCGACACTTCTCAAAAAAGTGTTGACAGGGACGCCTGGGTGGCTCAGTGGGTTAAGCTGCTGCCTTCGGCTCAGGTCATGATCCCAGGGTCCTGGGATCGAGTCCCACATCGGGCTCCTCGCTCAGCGGGGAGCCTGCTTCTCTCTCTGCCTCTGCTCTGCCGCTCTGCCTGCTTGTGTTCTCTCTCTCTCTGACAAATAAATAAAATCTTTAAAAAAAAAAAAAAAGTGTTGACAGACTATACTAATAAGAGAAGAGGGGGCAGACCAACCATTACTGTATGTCTGGTTATAGAATAAGTGCAATAATGAAAACCAGATTTTAAAGGCATTCAAACCTGGATCCACGACGCACTGTGTTAACGTAAACCTGTGTTTCTTCACCTGTCAAACAGTAATTATCATATACTTTATAAGTAGATACTAACGAGCTAAAATACTTAACACAATACCTGGCAATAACAACGGCTCAATTTAATAAAAATAAACTAATGCCTGTTGAGCTTAACAAAAAGGAGAGGAACTAAGCAAAGACCGGCAGAAGTCAGTCTCACAGGCCCATAAGCTCCTTTTCACAAATGTCCCCATCGGCCACGTAGAGGACTGGTATGAGCAGAAAACCAAGCAACTTCAATCCCGCAGAGATAAAATCACAGAGGGCACGACAGGGCTTGTAAAGCCGAGAGGCGCGCAAAGGCCCAAAGAAGACCGCCGGAGCGCGGCCGCCAGACCTCAGGGATGAACCGAAGGGAGGCCGATGGTGGAGAACAGAGCACGCAAGGTCCCTCACCTTCACCACGGCCGTACCCCGGCTGCCCTGACGGCCACTGTCTAGTCCCGCTCCAGGCTTGTTTACAATGAGGGTAGCCATCCTACGAGCAGACGCGCCGCAGAAGCAGCCGTCACGGCCTTCAAGTGAGGGGCGGGGTCCAGCCACCTACCCAGAGGCCTCAGCGTTCACCGCCCGCGCACAGGCGCAGTAAGACGCGGAGCGCCGCTGGCTTGACTTCCGGCCTCCTCCTCCTGCCGGTCACTAGCAGTTTGTCGGCACATCCTTGTATATATGAAGGCTTTGCTGTTTATATTTTTATTATCCAGGAGTCTGCAACTGATAGAAGGAATAAAAGTAAAGGGAAAAAGAAGGCTAAAGCTAAAAGTAAATTTTCGGGGTGAAACTCCTGCTTCAGTAACAAACTCTGCCCAATTGCAGAATCGACTTGAGAGAGAAGGGGGACTACATCTCCCTGGATGCAATGCTGTTTTGTTTAAACTACAAATCCCAGCATGCAAAGTTCGTCTCTTTCACTCTGCTTGTACGCATTAGGGACGCTGTACGTATTGTCACCGAGGAAAGATTTCTTGAAGTCCCGATGCGTGATTGTGGCTTGAAAATAGGGAAGTATGTTATGTATAGGTCTCTAAGAGGCAAGAGATGGCTTTGGTAAAAAGAGGCCGTTGAATCCGTGAAGGACATGGTAAGAAGAGAATTTAAGGTATCACCGGCGAAGATAGCCTGTTACGAGTGATTTGATCTTCCCGAACGTTCGCTTTTCTGTTTCTTCCGGGCTGCACTGAACCTCTTCAGTTGCCGTAGGCAGTGGGTCTAAAGTGCCGGTCAAAATGGAAGTGAATCCCCCCAAACAGGAGCACCTGCTGGCCCTGAAAGGTAAACTTTTATGAACCCGACTCCCTTTATCTGTTTTCTCCTCTTTTCTCTTAATTCTCGAAGGCTTTACCCCATAGATCTGGTCCCTGGGATGTAGGCCTCGTTTTCCTTAAACAGTTAGTGCCTTCGCTCCTGCTCTGTCCTTTGGCGCCGAGTGGAAGGAAGCAATTTCTTCTCTTTGCTTTTTAGGTTTGACAGCCTCTCCCTAGAATGGAATAGATACCCGGTAAATCACTCATTGTGTGATATGCTGCAGTTAACAGACTGGCTTTAGCCGCGAGCTCGGGGGAGAGCCTGGTGAACCAAGATGGTTTACAATAGCCATCTACAGTGATTTTCCTTGTCTGTTGTGTCTTCATGTGGCACTGATAAAGTTAATAGGCTTCTGCTTCATTTGTAAAGTTAGTCTAGTATTGCAGTAAGCAGTGCCAAGGATTTAGAAATACATAGTAAAACAACGTGTAATTTAGATTTGTTAAAACTTAAGTTTGCTTAGAAGTGTTGTGGAAAACTAATGTCAACTTTCGTTTTGTGCGCACAGCAAACTTTTTGAATAACTTTGATGATTTAATTGTTTGATTATTTAGGGAAAACCAACAGGATAGAGTTTTTCTGGAATTCTTACTGTTTTCTGAAAACCTTTTATTTAAAGTGCTTTAAGCTTTTTTTCATCTGTTTTCTACTTTTAACAAATGCGGTGCTGCTTTTTTGGATGCTCTACTGTGTGGTTACCAGTAACTTCTTGAACTGAGATGAGAAAAGGCTCAATAGACGTTTGAATTTAGTTAAATTGCACTTAACCTTCCTTGTGACATCCATTTTGAGGGACCCTTATCCTGTCCCCAGTTATGATGTAGGCATCAAACATTCCAGAAGCTTACCAGTCCCATCTGTAACATAAAATCAAATACTGATAGCTTAGTTTAAGAGGATTGTCTCTGATCATAGAACTAAAAAACATATTAAGTAATACAGCAACAGGACCTGTAAGCTTAGCCTGAGTAAATGAGCTAAACTAAAATGGATTCTTCTAGAGAAAAAGGAAAAGAAACTGTCATGTTTTTTCTTAATCTTAAATCAAGTATGTAGAGCGGATTTTACTATCTATCAGAAATTTTAGAAACTTTCTCAGGATCACAAAGCTAGTGAGTGAGTGAGTGGAGGCAGTATTTCAACACAGGGCCTTCCTCCATCTTTCCAAGACTCATTGTTTCCCAGTGAAGGAAACAGCATTTTCAGAGAACATTCTCTCATTATTTACTTTGATGGGAATTTGAAACAGTTCTGTTAGCAGATGGGTATGATTTTATGCAAATTGGAAGTTATTAAACACAGTTATATTCCAGTAATGTGGAAGCTAATTACCATTGGGTATTTTTAGTTTTCTGTTACTTTTTATTTTCTGGAACAGAAGAAAATCTGGGAGAGATTTTAGCAGGCTAAAAGGATAAGTGTTTTAAAATTCACTGATAGTCTCAGTTTTATTAAAGCTCCTCCATACCATTGTTTCCCCTTGTGCATCAATAATTTTCACAAGCTTTGGGGCACCTGCCTGGCTCAGGCAGGTGGGGGAGCATATGACTCTTGATCTTGGGGTGGAGAGTTCAAGCCTCACATTGGGTATAGGGATTACTTTAAAAAACAAAAAATAAAATAACTTATTAAAATTTTTTCACAGATTTTCATTTTACTGATTGTTGAATGCCAAGTGTATCAATTTATGTGGTAATTTAAGTTTACTTTCTTGTCTGTATAAAAGGTTAAGGAGCTCTCAGAATTTCGTCAGTCCTCAAGGTATGACACAAGTTCAAAAGAAATGAAAGAATTCTCAGTGCCATATCTTACAATATGAAAGTATAAGGAAGAGGAAAGAAAAATTAAAAGAATTCCTAATGCTTTTAAGAATATGCTCTCTGTGTTTAGATTCATATTAAAATTATTAATGTTAAGGATCACAGTCACTTATGAGTTTAAGTTGTCAAATCTGTCCACAGTGGACATTTACAGTAGGTGAAAAGAATCATTATGAGATTATTTCTGACTCTTCAGAATCAGTGGTCAAATGAGTATTGTGACATCATGACAGGAGTCCCCATCCATGGTCATTCTGGCAATGGGAGAACCCTTTCAAAGAGTTCTCTCATGATTTGGGAGAGAAGAGATACAACCTCTCTCTCTCTCTCTTTTTTTTTCCCCTACAGTAATTAGGATTTGAAAGAGCCTGCATTATGTCTCATGCAGCTTTGAACTTGGTTAGGAAGACGATTATATGCTAGAACTCATTATCAACGACTTCATTTGGTACAACTTGAAGAATTCTTTGTTCTACGAGGGAAAAAAAATAAGGAAGGTCTAGCCGTCTTGTTTTCCTCTTCAGAAGTAGAATTAAGGAGCCATGGTACTAAGGTCTTGATACTGTGAAAGTACCCCATTTAGACAAAGGAGACTTAGTCACAAACCCAGTTCCTAGCCTGGTTAAAATCAGAGTTAAACTATTTTCATGTTACTAATGTTGCTACTGTGAAAGAAAGAAATCAGTAAGTATTCTATGTATTTGGTAGAATTCATATAATTTTAAAGTATAAAGATTTTTCTCAAGGCATTAAAAATTACAATGATTTTCATTATCCTCAACTCAGATGTCTCAAATTTTAAAGTATTATTACATTTTTGTTATCTTCAAATGAATCTAGTACTCTTAGAATCACTAATTTACCTTTTGTTTCTGCTATAGTCTTAAGATTATTTACCAAATTTGTTAATGACAGTGGTTCCAAATCCTTTCTGTCTGTCAAGTTAGACTTGTTGACTCCTGGCAGTTTTAGGCTGAAGGTGATCTTGTAGGGCATCTACTCCGATGAGATAAAGCATTTCCGATTTTGTGGATTACATTCAAATTTACCAACAGCACTTGGTAAAATATATTGAGACTAGTTTTATTTTTTTCTTTTTCCCTATTTGTGTGTAGGATATCCCTACCATATCTTACTCTTTGCAATACTTCCACTTTAGGTCCTGTTTCCTTCTGATTTGGAAAGAGAGTCTTGTAATTGTAAATTATATTCTAGAGCTGAAGAGTACATCTAAGAAATGTTTTCTTCATTAAGAGTAACTGGATTACTGCAGAATGTCTACAGAAGTAATATTACATTATCGACCATGTGAGAGTGATCCCACACAACTGCCAAAAATTGCAGAGAAAGCAATTCAAGACTTTCCTACACGTCCATTATCGAGATTTATTCCTTGGTTTTTGCATGATGCATCCAAACTTCCACTCAAACCTAAAAGATCACCACCTGTGATTTCTGAAGAGGCAGCTGAAGATGTGAAACAATACTTAACCATTTCAGAACACGATGTTAAATCACAGAGTTATGATTGCACAGTAGATCTTTTGGAATTTCAACCTAATTTTAAAAAAAGGAAGCACTTAATCCGGTCACACTCACTGAACGAACAGACTAATTCTGGAAATTTAGATAAACAATCAGAAAAGGGAAGACAACACAAGAAGAGGTTTTGGAGTGTCTCACTTCCCAACAGTAATTGCACTGAAAATATTTTTCCTTTGTCTAAAAAATTGCAAGATTGTTTAAAGGCATTGAATTTGCATTCACTTTATAGAGCAAGATGGACTATAGAGCATGCTATTTGTAACAACCAAACTCTGGAAGACATTTGGGCAAAACTTAATCATATCATCCGGCACAATGAACTTCCATCTTGTAATGCTACATTTCAGAGACACTTAGGCCAAATATGGGTGTTCTGTGATATTATGTACTGTGAATATGTGGGAAGTCTTCTTAAAGGAAGGTTAGCTCTTACTGGGAAAATGAATTTATTAGTGCATAAATATGGTGTTATTTTTAGTATGTAATGAATTTTACGGATTGTTAAAGAAAAGAATATTCTGAATGAACTGAGTAGGATCTGAAATAGTGTGATCAATCAATTTTTTACAGGGTTTTAAATTTTTTATTTAATTTTTTTATTTGACCCCTCACTAAGATAGCCTCTTCATTCTTAATAGTATAAAAAAATTGTGTGGTAATTTGTATACAGTGGTTTCTCAGAAATAAATGACCATCACTTGAGTTCTGGGTTATACTTTTAGTAGTTTTCTTCTAAATAAATTGTGATAAATTGTTATTTTACTGAGCTTAGAGGTAAAATGTTCTATTCCTTTGTTCTGTTACTTTTCCAGTAGTTGAATTAGATAGTGCAATGAATTACAGTGAATGGTTGGTTTGATTTTGGTAAAGTCCCAATATGTAATTTTATAGTGTTTTTTTCTTTACCATTCTAAAGTGTAATTATTAAAAAATAATAATAAAACCAGTTCTATTGCAAATGTTATTCAAATAGCATGAACATAGTTCAAATTGGGAAACTAGCCCAGATTGTGCCAATGTTTCCAAGAATCTGTAACTGACAATAGTTGATGTGGAATTTTGAAACAAAAGTAAAAATGTATAATTTGCCTAAGACCATAATGTATCTTTAAGGATATAACTATTTTGAAGGGAAGTATCAAATGTGGAAGAGCTCATTATTCTTTATTTAATCTAGTACAAGTATTCAGTGTTAATGGTGGTTAATGCTGATTGGTGGTTAATGCTGGGTTCCTGGAGTTATTGTGAGTTTCCCAATAGCAAAATGTTTTAAATCGGGTTTACACATCACCTCATAAAAATACCCAAAATGATTATGAAGGTTTTATGTAAAAATATACTTATTTAGCAAATTTAAGTGCCTAACGTGAGCTGGTTAGAAAGCAGTATGCAAGGAGAAACATGGACCTACCCTTACAGAGTTTATATGGAATTACTTCCATTAAGTGGTCAAACCACCTCCCTGGGAAACAGCAGGAATTGTAGTCTTTCTGAAAGGCTGACACATTTGCCTTGCTGCACAGTGCCTGATAATGGTAAGGGCTCAATAAACATGTACACATCCTTTGGATGGATTCTTTGTAGCCTGCCTGAGTTGAGGTTGCTTAAAAGCAAACTATTAATTTTTAAATTAATTGATAATTTTTTTCCAATTAGATTTCAGCCTGTCCAAACACTTTTAACTACGTTCAGTACCTTTTTATTGTCTCAAATGAGACTGCTCTCTAAAA
This sequence comes from Mustela nigripes, assembly GCF_022355385.1. Classification (NCBI taxonomy): domain Eukaryota; kingdom Metazoa; phylum Chordata; class Mammalia; order Carnivora; family Mustelidae; genus Mustela; species Mustela nigripes. Next base: position 93,518,562 of record NC_081568.1, read on the forward strand.
AATAATCATCAGGTACAGGAATGCTTCCAAAAATCTTTAAATGAAAAGTCACCAGGTTTAGAGGAAGTTTCTGAGGTCACTTTTTCAGTAATTACTTCTTTGTTTCCTTAATCATCTTTTCAACCTAGGCAGCTGACGGGTATCAAGAAGTTATTGAGTATTGCCACCAAACTTTGCAAATAAGAGTTGTCATATTTTTAGACAGTCATAGATGGTGGATTTAATTTTTTTTTGTTCAGGTCTTATTTATCAGAAGTTGCTAATTACGAGTTAAAAGTAAGGTAATTGTAAGACAAAGTCACTTGAACAGAAGACAGTTTTTTTTCTGACATAGTTTAAAATATAAGGTATAGTGGAGTCATGAGATTGTTATGAGCAGTTTTTGGTTTTGTTTTTTTTAAGATTTTATTTATTTATTTGACAGAGATCACAAGCAGGCAGAGAGGCAGGCAGAGAGAGAGAGGAGGAAGCAGGCTCCTTGCTGAGCAGAGAGCCCCATGCGGGCCTCGGGCCTCGATCCCAGGACCCTGGGATCATGACCTGAGCCGAAGGCAGCGGCTCAACCCACTGAGCCACCCAGGCGCCCTATGAGCAGTTTTTTAATCCAAGAATCATACTTCTAAAAATTCTTTATTTAAATTCAATTTAGTTAACATACACTATATTATTAGTTACCAGGGTAGAATTTACTGATTTATCAGTTGCATGTAACAGGCAATGCTCATTGTGTCAAGTGCCTGCCTTAATGCCCATCACCCATTTACCCCTTCCCCCATTCACTTTCCCTCCAGCTACCCTCAGTTTGTTTCCTAGAGTTTAGCATCTCTTATGGTTTGCCTCCCCATTTTCATCTTATTTTTCCTTCCCTTCCCCTATGTTCATCTGTTTTGTTTCTTAAATTCTACTTATGACTGAAATCATACGGTATTTGTCTTTCTCTGACTAGCTTATTGTGCTTAGCATTATACCATCTAGTTCCATCCATGTCATTGTAAATGGCAAGGTTTCATTCTTTTTGATAGCTGAGTAATAATACTCCATTTTATGTGTATACCACATCTTCTGTATCCAGTCTTCTGTCCGTATCCGGGCTCTTTGCATAGTTTGGCTGTTGTGGACATTGCTGCTATAAACATTGGGGTCCAGGTGCCCCTTAAAATCATTATGTATGTATCCTTTGAATAAATTCTTAGTAGTACTATTGCTGGGTCATAGAGTAACTCTATTTTTAACTTTTTGAGGAACTGCCATACTGTTTTCCAGAGTGGCTGCACCAGTTTGCATTCCCACCAACAGTTTAAGAGCATTACCCTTTCTCCTCATCCTCACCAACATCTGTTGTTTCCTGAGTTAATTTTAGCCAAGAATCACACTTATTAAAAAGAGTTTCTTTGTCTTCATATGTGATGGATTTAAAATTTTCTCATTTGTGTCGTTTGCTTTCTACCTCTTACTGAAGCAGTGAAAGGGTAATTCAGAACTAGAAAACTCAAGATTGAGTTTTACTGCAAATAGTGCTATGATTTTGAAAGAAGCAGAGATCCATTTCTCCTTCCTACTTCTCCACTTCCATTTGAAGTGATCAGGGCCAGGGTGTCTGGGTGGCTCGGTTGTTAAGGGTCTGCCTTTGGCTTGGGTCATGGCCCCGGGGTCTGCGTATTGAGCCCTGCCTCGGGCTCCCTGCTTGGTGGGAGGCCTGCTTCTCCCTCTCCCACTCCCCCTGCTTGTGTTCCCTCTCTCGCTGTGTCTCTTTCTGTCAAATAAACAAAAAAAAATTTTTTAAGTAATCAAGGCATAAGAATTTAGAATCCATTACTGCTTTTAAGCTTTTTTCATGTACTTAGAACCTTAGGACTGATGATTCTAGCACTAGTTAATATTAGGCTCAGCAGTATTTTTCATTTCTACCATTAAGTCATAGATGTGGAAGTAAGTTAGGTACACAAGAATGTGTACAGAAAGGTGAATCTCTGAGAGCATCTGATGAAATAACGACAGCATTTACTCTAGGGAAGTGGCAGCAGTACCCTAATTTTGTTTTTCCCTGACAACCTCTCTACCTTAAAATAAATGTTAAATTCAACCAAAAAAAAGATGTGGAGGGTATCATATGAATTTAGCTTCCTTTACCAATTTATCAAATAGCTTAAATACAATTTTTTGAGAATTTCAAAATGAGCTCTTGCATAATGATTCACTTTGATAAAATGTGCTCAAAATATCCAGAATTCACAGTTCACAAACTTGAAATCATTCAGGGACTAGATAGGCAAGACTGTGGAATATAGTTAAGGACTTTGAACTTGAAGAAAATCCTGCCTTAATTTAGTTGTTGTTGTTGTTGTTGTTGTTGTTTTAATGTTCTTTCCAAGCAAAATGTATACAAAAGTTGAACTTGGCCCAGTTCATTAGTTTGTAACCTCAGGCCTCTTACATAAATTATTGAAGACTTATAGAAGTTTTTTTTTAATAAGATAATAGGTAAAACCTAAATTTTATAAGTAAATGTCTGTGTTTTGTGAGTTCCAATGAAAATGCCACCACATATGACACTATTTGTTGTGCCTAGTGAGTATCTGATTTGGCACTTGGCTGAAAATTGCGTATTCTTTTTTGTCTCTTTAATTTTTGTCAAAGAACCTGTTTTTTAACATTCAAGCCTGAATATAAGATTGTCATTTAATAACCAGTGCTTTATTAGGGCATCTGGGTGGCTCATTCAGTTAACCTCCAACTCTTGATTCCGGCTCAGGTCATGATCTCTGGGTTGTGAGATCAAGCCCTGCTTCAAACTCCATGCTCACTGGGAAGTCCCTTCTCGCCCTCCCCTTCTGCCCAACCCCGCACCAAGTGTACCTACTCTCTTACTTTCTCTAAAGTAAATAAATCTTTAAAAAAAAGTAACCAATGCTTTATTATAGTTCCTCTCCCAGGTTTCTTAAACCTTGCTATTGTTGGTATTTGGTCTTTTCCAGCTAACAAACATTATGTGTAGTATTTGAGGTCCATTCATTTGCTGTAAGACAGGAAACATTGAGTTTCAATATGAGATACTTTTATGTTACTAATTGGACTTGCCCAGTTTGTGTTTTATAGTAGTTTTCTTTGAGTCCACAGAATGATAGTATTTCTTACCAACTGCTCCCCCCCCGCAACACTAATTTTTTACCCTCTTTGAAAATATGAAGGAAACTGGTATTTTTAATACCAGTTTGAGAAGTTTTTATTTTTAATGGAGGGTTATTCCTCACCCACTATTATCTCATCTCCTAGGAAATCATAAAATGAGTAAAACTAAACTTTATAAGACTTGTACACAATGGAAGTTCGAGCATATAATAAGCAAATAGGGTGGCTACACATTTGGGTGAACTCAAAAACACTTTATGGTTTTTTTTTTAACTTTTTATTTAATTTCCATTTAGTTATCATACATTTAATATTAGTTTCAGGTGTGCAGAAACAGTGTTTCAGCCTTTCCATTCAACACCTGGTGCTCAATACAAGTGCATAATCTCTAAGTCAAACAAACCCATTACTCCCACCCCCCCCCCCCCCCCCCCCCTCTGATAACCATTAGTTTGTTCTCTATAGTTAAGGGTTCATTTCTTGCCTTCTCTCTCTCCATTTTTCCTTTTGCTGGTTTGTTTTCTTTCTTAAGTTCCAAGTATGAGTGAAATCACATGGTATTTTTGAGGTTGCTTTTTAAAAAATAGTGTTTTAGGATTCCCTTGAGAGCATATTTTTATTAAGATCACGTTTCTTCTGAAATGAAAAAAAAAAATGAGGCATAGAGAACACTACTTGGTGTAAAAAGTGATCTTAGAGGGGGGCCTGGGTGGCTCATTCGGTTAAGCATTTGTCTTCAGCTCAGGTCATGTTCCTAGGATCCTGGGCCTGAGCCCCATGTCAGGCTCCCCACTCAGTGGAGAACCTGCTTCTGCCTTTCCTCTCAGCTCATCCTCTCTTCTCTCTCTCTCTCTCTGTTTTTCTCACTATCTCTGTGTCTCTTGGTCTCTCTCTCTCTCAAAAAAAGAAAAAAGCTTAGAGTCTTAGATATTTAGATTGTGGAAAAAAAGTCTCTTCTTTATCATTTTTAGAGCACTTTTTTATTCCCCTTCAGATTGAACTGAATTTTAATCTGCTTTCCTAGTTAGAAGTGAAGTAGAAAGAAAACCTTCTCAACCACTTCGGGTGCCCATCAATGATCTGTAGCTGGTTAATACTCTGCTTGACAGAGAGTTCTATTTTGAATGCCCATACGATGTTTCCGATAAGGCATAACGTAAACAGGTTTATGCCCCTAGGCCTATAATTAATAATACAGAGAATTAGTTTTGAACAAAGTGAATTTATCTGAGTTTAGATCTAATTCTGCCACCTATCTGCTGTATAGTCTTATATGCAAATTACCTTCTCCAAGTATCACCCTTATGTGTAAAATGTAGTTAATGACACCAAATTTGTAGTCATGAGACTTAAATGTGTTGATACTTGTGAAGTATTTAGCATGCTATCTGGCACTAGTAAATGCTCAGTAAATACCAGCTATGCAAAGTGACTTCAGAAATTTTAAGGTTAACATATGTTACCTGTTTCAGTAGCCATCTATTTATATTTATATTATCTGTTTTTACTTTATTTGTTTAAGTAAGATCTGTGCCCAGCATAGGGCTTGAACTTACAACTCTGAGACCAAGAGCCAACTAGGCAACCCTCAACAGCCATCAGTTTAATATATAACATTGTTTAATGGCCTCTGTTCATGAAATGTAACATCGTCAAAATAATACCAGGTACTTGAGGATTTAGGTAAGGTGCTAATTCTTTAATTCAGCAAAGATGTATAGAATATACTATGTGCTAGAAACTGTCGAAAACGGAGTAGTCTTCACCTTGTGAAGTTTGGATCAAAATGCTATAGATAAGTACATTTATCAGTTCATGATAAATACAAGGGGCTATGAGAGAGACAAGGTGAGCTGTTACTTCTTTTTTGGAAAAGATGACATTTATCCTGAGACCCAATGAGAAAGACACTGAATTTGTTGTGAATGATATAGCTAGTTAGTAGTTGGGTGGTATATGTTTACATATGCTAATGAATACCACTTAAACTGTGAATTTACCATTTAAGTTGATAGTCTTTAAAGTTTTTTGGGTTAGATTTGAATGAACATTTTTTTAAATTTTTTAATTTTTTTTAAATAAATATATATTTTTATCCCCAGGGTACAGGTCTGTGAATCGCCATGAATGAACATTTTTAATAGAGTATAAAGAAATGATTAACTTTCTGAAATATTTTACAAGTTTCTATGATTTTTACTGTTATATTTTTGTCTTTATTTTAATGTGATCAAAGGTCAGTCTTTAGAAGTAATTGAAAAAGATTTTTTTTTGTTAAAATGTCCTATCCGCACTCTAATAGATTTCATAAGTTTTCACTTTTTAGTTTTCGGTGGCTTAATTTTTGCCTCTTAACTGCTTGATACATAGGCAATTTGTTTGGTATTTGAATTTAATTTGTAAGTTAAATTTCTTATTTTTCCCAGATAGCCAACCAGTTGTGCTTTATCGTGTTGCTTTTTTTTTTTTCCTTCATCCTAATAATCTTTATTTTACTATCTAATATATCTGTGTGGTGTTGCATTAATAAAGCAATTTGTTGACTATAGACCAATCTTTTAATATATGGTAAATTCATGTCTGCCTCATTTTTCCCGATTAATTTCCTTAGCTTATTTTTATTTGTTTTCTAAACTTTAGACACATTCTGTCATGTCCCAAGAACAAATCTTAGTTTTGGTTGGAATTTAAAAAGCTATACTTTGGGGGCGCCTGAATGGCTCAGGTCATGATCCAGGGTCCTGGGATGGAGCTCCACTTTGGGCGCTCTGCTCAGCAGGGAGCCTGCTTCCTCCTCTCTCTCTGCCTGCCTCTCTGCCTACGTGTGATCTCTGTCTGTCAAATAAATAAATAAAATCTTTTTAAAAAAAATAAATAAATAGCTATACATTGAGTGATACTTTCATCATTTCCTTACAGAATGAATATTACTTAAAGTTCCACTTACTGAACTTCCAGTGGCCAGTGATTAGAACTGAGAGATAAAGCTCATAAAGATTGTTTTTTCTAAAATTACTGTCTCATATTCATGGTGATGAATCAAAACATTTTTCCCTTTCAGGAAGATATCTTGATACTGTTCAAAGAATGTCACTCAGGATTTTTCTTAAAGCCTTATTCTCATATACCTTAAACTTTAAAATTCCTTTATTTTCCAGTTTTTCTATAATGTGGTATTCTACATTTACATTTAGTTTTTTTAATGCATTAAGCTTTGAATAAGTCATATGTAAGATTTTCTATTGTAAATTAATATTTTTAGTAAATCATTGGTGTACGATTTGGGAAAGTACTTAATATTATATTTAGGAAGCTTTAGGTTATATTTAATTTTAGTATAGAACAGATGAGTATCATACACTCAACTTAGGAATGCTAGTCCAAAACAATATTAACATTTTCTTTCTTTTTTTTTTCTTAATTCACAGTGATGCGGTTAACTAAGCCTACTTTATTCACCAATATTCCAGTAACATGTGAAGAAAAAGACTTACCTGGTATGCTTTGTTATGCTTGTACCTAGGAAAAAGTTGAAACCTGGGTTACCTGTACCTTGGAATAAGCATAGTCTTGCCAGTCTTATACTAACTCTTTGCTGCATTCTTTGTTGTCTCTTTGTATGATGTAAGTAGTGGCCATTTACATAGTAGGTCTTACTCATAATCGCTTAAGTCAAGATACTATGGATATTCCGTAGCAATAAGAAACTTAATTTTAGTAAGGATACATTCATAGTCATGATATCAGAATTTTATTTATCTTCACATGGTCCATCAACTTGTATATTAGCCATTCCCTTTAAAATTATTGGAGCTCTTTATATTTTGTATCTGATGGCCTTCATTTTCCTTTGTTTCTGAAGCATTCATTCTCTATGGAACTCAAATTTTTTGTCATAAATTTGTTGTAGTGAAGATAATAAATTAGATTTTTGTTAAAGCATTTTTTTAAAGTATTTCAACCAGCTCTTTCTTTGTGGCAGTAAAACTTATTTACAAGATAGATTTTAGAATTTACATTTTTCTCTTTCTATAGGAGATCTTTTTAACCAACTCATGAGAGATGATCCTTCAACTGTAAATGGTGCAGAAATTTTAATGTTGGGTGAAATGTTGACTTTACCACAGAATTTCGGGTAAGAATGTGTTGACATAAGCCATACTTAAAGCCATTACAAATTATATTTTCATAAAATAACTAATGAATGGAAAAATACTCATACATTTAAGTGGTAAAAAAAAAAAAAAAGGTTTTACCAGAATTATACTTAGTGATTCTGGGGGAGTTTTTTAATTAAAAAAAAAAAGATACAAAAAAAGAAAAGGGGCTCCTTGGGTGGCTCTGTTAATTAAGTTGCTTTCTGCTCAGGTCTTGATCTCTGGGTGGTGAGATCAAGCGCTGCACTGGGCTCACCCTGGGTGTGGAACCTGCTTGGGATTCTCTCTCTCCCTCTTCCTCTGCCATCTCCTCCAAACCACCACCACCACCACACTGCAAAAAAAAAAAAAAAAAATATATATATATATATATATCAAAGTATGAATAGTGGTTTCTAGGGACGATTAAATTTTAACTTTCTTCCTTAGATCTTACTGCATTTTTTAGTAGCCTATATTCCTTTTCTTTTAACTGGCTTAATCTAAATGTCTTTTATTTATTTATTTTTTTTAAAAGATTTTATTTATTTATTTGACAGACAGAGACCACAAGTAGGCAGAGAGGCAGGCAGAGAGAGAGAGAGAGGAGGAAGCAGGCTCCCTGCAGAGCAGAGCTCGACGTGGGGCTCGATCCCAGGACCCTGGGACCATGACCCGAGCCGAAGGCAGAGGCTTCAACCCACTGAGCCACCCAGGCGCCCCTCTAAATGTCTTTTAGAAAGCTGCTTTCTTGTTCAGTTTCATAGTCCTCTCCTAACATAAGCTATCAGACTTCTCAGCTAATTAGGAACTGTCAATTTTTATTCCTTCTCTTACTCTTAGTTCTTCTCTACTTCTGGGTTATTAATGAGGTAGAAGCCCTTGGTTTTTCTGTTTTCAACTGAGAGAATTTAAGACCACATGGAATTTTTAGGGTTTTTTTTTTTTTATTTTTTTTTTAAATTTATTTATTTGTCAGAGAGAGAGGGAGAGAGAGCGAGCACAGGCAGAGGCAGAGGGAGAAGCAGGTTCCCCGCCAAGCAAGGAGCCCGATATGGGACTCGATCCCAGGACGCTGGGACCATGACCTGAGCCGAAGGCAGCTGCTTAACCAACTGAGCCACCCAGGCGTCCCGGAATTTTTAGGTTTAAAAAAGGTTTACAAAATGTAGTTATTGACTGGTGTCTTGAAAGCTTGGAATTATGTTCATATTTAAAAATTTATGTGAAATATATTTATAGGTTTTTGTGTAATATATATTTATAAACAGGTATTTTTATAAAACTTACCTTACAAAAAATATAAAGAATTTGTGTTAGAGTAACTTAGAAAAATAAGACAAATTGGTAAAAAAATACTCAGATCAATTGGGGGTCTCTACTAGATTCAGGGCATAAGTTATTTCAAAAATTGCCTTTTCTAGCCTCGTCAGTAAATAATCATTAAGACTTTAAATATGGATCTAATTTCAGTGGCTTATATCTAGGGAAATAGGCTATTTGTACAGTAGTTGAGAGCCAAGATTATGTCATATTTTATAGACTACATCAGTATTTTCAAGTGTACTGGGTAATGAATGAGCAGCATAGGGTACACAAAGAAATGCTGAAGCAGTATTTCACTTAATCATTATCCTTTAATAAATTCTTCTCCATTTTAAGTTCTCAGCGGTGCTTATATAGATTATGTGTGTTAAAATATGAGTAGATTTCTGCCTAAAAGTTTATTTTATTTCACAGGAATATTTTTTTGGGAGAGACCTTTTCCAGTTACATCAGCGTTCATAATGATAGCAATCAAGTTGTAAAAGATATATTAGTAAAAGTAAGTGGCATTCTTGCTTGGTATATATTTTTTTTTTTAACTTTTTAATTTGTATTCTTATGTTTTTGAAACTTCATTAAGATGCACTTTGATACTGGACTTTTTAATTGTCATTAACAACAGGCATTAATTGAACACCTAATTGTGTAAGATAATATGGTAACAAGCACAGAATGATTTTTCCTTATCCTCAAAAGTTGTGATCACTTGGGTGAGACAGTATACCAGTTAAAGGTTTCAGTTTTTATTATTTTGTGATTAACATAATAGAATTTGGAAGAGGAGGAAAGATCACAGATGATTGCATCAGTCTTGAGGACATATTAGAGGAGAAGGTATGCAACAGGATCTTCAAAAAATAGTAGGACCCAGAGGAAAAGCAAAACATGATAATCAGCCCATACATAGGCATCCATAATGTGTTCTTGTAGCCATGAACAGAATTCACTTGATAGAAGTAGATAAGGTACAAAGATGTGCAGTAGCCATTGAGTGGAGCATCTCGAAAGCCAGCTGACAGCTAAAGGTTTTAGCTTTTTTTTTTTTTTTTTTTAAGGCAGTGGGCAGTCAGTGGGGACTTATGAGCAAAGGTATTGGCACTGTGTTGGAAGACTGATATGAAAGCATGTTATGGGATAGCTTGTAGGAAATACACCAGTTAGAATATTCTTCCCAGGGTGCCTGGGTGACTCAGTGGTTAAAGCCTCTGCCTTCGGCTCGGGTCGTGTTCCCAGGGTCCTGGGATCGAGCCTCACATCGGGCTCTCTGCTCGCCAGGGAGCCTGCCTCCTCCTCCTCTCTCTCTCTCTGCCTGCCTCTCTGCCTACTTGTGATCTGTCAAATAAATAAAAATCTTAAAAAGAAGAATATTCTTGCCAGCATTAGAAATCAAGAGATAGAATATGCTAATTCAAACAATTTGAAACTAAATATAAAGAAAGTAAAAATTTACTGTAGGTCGGGCAGAAGTCATCAAGGCTATCTTCACATGGTAACTTTATGTTACTGCAGCATTGCTGGAAGGGAAGTCCAATTAAAATGAGTTTTTAAATGATCAGCAAGTGTTAGAATTGAAAAGGACCTCATAGAGCCAGTATTCCAAATTTCATATAGGACCCAACTACCAGAAACTGGATGCAGAGTTTTTCATACGTGTTTGTATGCTTGTCTTACTATGGATGGAGTATCTGCCTTTTATTAAACCATGGGTTGTCATACTATAGCCTGCAGGTCAAATTTGGTCTCTTTGCCTGTTTTTGTAAGGCCTTGGAGTTAAGGATTGTTTCAACATTTTCAAATGATTCAAAGAAACAATCTTACTTTGGATGTGAAAATTACATGAAATTCAAATGCCAGTGTCCATAAATAAAGTTTTATTGGCAGCAGCCACAGTCATTCATTTAGGTATTATCTGGGGCAGATATTGGGCTACTACTGGGACTACAACTGGGGAGTTTGCAGAGACATTGGATAACCTGTAAAGTTTAAAGTATTTGCTATCTGAACTTTGATTTTTTTATTTTTTTAAGCTTTTATTTATTTATTTGAAAGAAAGAGAGAACAAGCAGAGGGAGGGGCAGAGGGGGAAGCAGACTCCCATTGAACAGGGAGCCTGATGTAGGACTTGATCCCAGGACCCTGGGATCATGACTTGAGCCAAAGGCAGACTCTTAAGCCACTCAGGTGCCCCAACTATCTGACCTTTTATTTTTTTTATTTTTTTTTAAGATTTTATTTATTTATTTGACAGACAGAGATCACAAGTAGGTAGAGAGGCAGGCAGAGAGAGAGAAAGGGAAGCAGACTCCCTACCGAGCAGAGAGCCCAATGCAGGGCTCGATCCCAGCCCCCTGGGATCATGACCTGAGCCGAAGGTAGAGGCCTTAACCCCTGGACCACACAGGCGCCTTGCTATCTGACCGTTTAAAGAAGTTTGCCAACCTCTGCATTGATTATGAAAAGATCTGACTTTGAGCTTTGAGAATATATACTTTTTTTCCTGGCATACAGTTGACATTCAGTAATGATTAATTTATTTTCATAAAAGTGAATAAATCAGCAAGTGCATATGATTTAAGTCAGTATTTAAAAGAGTAAATAATATGATACCATACTTACTATTAAATATGTATTTATATTTATGTTGGCTTTATTCAGTTTTAATTTGCATAAAGGCCTTGGTATTAATATTAATAGCGGCTAATGTTTACTGTGCAATGCCCACCAAGAATTATCTTAGTTTCTCAGGTAAAACATTCAGATTCATGATATACACATAAGCCATTTTTGACATCAGAATAACTTGAGGTTATAGGTGAGGAATCACAGCATGATGCTGGTCTATATTTTTCATTTTTTTATGTTGGGTATTCAGTTTTAGATGTCAGTATTATGGTTTCTTAAAAAAAAACAATGTTTATAGCACCAATGTCCACTATAGCCAAACTAGGGAAAGAACCCAGATGTCCATCAACAGATGAATGGATAAAGAAGATGTAAGAGAGAGAGAGACATATACACACGCGCGCGCGCGCACACACACACACACACACACGCACGGGAATACTATGCAGCCATCAAAAGAAATGAAATCGTGCCATTTGCAACGACATAGGTGGAACTAGAGGGTATTATGCTGAACGAAATAAGTCAATCAGAGAAAGACAATTATCATATGATCTCCCTGGATATGAGGAATTTGAGAGGAAAGGCAGGGGGGTTAAGGCATAGGGAAGGAAAAAATGAAACAAGATGGGATGGGGAGGGAGACAAACCATAAGAGACTCTTAACCTCACAAAACAACTGAGGGTTGGTGGGTAGAGAGAGCATGGTTGAGTTATGGACATTGGGGAGGGTATGTACTATGGTGAGTGCTATGAAATGTGTAAGCCCGATGATTCGCACACATGTACCCCTGGGGCAAATAATACATCATATGTTAATAAAAATAATTTTTTTAAAGATTTTATTTATTTATTTGACAGAGAGAAATCACAAGTAGGCAGAGAGGCAGGCAGAGAGAGAGAGAGGAGGAAGCAGGCTCCCTGCCGAGCAGAGAGCCCGATGCGGGACTCGATCCTGGGACCCCGAGATCATGACCCAAGCTGAAGGCAGCGGTTTAACCCACTGAGGCACCCAGGTGCCCCTAAAAATAATTTTTTAAAGAAGGAGGAGGGGCGCCTGGGTGGCTCAGTGGGTTAAAGCCTCTGCCTTTGGCTCAGGTCATGATCCAGGATCTGGGGATCGAGCCCCGCATCAGGCTCTCTGCTTAGCAGGGAGCCTGCTTCCTCCTCTCTCTCTGCCTACCTCTCTGCCTACTTGTGATCTCTGTCTGTCCAATAAATAAATAAAATCTTTAAAAAAAAAAAAAAGGGAAGGAATGTCTAGGCGGTTCAGTTGGTTAATCCTTTGGCTCAGGTCATGATCTCAGGGTTTTAGAAACGAGCCGTTCATTGGGCTTTCCACTCAGTGGCAAGTCTGCTTCTGCCTTTCCCTTTTCCTCAGTGATCTCTCAAATAAAGATTTAGATAATTTTCCTTCATTTCCAGTGCCTCAAAACAGTGTATTTAGAGCATTTAGACTATGTGGGTTTTGTAGGGTTTACAGAATTCTGTGAAATCATGTGAGCTTGTGTGTCTAATGGGGTAAGTTTCTTAATAACATTTGCATTGTTTTCCTATGGAGATCCATTTAAACTTTTTATGTCTAAAGGCGTGTAACAGTTTGTTAAACTGTTTTATTCTAGGAAATGATCCAATTTAGGTAGTATTTGCATACAGGTCTGCAAAGTAATCTCTTAAAAATTTCTTCACAGGGGCAACTGGGTGGCTCAGTGGGTTAAGCCTCTGCCTTTGGCTCTGGTCATGGTCTCAGGGTCCTGGGATCAAGCCCTGCATCGGGCTCTCTGTTCAGTGGGGAGCCTGGTTCCTCCTCCCGCTCTGCCTTCCTCTGCCTACTTGTGACCTCTCTCTGTCAAATAAATAAATCTTAAAAAAAAAAAATTTCTTCACAGGAGTGCCTGGGTGGCTCAGTCAGTTAAGCACCTGCTTTTGGCTCAGGTGATGATCCTATGGTCCTGCTATCAAGCCCTGTATTGGGCTCTCTGCTTAGCCAGGAGTCAGCCTTACGCTTTCCTTCTATGATCTCTCTCACTTTCTCTTTCTCTCAAATAAATAAATAAAATCCTTTTTAAAAAAGCTTATTCTTATTTGGTGTTATTTTTCCCTAGTCATTTCTTACTTTGCATAATTCTGCTTCCTTTTTTTTAATCTCTTCATTAAACTAGCTTTTAATTTGTATATTTTAATTTTTTTTCAAAAAGCTATTTTCATTACTTGTATTTTATGTTTTTTTATTCTCTACCTCATTGATTTTTGCTTTTAACAAGTTCCTTTCTTATGCTTCTGATTTTTTACTTTGTTCTCTTTTAGATTTTTCAGCTGAGGATTTAATATTTAAATTTTTGTTCTGTTATTTCTGTTGATAAAAGTGAATTTTTTTCTGATTGATGCTTTAGATATATTCTACAGATTTTAATGTATAGCATTTTCATTAAAATTACTTTTTAAACAATTCTATAATTTTATTTTTGTTTTCCTTTCTACCTGAGTTGTTGAATAGGTTTTTGAGATAGAAAGGGTTTTTTGTTTTTTGTTTTTTTCTGGTTAATGATCTATAGTTTGTTTAATTGCATTGTGAAAATTTTGTTCTTATTTTAGTCCTACTTAAAGAATTTGCTAGTTTTTGTGACCTAATTTAATTTTTAATGAATATTCCATGTGTTCTTGAGAAGAAGGTCTATTTTCTTTTATCTACTGTAGAGCTAGATATGTAGATCCATAAGATTTATCTTACTGATGGTGGTGTCAGGTATCCTGCATCTTTACTTCCTTTTTTTTTTTTTTTTTTTTTTTTTTTGTCAACTTGGTCTGTCTTGTACTGAAAGTGACATGCTAATCTCATATTATTATTGTGCTACTATTTGTATCTTACACTTTGTGCTTTTTTTTTTTTTTTTACACTTTGCGCTTAGTCATTCTTCCTTTTGTGTTTTTTTTTTTTTAAAGATTTTATTTATTTATTTATTTGAGAGAGAGACAGTGAGAGAGAGCATGAGAGGCGAGAAGGTCAGAGGGAGAAGCAGACTCCCCATGGAGCTGGGAGCCTGATGCGGGACTCGATCTGGGGACTCTGGGATCGTGACCTGAGCCGAAAGCAGTTGCTTAACCAACTGAGCCACCCAGGCGCCCTCATTCTTCCTTTTGAATTGTTGCTTATAGCACTAAAAGTTTCCTCCTTTCCATGTTTAATGCTTTTTTGCCTGAATCTTAGTTGGGTGCCTATATCACCACCTGGTTTTGTTACTGTTTCCATTTGCCTGGTGTGCCTTTGTCCATCTTTTTATTTTTAGCCTTCCTCGATCCTTTTTTTTTTTTTTAAAGATTTTATTTATTTATTTGACAGACAGATCACAAGTAGGTAGAGAGGCAGGCTGAGAGAGAGAGAGAGAGAGAGGGAAGCAGGCTCCCTGCTGAGCAGAGAGCCTGATGCAGGGCTTGATCCCAGAACCCTGAAATCATGACCTGAGCCGAAGGCAGAGGCTTTAACCCACTGAGCCACCCAGGTGCCCAATTCTTTTATTTTTATTTATGTTTCTTTTATACGACACATAGTTGGGTCTTGATTTGTGAGCCATATTGAATTTTTTTATTAGCTAAATTAAGTCCCTTCACATGTATCTATAAGTTTATATGGTTTGTTTCAAAGAGGTCACATTGTTTTGTTTTTAAATAGTAAGCCTATTCTTTTATATCTGGTATGCCTTTTTTCCCCATGTAAGGTGTTTCAGTTCCTTATTTTTCAAATAATTTTTTGTTAATTTGTATTTTTGTTTTATGTTTTGCCTTTATATTTTTGCCTTTTATGATACTTCCCACCTTCACTATTTCATACTTAGCTGCTTACTGTAGGGCTTTTAGTCTTTAATAGTGTCCTTTAACTCTTACTTATTGCTTAGACTACATTCCCTTTACCCCCTTCCCATATCTTCCCATTTTTATTTGCATTTTGGTTGGTTGGAGATTTCTCAAATAGATTGCTCAGGACATGCTTGTGGGTGTAATATCCTCTGAGCCTTAAAATGTTCAAAAGTGTTTTTAATACTTGGAAGACAGTTTGGCTGGATATAAAAATCCTTTGTTTACATTTTCCTTCTTTATGTC
Organism: Mustela nigripes; assembly: GCF_022355385.1. Lineage (NCBI taxonomy): Eukaryota > Metazoa > Chordata > Mammalia > Carnivora > Mustelidae > Mustela > Mustela nigripes. Next base: position 93,533,873 of record NC_081568.1, read on the forward strand.
TTCTGAAAATGCTGTTCCTTTGTTACTTAGATATATATATATGCTGTTTTTGAGAGGACTGATGCCAGTCTTACTCTCTTGCCTTGTAAGAAATTTGATAATTTTTCCTGGAGGCCCGGGGGATTTTTTTTTCTGTATGTTTTAGAATTGGTCATTTAATGTCATTTCTCTGATAGCAAGTGCACCCTTTGAATATGTAGATTTAGATCTGTTATTTCTAGAAAGTTTTCATGGATTGTATTTTAATAGTAGGTGTATTCCATTATTTCGTTTGTCATTTCACGTTTCTAATATGATTTGTGTCCTTTTCTTCTTTCCCAAATTCAATCAACTATCTACATTCTTCTCTTAAAAAATTTTAGCCCCATTCTAAAACAACAACAAATTTCGCCTTAGTTTTAAAATTTCTCATTCTAGGTGTTTTTTTATATTTCAAGTGTTCTCTTGAGAGTATTTAATTGTTTAAATATTTTTCATTTTTCTCTTAGATACAGTAGTTCACTGTTGGTTTTGGGTGGCAGTTTTTATCAGTGAATTTTCTCAGTTCTCACCTATTTTCTTTTTACATTATTTTTGTGTAGATGAAAACTGTTGGAGGCTTTGCATTCTGTGAAATGCAGTTTGGGTGCTTTGATATTCCTAATTCAAAAACACCCTCTTGGGGCGCCTGGGTGGCTCAGTGGGTTAAGCCGCTGCCTTTGGCTCAGGTCATGATCTCAGGGTCCTGGGATTGAGTCCCACATCGGGCTCTCTGCTCGGCAGGGGGCCTGCTTCCCTCTCTCTCTCTCTCTCTCTCTCTGCCTGCCTCTCCATCTACTTGTGATTTCTCTCTGTCAAATAAATAAATAAAATCTTAAAAAAAAAAAACAACACCCTCTTAAAGCATTGTGCACAAAGTGTGGTTTCTTTACTGTGTCTTTTGGGGAGGCTGACAGAGGAGAATGGGGTTGTGTGTTCCTCAATTTTTTTTTTTAAGATTTTATTTATTTATTTGGCAGAGAGAGACAGCATAAGCAGGGGGAGCAGTGGACAGAGGTAGAGGGAGAAGTAGACTCCCCACTGAGCAAGAAGCCTGATGGGCTTGATACCAGCACCCTGGGATCATGACCTGAGCTGAAGGCAGATGCTTAACCTACTGAGCCATTCAAGCACCCCAAATTTTCCCTTTTCGTGTGAATTGTAGTGTCCTAAATTTATCCTCTTCAATCCACAGTTTCTAAAAGGTGTCTCTCCTTTGAACTGTTTTTCAAAACCCTGAACTGTTTTCTTTCCTGTCAAACAACTGTTAAGTCCCTTCCCTGGAGACCGTGCTCTTATCTTCCAGTAATGCACTTTATTGGTATTTTCATGCTTAGAATAGACTTTGTCTTTCTGAAAGTGGTTTAGATCAGTATTAGACCTACCTCTTCTCTTTCTGTTCAGCTCAAATTCCCCTGAACTTCCCTTATTCTTTGCAAAGGTTCATGACAAGAACATGAAAAATAGCTTGTAAAAATTTGATATATGTCTACTTACAGGTAATATGAAGTTTGGACATATGATGCTTTCTAATTATATTAACGCAAGCTTTAGTTTTAGTTGCTTTTGTTTTTGTTTTATGGATGACTTGGGAAATTCATGGTTACCCTGCTGCTATTACTTCAGATACCCAGACTTCTGCCCTTAAAACTTTAATTTTTTACAACTCTGGGAATTTGAAATCAAAGAAGAGGGATTGTGAATCTGTACTTTTAAAAATTCTTTTGTCAGCTTAGTGTTGTAAAAACAACACTAAAACAATAAAAATGCTTGTATAGTCTACCATGTTCAACTGGAAACCCACTAGGTTTTTCTTTTTAATTGAAAAAAATCCAGCATTGTATCTGAAAATATTAACATGCTACATTTAAAAATATTTTTATATAAACAAAACAATATAATTATTGTACTGGAAATAAAACAGATAACTCTTTTTGTGTATACTAGTTGTTCTCAAACTTTAGGAAGTATTAAAATCATCTGGAGAGCTTGTTAAAATGCTGACTGCCAAAGCTCATCCCCAGGGTTTCTGATTTGATTAGTCTAAAATGGTACCCAAGAATTTCTATTTCTAATGTGTTCCAGGCACAGTTATAGTTGCTAGGGAAAGAAAACAGTAGGGCCATCTGGGTGGCTTGGTCAGTTAAGTGTCTGTTTTTGGCTCAGGTCGTGTGCCCAGGTCCTGGGATCAAGCCCCGCACCAGGCTCCCTGGTCAGCTGGGAACCTGCTTCTCCCTCTGCCTGCTTGCTCCCCTTGCTTCTGTGTTCTCACTCACTCTCTCATATAGATAAATAAAATCTGTTAAAAAAAAACAAAACTAAACTTAAAAAAAAAAAAACAGTCAAGGCCTCTGTCCTCTTGAAGCTTATTCTAGATCTTTGAAAATATATTTTCTCTATTCCTGAATATAAATCCCTTAATTATAAAAAATTCTTTCCCTTTTTAAAAATATTACACTAATATATTTTTTAATTTTTTTATTATGTTGTTAGTCACCATAGAGTACATCCTTAGTTTTTGATGTACTGTTCCATGATTCATTGTTTGTATATGACACCCAGTGTTCCATGTAATCTGTGCCCTCAATACCCATCACTGGGCTCACCCATCCTCCCCAAGCCCTCTCCCATTTAAAACCCTGTTTGCTTCCTGGAGTCCAGAGTCTCTCATGGTTCCTTTCCCGCTCTGATTCCCACCCTTCATTTTTTTCTTCCTTCTCCTAATGTCCTCCATGCTATTCCTTATGTTCCACAAATAAGTAAGACCATATGATAATTGTCTTTCTCAGCTTTTGCTAAGTAAAAAATTCTTTTCTGATGGCTTTTGAAGACACCTCTGAACTCTCATATTTAAGATGTTTTGCTGACTCTGTTTAACTTATCTGAAAGGCTTCCTTCTGTTTCTTCCTTACCCTTTTCCTAAATTCTCCTCATCCAAATTGCAGCATAGACCCTACCCTGAAATTTATTTTATTTTTTAAAAGATTTTTATTTATTTGACAGACAGAGATCACAAGTAGTCAGAGAGGCAGGCAGAGAGAGAGGGGGAAGCAGGCTCCCCGCTGAGCAGAGAGCCCGATGCGGGGCTCGATCCCAGGACCCTGAGACCACGACCCAAGCCAAAGGCAGAGGCCCAACCCACTGAGCCACCCAGGTGCCCCCTTACCCTGAAATTTAAATTGTATTCCCCTGGGGTGCACTCGTTTAAGCTTCTGACTCTTGATTTTGGCTCAGGTCTGGATCTCAAATAGTTTGTTTTTTTTTTTTTTTTTAAGATTTTTATTTATTTATTTGACAGAAATCACAAGTAGACGGAGAGGCAGGCAGAGAGAGAGAGAGAGAGAGAGGGAAGCAGGCTCCCTGCTGAGCAGAGAGCTTGATGCGGGACTTGATCCCAGGACCCTGAGATCATGACCTGAGCCAAAGGCAGCGGCTTATCCCACTGAGCCACCCAGGCGCCCAAGGTCAAATAGTTCTTGGAAAAAAAAAAAAAATTCTCCTATCCCAAGCCAGTCTTCCATTTCTCCACACTATTTTCCCTAAACACATAATAGGTAATAAGAAAATAAATGTTTGGTGCAGAATTATTTATAATAGCAAAAAAGAAAAAGATGAGGGACACCTGGGTGGCTCAGTTGGTTGGGCAGCTGCCTTCGGCTCAGGTCATGATCCCAGGGTCCTGGGATCGAGTTCCGCAACGGGCTCCTTGCTCGGCAGGGAGCCTGCTTCTCCCTCTGCCTCTGCCTGCCTCTCTGTCTGCCTGTGCTCAGTCGCTCTCTCTCCCTCTGTCTCTGACAAATAAATAAATAAATAAATCTTAAAAAAAAAAAAGAAAAAGATGAAAGTGTTTAGCTGTATATACATTAAAATACATTAATACTTTAAAAATGACACAGAGGAAAACATACTGAACAGAAAGCCCATGGGTTTGAGTGTTTCTTTTTTTAATACCTTTTTCTCAGGTTTTTAAAATGTTTAAGGAATTTTTAATCTCAGTTCCATTACTTACTAGTTGTATAACCTTGGGGAAGTTATTATTTCCCTCTGCCGTGGTTTTATTGTCTATAAAATGGGAATAGTATGACTGCCTACTTCAGGATTGTGGATATTAAATGAATAATAAACTTAGAACAAGGCCTTGCACATAGATGGAGCCCAATAAATTTGAGTTCCTACTATTTTATAACTGAACATAATGATCAAAGAGCACCAATAAATATCCTGTTTCACACTGCCTAGCATTAGGAATGTTAGGTTAGAATGAACTGCAGAAAACCTGTTAGTTTTTAAAAAAGAAACAGAGACTTGATAGAATCCAAGCTTTTATGCAAAAACCTCCCCAATCCCCATTACCTAACATGGTCTTTACTGTTTCTTGACATTTGCATCAAAATTTCATCATAACTTCATTCATTCATTCATTCATTCATTCAGTATTCAACACATATTTGTTAATTGCCTACTGTGGAGTCAGGCCTCAGGTTGAGATCCGATGCGGGACTTGATCCTAGGACCCCGGGATCACGACCTGAGCAGAAGGCAGCTGCTTAACCTCCTGAGGCACCCAGGCGCCCCACCTTATATTGTTTTGAATAGTAATTTATCTTTTAGTGTTCTATAGTAGCACATGTGTGCACATCTATCTATATTTGTTTCTGGATTATCCATCTGTATGTATGTTTTAAAACCAACTCAACACCAAAAGTTTCATTGCAGCCTCTTCTCCCTTTCCTCATTTACACCTTTTTTTTCTCCAGAGGGGAGAAACTTCTCTCTTATTATCCATAGTATTTTTTGGTTTGGTTGTGGTAGGCCCATAACAGTTGCAGAATTGCTAATACAAGCAAACGTACTAGCTAGAGTGCAGTATCCCCGTGCCATTCTTTTTGTCTGTAGCATTTGTTAGCCAGGCTTCCTTAGGTTAGTTTTTTTTCCCATCCCTCCCTCCCTCCCATTGTGGTTGTGTTCATTTGGTACTGTTCATATTCCATTACCTATTCCCCCTACTTCTGGCTAATTTTATTTATTTGATTTTGGTGTACTTGTATGAACCATTAATGTGGTTTTAAGCTGCAGAGCTGTGGTAGAAAGACTGACACTAAGAAGTGTTGCTCCGCATCGGCCCTTCTTCCTTGTTCCTGATCTCCTATTCTTTTCACTCATATCCAGCCTCACCCTGTAGGTACCCAGTCTCATTTGGATTTTTTTTTTTTATCTCTTTTTTTCAAGGCTGATCTTCAGACAAGTTCTCAGCGTTTAAATCTTTCAGCTTCCAATACTGCAGTGGCTGAACTTAAACCTGATTGTTGTATTGATGATGTCATACACCATGAAGTGAAGGAAATTGGAACACACATGTAAGGATTAATTTTACTAGTTCTCAAAGGCTTTTCCTTATGTATGCCTTTATTTGAAATTTTCGTTTTATGTCCATTTAGTATCAAGCCTATGAATCTACTTAAGAAGGAATTTAATGTTGCAGGATTACATGCTTATCATAGACTTGAAACAAAATGTTTGTTTTTTAGGGGAAAATATCTTAATTTATTTTCCTGTATTTCTGTTTTCATGTTTGCATCTACAGACAATCTTATCCAAAAAATAAAAAGCCATGCAGATTTTTAAAACCCAGGTACCACTCTGACCAAATGTATGTTAATTATTTTTTGAAATGCTAGAAACTGACATTAATAGTGTTTATTTTTAAATTACAGCTTTTCAGTTCTGTACAACTTTTCAGTTCCGTTTCTAACTATTTATATATATTCTATCCTGAAAATTCAGAAATAAAGAACCAAAGTAAGATAAGCTCTGAGAAAAAAAATATATATCAAATTCTGTATTCCTGGCATATGAATGTGAATCCTCTATTTTTCTTTGAGAGGCAGATATGAAAATTTCAGCCATCTAAATAATTTTAAACTTCCATCTGCCTTACCATTTACACATACAATAAATTTACAAAGTCCTGTTAATTCTTACTAACTGTATGTCATCCCACCTTTTTCATCTCCACTTATGTCACCATTTTGCCTCTCTTCCTTGGCTTAAAGTAGTATATAATATTAGCTGTTAATCAGTTCATTGTGGTGAAATCTCTTTTGTAGGCACTTCTTAGTATATATTCTGTGGTTGGTATGAGCTTTGCAGTCAAAATTTAAAGAGTTCAAATTTCAGCTCCATCATTTATTAATTACATGTTCTTGGATAAGTCACTTGACTCTTCAGTGACCGACCACTATCCATAGAAAATTCTTTGTATTGGCTTTACAAAGTTCTCTAGAACCTAATCCGTATGAGCTGCTTTAGTTCTTACCTTTTCTCATTCCTCCCTGTTTTATACTAAGTGATATTGGAAGTCTCTTTCCTTTGCACTCCTCCAAGACTTGAGATAAATTTTTCCCTTCTTAAGGAATAACTCTGTTCGTTTGTTTAGCTTACTTTCACTTCTTCATATATCAGATTCACCATGACTTCTCAAAGCAGCTTTCCTAACCTCCAAGACTAAATTAAATACCCCTTTTAATATATTCTAATATATTCCATAACTTGTCATTTTTTTAGTCTTCTGCTTAAAATTAATTACTTGTGCCTGTCATTTCCGTTAGAGTACGAGTTCCATGAAGTCAGCTGTGTCCTCATGATCTAGCAGAGAATAGTGGTCAGTACTTGTTGAAATAGAGTTTATTGAAATTCATTAAATTGTTATTTTATTTTTATTTAAATTTTATATTTATTACAACTATTAAATTTTATTAAGAATTTAAGTTTATTGAAGTTTATTAAATGTATAAAAACCTTCCTTTTAGAGAAGATGAGTCTCTTGTAGAATTAAATAGTAAATAAGAAGTGGAACTCAAATCTAAATCTGGCTTCAAAAAATCTATACCCTGCTATACTGCTTTTTACTGTGAGCACTTGAAAACAGTTACTGTATTTTGAACAATACTACATCCCTAGTACCTGGCTTATGTACACTTAACTTAAAAGGAGAAATTAAATTTCCTGTATTTTCACCACTGAGTGTAACTGCTATTAAAATATTAGTATATGATTTTCTAGTTTTTTATGTGTGTTTATGTAACATATTTATATAAATAAATAATACTTTTCAAAATTTTGATCATATTACCCATGGTTTTATCTTTTTCAGTGCACTGTGAACATTTTCCCACTTGAGTCAATATTCTGTGAAAACATTCTTTTTGTGATAGTTTTATCTTATGTGCTTGGACCATATACTTTAATTTGTTTACTAATTGGACATTAGATTGTTTCTAGTCTTCCGCTGTTGTAAATAATACAGTGCTGAGCATCTTAGTATTTCCTGTGGTAGACTGCTTATAGTGGGTTTACCATAGGAGCATATAAGCATTTTTAAGACTCTTACTTAAGACTTGTTTTCTAAATCTCTTTTAACCACTAGCAGTGTAGAGAGAGTCACTTTCTCTAACCCCTCACAAATCCTGGTAACACCTGTAAAAGAAATTTTTTTAAATCTTAAGAAGTGGAAAAAATATGTCTCATTACTTTATTACTTTGACCTCTTGTGAGGCTGAATGTTTTCACCTTTTTGTTAGCCATTTATGGTACTGTCATCTATCTATATATCCTTTCCTCCTATTTTGAGCAAGATACTAATGTTTTGCTTATGAGATTTCTCTTCATTTCATTAGAAGTATTTTATCCCATTTTGTCTGCTTTTTATTTTAACATGATTTTGATTTGTTCAGTTTATACATTTATGACTCTTTTCCTTTCCATTGCCCATTTATATTAAAAAGTCTTTACCCATCCTAGAATTTTTTTGAATTTATATTTTTTCTTCTAAATTTTATAAACTTAATTTGTACATTTAACTATTTGATTTTTCAGATTTGTTTTGGAATATATTTCACTATTGTATATTTAATTTTGCTAATCAAAGCTTTCTTGTTCATTGAATTATATTTTTATAAATATAAAAAGAGCTAAAACTCTTTTTCCCTACTCTAGGCTCATTTGGCTACGCTTTTACACCATTGTTTATAATATTTTCCAAATTTGTGAGTAAAATTGAGGTGTATTAGATTTATTATTAAACAAAATCAAAGATAATTCAGAGATTTCTTTCCATTTCAGCTTGGTGTGTGCAGTGAGCTATACAACTCAGGGTGGAGAAAAAATGTATTTTAGAAAATTCTTCAAATTTCAGGTATTAAATGTGACTGTGTAAATAGTTTACAGATTTTTTTCCCCTGTGAAGTTATTCCTATCTATCTGCAGGGAAAACAGCCTCCAAATAAAGCAAATAGCTTCATATATCTGCATTTGTCATAGTACTAGAAATCTAAAGTCAGACTAAATTAAGTAAAAGCAGAGAAATTATCATTGTCAGTGTAATATTTCACCTGAAGATTTTTTTAAGTTTATTTTTTTATTTTTTCAGTAATCTCTATATCCAACCATGGGCTCAAACTCATGACCCCGAGATCAAGATTTGCACACTATTCTGACTGAGCCAGCCAGGCACCCCTTATTTACAGATTTTTATCCAAAAAAGATTGTCCTGTTTTTATACCTTGACAAAACTCACAAGAATATACAAGAGGGATAAAAGGAGTACAAAGTCCAGATAAATTAAGTATAAATCATATCAAGTTTCTAAAGAAATATTTAAATGAAAGATAATTGACTTGGGCTGAGTGGACCACGCTTCCTTCCAGGATTCCATAAGTCACCAAACTTATATGTAGAGTTTTGTATTTATACAGAGTTTTCACTCTGTGATTAAAAATAGTTAAAACCACTGGTTTTAGTGGTTTTAGGGATGAGATGACCACATATAACCCTTTAAATTAGATCTAGATATTATGCAATATGTATTTTTCATACCTATGTGTTTTTAAGTGGAAGAAAAAGTATTAACAGAAGGAATTAATTAAATTATTAAATGTACCCAGATTTATTTTGGGGCACCTACCTGCCTCATTATGTGGAGCATGTGACTCCTGATTGTGGGGTCTTGAGTTCAAGCCCCATGTTGGGTGTAGAGATTACTTGAAAAAAACAAAACTTTCCAAAAAAAAAAAACTTCTAAAAGAAAAAATTTTGCTGTATCACTCATTTAAGATTTTGCATGACTTTTAAAAGAAAATAAGAGATTTATGCACTTATTTTAATAAACATTTTTGTGAAATATATAGAGAAAAATACATAAAATACATATATTCAGTATAACAAAAATACTATGGAGTAAACACACATGTAACTCATGTGACTATTACCCAATTAAGAAATGATGGTTGTCTTTTATAAATACATTTGGGATAGTTTTTTGGGTTTTTTGTTGTTTTTGCAAAAATATTGCATACCTATTAAAAAAGCTTTTTACAATTAAAATTAGAAAATGCCTTTGACAGATATAACCCTGTGATTTAAAAATAAATAAACAAAAATAAGTGATAATCTCCTCTGATTGATATGCTTTATTCGACTAGGTTCTCAAACCATTGGATGTGAAAACCAAATTTTACAATGCAGAGGTAAGTGTTTAGCACTTAATAGGAATTCAGATTAAAAGTAAGATCTTACTTGACTAAAATTCTGATGTATTACATTTCATTTCATGTTGAAGTAAATTGCTGAGAAGAGTGTGAATTACTTGTGAAAAATGAGCCTCAAGTTTAATCAAAAGAGAATAATTTCATTGTAGATCTTTTAATATGCTGTTTTAAAATTATATAGAATCAGTGTATCTTGAATTTTATTTTTGTTAATTTCATGAGGCTTTCACCCCCTTTCATTAAATCATTGCCCTAAATTTCCACTTAATGAGTATTGTTACTATCTAAAAACCATAGCAATTTGTTAAATATTTACACTGTGATTCTGAAGTAGTCAATCTAACCCTGCAAAAATCATTTAATATTCTTGGAAAATATTGACAAGTAGAACTCAGTAAATTAAATTCTTTGTCCTGGGAAATCAGTGTGTCAGCTGCAGTTTGTTCATTAACTTCAGTGAATGGTTAGAAGTACTTTTTGGAATAAACAAGATTGGCAAAAATAAAAATACGGTAACTTAGAGAGTAGAAGATAATCTATCTTCTATTTGAACAAAAGAGATAAAATAGATTTTGCCATAGGAAGAAGGTTTTATTGTTTGGATTTCTTTCTTAAAATTCTACTTTAAAAAAAAAAAAAACAATAAAAGTAAAGTAGAAAAATTCTACTTTATCTTGGCTTCTGGAGTTCCTGAAAAAAACGATTTCCTAATGGGCCCATTACTCCTGCAAAAGTCATGTCTTTCCTACCACAGTCATAAATATTAAAATACAGTATTTTGAAATGAAAATTATGTCTTTATTACTCTAAAGTTAATGATCAGAAATTTGTAGTCCTATGTCAAATTTGCATGTATTTTTACCATCAGCATCTGAGTTTTTATTCAATATAATTTGTACTACAGATGGGCATACCAAGAGTGGAATCTTACCTGCAGTAGAGTACTATTAGGACAAAAAGTGCATAAAATAATAAAACTACCTAGTATAGTATATGTCGTGAATCTGAAGTACTGCATGAAGTCTAGGGCTGAGATTTTACAGTAGTCTTCAGAGAAGATGAGAAGGGTAACTGGAGTGGAGTACGGAAATAATAGATGTTGGAAACATTAAAGTGTCAAATCAGTGAAGGCATTCCAAGCAGAATTACAAATGCACATGGAATATGGAGTACATAAGTAAAGAAAATGCATATTTCATGGGAAGATACAGTCTCATCAAGGGGATTACTAGCTCCCCCTACTAGTTTAGAGTTAACATTTCTTTTCAGGGCTAGGGGAGTTGCCATACTACATGTGTATGCTGCCTTTTTTGTTTTACTGGAATACTTTTGATTAATTATAGTATAGCTATTCCGCTTATTAAATTTTAAGTGGTCTTAATTTATTGTTTTGCTAGGAAAGAGTTCATCCATAGTATGAGGGAAGATAAGTAACTATTTTGCAAGAGTATATATGTTTGCAAATTAGAAACAAACTGCTGTAGGTGGTCTTTTTTCTTATAATTGGCTCCTAAGAAGGCACATATTAAACTATTTTAGGTTTTCTTTGCTGCAAATGTAGTGGTAGATTAAGATACTTGTCAAATAGTTGTATAACATGAATATTTAGAGTGATTTTTGCAGTTTTTAAAATTACTTGTTATTCCTTGAATAATATTATAAATGTGATATACTCCCCAAAAAGGAAGGGTGAAAAAAATCCCACAATTCCACCACACCAAAAAATAATGGGCTTTTCATTAATCCATGTTCTCTTTCAGATTTTACTAACTTATGTTTAGTACTGTTTTTATAATTATAGTAACAGAATGTTGCTTTCTTCAGTTAACATTATATATAAACAAAATTTGTAATCTTTGCCAACAAATGTCAACTAAGAAAATATGTAAAATTCTGAACCTTTGAAAATAGATATTTCTTTAAAAACCGGCAGTAAACAAATAGTATTTTTAGGGTCTCTAAGATATTCGGTATCACCTATTAGAAAACAAATACTATTCAGCCTATGGGGCCAAGCAGATTCTATTGACCCCAACTAGAAAATTCAGGTAAATTATAGGAGTTCATAAACCACACACATATCGGTAGGTGATGTTTATTACTTTGTGCTGTAGTTCTTACACATTGACTTTTATTAACCCCACAATTGTCTCAAACATGTTTTTTTACTCTGTTTCTAATAATTCTAGCAATATGTGAATCACTGAAAGGAAAACAAGTTTGTTATGAGTAATTTTGTTGCCGTCTTATAAAATAGGAAAGAAGATTGGTGACATTAGCAACTAGGTTCAAACATTGGGTCACCTGCTGGGAATAGGGCTCCATGCCAGGTAGTAGAGAGAAGTTAAATATAAATTGGGCATCTTCCCAATCCTCAGGGTACTTAGATCTAGTGGAGGAAACAAACATGACAAAAATGCAATGTAAGTACCACCTGATCATGAAGTGTACTTAGATTCTGGGAACATCGGAGATGAAAAAGTATTTTTAGCAATGGGTTGGACAAAAGAGGCAACATTTGAGATGACCCTTGATAAATAAGTAGCCTTAGAAGTATATATGAAAAAAAGACAAACTATAAAATATATTAACAAGAAAAGAATAAACTCTCAGTTGTCTGATGTGGTCTAGCTCAGCATTTCCTGAGGTATAATGCATAGAACTCTAGTCACTGAAGATGCTTCTTGAAAAAAATGCTTCCATTATTAGATAAATTTAGGAAAGGTGTACAATACAGTGTATATCTACTCTGATTGTAGAAGAGAACTTACAGCCATCCTAAGTAATCCGTGAAGAATTACGGTGTAGGTAAAGAATTTATAGAACTAGAAAGAGATGGGTTATACCTTTCTCACCCAAATTTGTCCTTGAATATTTGCTCCTGTTTAAATATTCACCTGTAGTGTTCTTCATTCATTTAACCATAGTAGTTTCACCTTTTTAGAAAAATGTCATATTCCTTTGTTACTTTCTGTTTACTTCTTTGTTTTACTAATGCTGTCTTGTTTAGAAAATTAAAAAAAAATGCAGAAATGCATTTTATTTTAAAGTTAGTTATTCTTTTTCTTTAACATTTAATTCTGATTTTTCTAATTTTTCTTTTTTATTTTTCCATTAGAGTGACCTCAGTTCTGTGGTAATTTGATTTTTTATTATAAATTTATATGCTTTTCTTACTTACCACTTTTTGACTCTGCCTAATTAATCTTTCTTTATGAAACATAGTGGAAAAACAAAGTTAGTTATGAAATACCACATATGTGATTTTAAAAGCTGTATCTAATTTATACTTTTTATATTATATCGATTATCTTTGGGAAAAAATTAAATTGAAGATTAAATTATCATACTGAAACAAGTATGCTCTCATTTTTAATGTTTTTCCTTTGGGTTCTTCCTAAAAGAGGCATGTGAACCTTGTTAAAAATAGCCTTGGATTTTTCAACATCTTCTTAAATAAGATTCTTTACTTTTAATTCTTTGAGGTAAACTCTCTAGTTGACATTTACCTTCAGATGCACAGTGGTTTTAGTTTTATGTCTGGGTCAGGTAAAGTTGGCCCTTTGACATTAGTAAACAGAAGAACCTCAAATGTTCCCAAGTTGGCTAAAGTCATATTTTCAAATTTCTATTTAATATAAACAGCACTTGCTTATAATATATGACTTATATGATAACAACATTGACTGCTGTAGCACAGAATTCTTAATTTTTCAAGTGTCAAATTACTTTGTACTAACTTAAACTAACTTAATTTTCCATTATGCTGCTTGTTTTTCTTCCATTTTATCTAAGCTCTTTCTAAACTTAAGCAGAAAAATGCATTTTAAAATTTGAAATGTGGGCCTGTGGTAATTTTGTTTTTAAAGCAATGGATTGATGGGATATATTTACTTTTTTTTTTTTTGAGGAAAAAGTAACAGGATAATGCTTTTAAGTGGCACATTCTTTTAGATTGATAAATCATTATATTTCAATTTTCATTTGAGCACATGTGCCAAGAACTAAAGAATCTGTTTTAGTTTAGATAATAATATATTACATTATAACTTCATCATTATATTTTTGGAAATGATTTCCATTTTCCTGGATTTAATATTTAAAACGTTTCTTCAGTGCCAAATTTTTTGGGTCATAGCTTGTTTTATAAATTTATTTTTATATATATTACTCTGAAATTTTTGAACAAAATAATTATTGCATATCCTTAGTGTGTCACATTTTATACAGATTCATTTAGAAAATGAACCAAGTTCTGTGTTCCCCTTCAGATATATACAAAAAAAGCCAAATCACATGTAAAGAAGGATGTTTAATATAAATCTCAATTTTAATTCCTAAATTTTAGGAAATAAAATTTTTATACAAAAGTACATATTTAAATTACCCATTCATTAAAATATTGCTGAATAGCATTAGTCTCTAAGGCTACAGAATACCTTGTGTTTGATTTAAAAGTTCTTTGACTTTCAACTATAATTCATTTTTTTCCCTGAATGTACATTTGAAATGAACCAAGAAATCACTAATGGCCACTAACAAATTGCTTTAATTGAAAAGTTAAATCCTATTATAAAATAGACTGATTATTCACTGTACTGGTGGTCTTTATACTTTCTAAATTGAAATAATATGACCATTGAAACTATATTATGATAGAATATTATAATGAAGACCTAATTATATTAACATGTCACTGAAATGATAGGTACACAGGTATATTCATCTTACTAAATGACATTTTAACATTTTAATGATTTACTAGAGGAACTAGGATATCTTATGAATGAAATTCCAGTAAAATAACTATTTTTGGATGTTGCTACAAAAAATGTAGTTATCCCCTATCCATTGTTTGACAAGTTATCAGTTAACTAACCCTTGACTTTCCCCCTGTTAATTACGTTAGGGTGAAGATTTCTTTTCTTGCATTAATTATGATAACTTTGATTTGCAGGCATGAACTAATCACAGTTGTGGTTAATATTTTTTCTTCATTAGATCAGATATTTTTGTTGAGGTAAATATTTTAAATACCATTACACTTTGGTGGATATTTTTTTCATATCCTCAGACTGATGAAGTATTTCTGGAAGCCCAGATTCAGAATATTACAACCTCACCCATGTTTATGGAGAAAGTTTCATTGGAACCATCTATAATGTACAATGTAGCAGAATTAAACTCAGTCAGCCAAGCTGGAGAATGGTAAATATGAATTATAACGTTTTTGTTTTTAAGTATATGAACTTTTCTAACACTTGTTATTCTTAGATGGTTTATAATTTGTATTTTAATTAATAGACCTTATTTTTCTTAGGGACTTTTTTTTTTTTAAAGATTTTATTTGAGAGAAAGAGTGAGAGAGACATCACGAGCAGGGGGAGAGGTAGAGGGGAAAGCAGACTGCCCACTGAGCAGTGAAACCTCCCCCCTCCAAGTGCCACTGGATCCCAGGACACTGGGATCGTGACCTGAGCCAAAGGCAGACGCTTAACTGACTGAGCCACCCAGGTGCCCTCTTAGAGAAGTTTTATGTTCACAGAAAAATTGATCAGAAACAGAGTTCCCACATGCCCCTCTCTACTCATAGTTCCCCTATAATTTATACCTTCTTTTAATGTGGCATATTTGTTCCAGTTGATGAACCAGTATTGATACTTTTATTCATTACAGTCCATAGTTTAAATATGGGGTTCACTCTTTATGTCCTACATTTTGTGGGTTTTAACAAATGCAGACATGTACTCACCATTACTATATTATACAAAATAGTCCCAGTGCTCTAAAAATATCCTGTGCTTTACCTATTCATTCCTCCCTCCACATAAAAATAAAAAGATCCTAGACATTTGCATTTTATGTTTTACTCTTGGAAGCACTCAGTCTTTTAATTTTTATAATAACTCAGTGAGGTAAATCTAAAACTGTTCTTCATTTCCTGCAAATGATAAAACTGAGGCATGGGAAGGAATGATGGAGACATTAGTAAGGTTAAAGATGAAGGGTGAGTTTTAAGAATATTCTGTCAAGGGGCACCTGGGTGGCTCAGTCGGTTAAGTATCTGCCTTTGGCTCAGGCTGTGACCCCAAAGTCCTGGGATCAACCCCTGCATTGGGGTCCCTGATCAGCGGGAAGCATGCTCCTCCCTCTCCCCTACCCCTGCTTGTGTTCCCTCTCTCACTCGCTCTCTCTGTCAAATAAATAAATAATAACATCTTTTAAAAAAATATATTCTGTGAACATTAAAAGAAGTGGGCATAGGAATGGATCTAGTTTTTCTGCAAAAATGAATACATGTATCTTTCTATAGGTGATTTAAAAGAGGAGGAATAAATATAAAGTTGACTTTAATACAGATAAGAAGGTAATAGCTGGAGAAAGTACCTGATTTTGTTCATCAAGAATGAAAGAAACAGGGGTGCCTGGGTGGCTCAGTAGGTTAAAAGCCTCTACCTTCGGCTCAGGTCATGATCCCAGTGTCCTGGGATCGAGCCCCGCATCGGGCTCTCTGCTCGGCAGGGAGACTGCTTCCTCCTCTCTCTCGCCTGCCTCTGCCTACTTGTGATCTGTCTGTCAAATAAATAAATAAAATTAAAAAAAAAAAGAATGAAAGAAACATTTACTTTTTATCCTATTATGGTTAAATTCAGTAAAGTTTGTAGCCTTCCATATTCCCACTGAGGAAAACTAACTTTCCAGTCTTTCCCTGATCTTTTAGTTCATTTAAAAAATGATCACTTTGTTTACAATGGTACATTTTCTAAGCTATTTTTTTTTAAGATTTTATTTATTTATTTGACAGACAGAGATCACAAGTAGGCAGAGAGGCTGGCAGAGAGAGGAGGAAGCAGGCTCCCTGCCAAGCAGAGAACCCGATGCGGGGCTCGATCCCAGGACACTGGGATCATGACCTGAGCCGAAGGTAGAGGCTTGAACTCACTGAGCCACCCAGGCACCCCTAAACTATTTTTTTTAATTATAGAGAAACGGGACAGAATACTTTGGGTTTTGATTTGTTGCATTTTTTTCAGGTAATTGATACATATCTAGTATTTTAAGTAATATATTGGATTCTATTATAAAGAACGTAAAGATTTTCCATATCATCTGAAAAATTTAAAGAAGAATAAATCTTCTAAGTTCAGGTCCACTTCCATTTGTATTGAAACCACTGAATTGTTCTATTTAAGATATTTGGATGGTAAATCATTCACTTCCTATCCAAAGGAACAATCACAGCCATGGTTTTTCTTTTAAAAAATTCTTGAGAATTTTCTCCATCTCTCTCTTCACTTCTCTCAGTGTAACTACGTTTGGATCCAGAGCATATTTGCAGCCAATGGATACACGCCAGTATTTGTACTGCCTAAAACCCAAAAAGGAGTTTGCAGAAAAAGCAGGCATCATTAAAGGAGTAACAGTAATTGGAAAATTGGATATAGTGTGGAAAACAAATCTAGGTGAAAGGGGAAGATTACAGACCAGCCAACTTCAGCGAATGGTGAGTCTAGAAAAAAATGTTGGAGGGGGTTTTGGTGCTTGGGCGGGTAGATAGTTACAACAGCTTAAATTTTCCTAGGTGCATCACTAAAAATCAATGCTCTAAAAGGCATTAATATTACCAGTAAATAAGAGATAAAAGACTAAAAATCTTACTGCTCTTTAGGCAGAAACTTGATATTGAGATGAATGAAAAATATTCAGATGTTAATTTATCCATAATACATGGTTTATTATTCTACCAAATAGAAATTAAGTTACTGCTCACCAATTTTTCCCTCCTGTGGTAGCTCATGTTCATTGTTCATCTGATTTCTACTACTTTGAAGGTTTCTTTTCAATGTCTTGAAACTCTTGGACTTCCTACATTCACCAACTCAATTCATACTTGTTTAAAGACTTTGAGAATCTGAGTTGTCTGAAATTCAGAAAGTGAGTCCTGTTAAAGTTGTAAGCATTACTTGAATATTTTACCTAATTTCTGCTCTTAAAATAGGGATGGTTATAGTCCTTTCTCTTGTGCTAGTGAGAGTATGCTACAGAATGTTCCCTTTATGCTGAGTATTACCTATTGGGATATAGTCTTTAAAAGTCATTCTTATTATTTCAAGTAATAAGTTGTGGGGGGCAGAAGTTATCACCAAGCCAATTTTAAAAATACAACTGTTTTAGCTATCATCTTGCTATGGATGTTCCAAGCTTTGATGTTTCTATGGTCTCTTCCTGCTTGAGTGTCTTGTGGATGGACATTGTTTGTTTGTTTTCCTGGATCTTTTCAAAGCAATTTTACTCTATCTGCCTAGGCAACAATCTTTCCTTTTTAGAGTTATATATGTATAAGCTATAGGATCTTTGGAAAGCCTCCATTTAAGTTCAGACCTCTTGAAATTTCTTTACTATTTACCTATCAGATTCATTTGATCTCTACTGAACATGGAGTAATCACAGCAAACCCAGTCAGGGTCCAGAGTGTTGTTCTACAGGCAGTAGTAGCAAAAGAAGTTGGAATGGGGAACAATAGAATGATTGGGAAGTATTTTCTCTAAACATCAACTTGGAAATGGAACAACTGTTGAGTAAATGTGCTAGTGTGGTATCTTTATTAAAGTGGGAGGGTTCTGTGATGTATGTTAACTCTGTTGCTTTTTCTCTTAGGCTCCAGGTTATGGAGATGTTAGGTTGTCTTTGGAGGCAATCCCAGATACCGTAAACCTAGAAGAACCTTTTCATATTACCTGTAAAATAACAAACTGCAGGTAATGGCAGTGTTTGTGGATGGGTGCCTTTCCTCTTCACCTACGTCAAAGAATTAAAGTCTTTTGAGTATGCTGATGGAAACCACCTCTGATTGTGGTGTTCAATACTATAAAGTTCATCTGGTAGCTGTATACATTACATTTTTTGAGGTCTGACTTTATTTGGCATTTTCTGTATTTTATTTCATTCATGCATTGTCCCCTATGAAGTAGGTACTACTATTCACAATTTACACAAGAGAAAACCAACGCAGAGGTAAAGTGACATACTCTAGCTGAGAGAGCTAGAGAAGATGGGGCCAGACTTTGAAACCAGGTCTGTTTGACTTTAGAGTCCATGCTCTTTTCATTGTTTACATTTCCTCACACTTCAGATTACTAAAGCATGGGGGCACCTGGGTGGCTGAGTGGGTTAAAGCCTCTGTCTTCAGCTCCAGTCATGATCCCAGTATCCTGGGATCGAGCCCCACATCGGGCTCTCTGCTCAGCAGGGAGCCTGCTTCCTCCTCTCTCTCTGCCTGCCTCTCTGCCTACTTGTGATCTCTGTCAAATAAATAAATAAAAATAAAATCTAAAAAAAAATTACTAAAAGCTTGAACAAGTCACATTTTTATGGAATAATACAGTATAGATTTAATGTAATAAGATTTTTCTGAGTTACATTTATGGTTGAACTGTATCTTTAGCATTAAGAAGGTAAAAATTGGTTATGAATTTAATATAAAGAATCAGTCATAGTTTAGAAAATGGGGCCTTGTAACAGAATATAGTCTAGCTGTTGGGATGCAAAGAGCACAGAGCTTTGAAGCCAAAAAAGCCAAGGATTAAATTCCAGTCCTATCACTTATGGTAAAGCTTATATTACCTGTTGGGGCATTTTGAAATTATTGCAGGAATGAATCCTATCCCATATAATTTGAATGTATACTCTTTTAAAATTCCATATGCACTCCATAGGAAATATTTATCCTACAGAATTACAAAAATACCTTTCTCCCTCTGAAGTTAGTGACCCTCCCATGTACAGTTAATCATTCCTTACTCTGTCCTAGCAAATTTTTTATCGTTTTTTTTTAGTGACATTTATATATTGTTATAATTTTTAGTCTCTCCCTTACTAGATTATGCATTATTCAACAGAAGGGATCATGTCTTACCTAGCATTGGGAATGCATTGCCTGCCACATCATGGAAGTTCACTAAACAGCAACATGCATAGGGTGAAGACCCTGTGTGTATAGGTGTGCTTTTGGATTTTTTGTTTACTTAAAGTTTGAGGTGTAGCAAATCAATTAATGGCCAAAATAAGGAGCCAACTAGAAGGAAAAAAGAGCTAAAACAGTTGAAAGTAGCCAGAAATGGTAGTAGAGCAGAGGCCTATATTTTACTTTGAGCCTTTTGGTTACTTAAAAAAAACAAAAGGGGGCGCCTGGGTGGCTCAATGGGTTAAGCCTCTGCCTTTGGCTTGGGTCGTAATCTCAGGGTCCTGGGATCAAGCCCCGCCTCGGGATCAGAGAGCCCGATCGGCAGGAAGCCTGCTTTCCCCTCTCTCTGCCTGCCTCTCTGCTTACCTGTGATCTCTCTCTCTCTCTCTGTGTTTCAAATAAATAAAATCTTTAAAAAAAAAACAAAAAAACAAAAAACCAATGTGTGTGTATACTGTCATTGACAGGTTTTTTTTTTTTAAACATGTTTAAGCTAAACTGGTGATATCATTTATAAGCAGAAGCAGTCTTTTCATGTGACCAGTGAACAAACCTGAATAATATTTACTTAGAAATCTTATCATTTTCTGTGTTATCTGCATTAAAGAAACATAAGTTAAATAGCAAAAAGACTCAGTTTATCTTTTTCTTTCCTGTAGAGTACCTAACAGAAATAGAAAATATAGCAGCAAGAGTAGACACAGATGTCTGGAAGTCTCCCAGAGAAATGGCAGAGCTGTTAACAGATCAGCACCAGGGGGCCAGGATTCAGTAATAGAACCAGAAGGCTTATGCCCAGACAGGCAGCTCAATCTCAGTGCCACTTTAAACCCTAGAAGATGCCATCTCTCTATTTTCCTGATTCTGTCTTAAGTGGAATAAAAATTACATTGTAGCTTTTTATTTCTGATTGTGCTTTTTATTCTCCTGGATACCCCAAAAACAAATTCATTGGCACTAAGTGGAAGAAATACCAAGTACCGCTTTGTGAAAGGAACAAGATTTATTCCTGTCTTTTTGATTCCTCCAGCAGTGAAAGGACTATGGATCTGGTTTTGGAAATGTGCAATACCAATTCTATCCACTGGTGTGGCATTTCAGGAAGACAGCTTGGAAAGCTGCATCCCAGTTCTTCTCTCTGCCTTGCCCTTACTCTGCTGTCTTCAGTACAGGGACTGCAGGTGCGCTTTCTTTTCACTCATTTTGGTATCTGGGAATGTTAACCCATGGGCATTGACTCTTTCCACATTTCTCTGGTAATTGCCAATGTATGAAAATTCATGCCTGTATCTTTCTCTCAATAGAGTGTCTCCGGCTTAAGACTAACAGACACATTCTTAAAGAGAACATATGAATATGATGACATCGCACAGGTCTGTGTAGTATCTTCAGCCATTAAAGTGGAGAGCTGAAGATTTCCAGTGCTTTTCATGGAATTTCACAGAACTGTCTTTTTTGTCACCTTTGTGAAATGATCAAGTATACAACAAAAATAAGTACCTATTATTTAAATTTCTTTCCTGACAAAGTTAAAATATTAAATATTTGTTTTGAAAAGAACCATCTATTGATTTTATCTTGTGAGTTATATTCTGAATGGACATTTGTACATTTTCTCCCCTCAGCATATTCCATTTCTAGATAACCATTGGACTTCGTTTTCCTGACGCTCTCTATTTGAGGCTGTTTGTCCCTAGCAACTATCTGGATTGGGTGGTTAGCGAACATTTTATGTAAAGGTCCAGATACTAAATATTTGTCTTCACAGGAGATGTGGCTGCTGTTGAAAAAATTCTGCTATTGTAGTGGGACAGCAGCCAGTAGGCAAAAAGAACAAGCAGTGTTTACAGGAACAGGCAACCGGCCAGATTGGGCCTAGGCCATAGTTTACTAACCTTGATCTAAAAGATACAATTGTTTAGAACTTCAGATTCTTATAATACTTCATTTAAAATTTTCCAATTAGCCCCAGTTTTTTTTTCCTAACTCTTCAGTCAGCAAATAAAGCTTAAGACAACTAGAGTAATCCTCATGTACCCTTATGTTACTAACACAGTATGAGTTCTCCCTAGTTTTCAGTTATTCTTTTTGTACATACCTATGTTTGTGGTTACATATAAACACACATCTAAATTTCAGTTGCTAACAGCAGATCAGAATGGGTTTAATTTCTTGGATTGTTGATTACTCTGTTAACTTTTAACCAAGAATCCTGATAATTTCCTAATTCTAAGCCAAAAAGTCCTGGGTTTGTTTCACATTGAAAAATAAGCCACTTATTTTCATAAGGCATATTTAAAGGATTTCCACCTTCTGCTATTTGGTTTTGAACTCTAAATCATGTATTAATACTATAAAACTGTCTCTGTATGTAGTCACAGTGATTTACTTATTCCAGGAACAAAACAGTAAGAAAGTTAAGATTATAAACAAGTTTGCAACATGAATATAATAAGTTTCAATATTTTGTAAGGAAACAAAGCGTATGCTGTTAAATAAAAACTTATTTTCATAAGTTGAAATTCAAGGATGTAAATATTATTGCTTAAATGTTAGAGTGCATTAAGTCAAATACAAAAATTGGTTTTTCTTAAATGCATAATTATTTATTGCCATGACAAATTATTTGGTCCAGAGTAAAGCTATATTCAGAATGAAATCTGCCCCTTAAATTTCACTAATAACGAACTATCTGTGCAAAATAAAGTGCAAGCAGTATAAAGCTGAAATCTTTCTTCCAGAATGAGTAAGATTGATTAAATGATAAGACTTTATATCCACTGCACTGTGTATTTTGAATGTTTTTTAAGCATCTTCTCATGACTGAACCTTCTGTTTCATTGTTCCCGATTTTAAAGTAACATATAATGGTTAAAGTCTCTTTTTATGATAGACACTATCCATTCTCTAACTAAAGGTTAGCCAATGTCATCTTGGGATCTGTTGAAACCATATTATAAAAATTAGCTAAACAGTTTGGTACATTAAATGAAAATGTCATTTGTATAAAAGGGACCTTTTAAGTTTTACATAGCATCATAACAGCTATAGCTATTACAATGAAGTATGGTTAACAGAAGCCACTCATTCCTAAGTAGAATGTATATAAAGATTTACTTTAATGTCCTCTTGTTCCAGATAAGCCAGGAAAGTATTTGGGGCATCCCTTATCATTTTAAGAGTAGCTAGCACAATCCATCTGCACAAAACTTCCTTGAAAAAATTAGCAGTGCAGTGATTCCAAAGTGATGAAGGTATTTGAAGAACAAAACTGACTTGAATAGTATGGAAATCCAGATCAGTGGACAGATACCTCAACTGAATTTGTTTTAGGTGGTATATAAACCAAGAAACAAACTAGAAAGTTGAAATGGAAGGAATAGACCAGTGCTTCATAAAAAGAATGGCTTACCATAATTATAGATATTAGCAAATCAAGACATCGTTTTAAAGTGTTTTTTCTTATAATGCCTTTGTCTGATTTTGGTATCAGAGTAAATAGCTAAATAAAATGAGTTGCAAAGTGTTATCTC
Organism: Mustela nigripes; assembly: GCF_022355385.1. Classification (NCBI taxonomy): domain Eukaryota; kingdom Metazoa; phylum Chordata; class Mammalia; order Carnivora; family Mustelidae; genus Mustela; species Mustela nigripes. The sequence goes on from NC_081568.1 coordinate 93,556,933, forward strand.
TTCTTCTGTTTCTGAAAGAGAGAGTGTAGATTTGATAGTATTTCTCCTGTAAGTATTCAGTAGAATTTACCACTGAAATCATCTTGGCCTGTAACCTGCTTTTCTGGAGCATACCTGTTTCTTCCCTGAGCTTTCCTAATCTTTATCTTACAGTGAATTCATCTGTTTCATGTAAGTTGTTCAGTATATGGACCTAGAGTTGGTCACTCTATTTTCTGATTATCCCTTTAAAGTCTGAAAGGCTGTAGTGATATCCCCTCTTTTACTTCTGGTACTGTTGATTTGTATTTTCTCTATTTTCCTAGTCAGCCATCTATAGGCTTACCAATTTTATTGATCTAAGAGCATTTTAACACAGTCAAGATAGTTTTGCTAGAAACTTTCTCTTACCACTGGATAAGAGTAGCTAATTTTTGTTGTTGTTGCTAAGCAAGCTGTATGCCCAACGTGGAGCCTGAACTCATGACCCCGAGACAGAGTCACATGCTCTACCTACTGAGCCAGCCAGGTGCCCCAGGAGTAGCTAATTTTTAATTGTGGATCACCTTTCACCTTTTCACCTTTTTTTTCCCCAGAACAGTCCTAACTTTCATGTGAATGGTTAGTACTTCATTCTGTTTAACACTTGAACACTAGGACCTGAATTTATGAAAAATTAAGTTGGTTTAGATGGAATACAGGCGATTTAATTCAGAGGATCTAAAATTTTAAGTACTGCTCTTCTCTGGGCAAAACTATGGATTTATATGGGTCATCTTTGTAACCTGAACGCAGGCATTCGGGTATTTGCTGGTTTGAGGCGATACCTCTACCCTACTTTTGTTCTAAATTAGAGTCCTTGGACCTACATCACAACCACCTGGTATGCTATTTAAAATGGTGATTCCTAGGCCTTACTACAGGACCTGTTAAATAAAAATTGAAAGTATGGCTCTGAAACTTCGTTTTTAATGAATTCTTACAGTGAAATTACAGAACCATTATTATAAACTCACAAGGGGAAAGAAAGGAAAAGTTGGTATTTGAACTTCTAGATTCCAGGTCTTCTGAGGAGAATAGTTATAGTAAGGCCCTGATCATCATGAGTATTACTGACTTAATTTTATATTACTTTTTCAGTTGTCTCTCACACTTGTGAAATTGTTATGTGTTCACCCAATTTTACCAATTCCGTAATTAACAAAAGAAATTCCAGTTAGAATGGTCTTACCATCGCTGTAGTTAAAGCCATGCCATTAATACTTAATGCCACATTTCTTAACTACTATGAATTCTGATTTCAGTGAAATATTTTAAGTCCCCTATTAATGTTTACATTGCATCAAATTAAGATTAAGCATAAAAGCAACATGCCAAGCCAAATTACAGCAAAGGTTTACATGAACAAGCAATGATAGAAGTTTTTATAATCCATCAAATAATTAGTGAGTTTTTAAAAAATCAGTATTTATATGCACATAATTAAATGCCACTTAGAAAATCCTTGAGGGTCAAACCACTGGCTTATTTAAATGTAAATATATTTGAGAGTTCCCATGGCAAAGTCACCACTGGGGAAATTGTGCAAGATAAACTGAACAGTTACACAAAGGACCTAAACAGTACCATTAAGGATTTCTAAATGTATTTTATTATGTACTTAGAGTAATTGGCCATGCTAATGTTATCAAGACCAAACTGCAGGCAAGACTGGTTAAGAACTATGCAGAAAACCTGAACATCCTATCTTTACTCTCTGTACATTCACAGCATCTATTTTTCTTTTCAAAACAACCCTTGCATCAAATGCTGCTTTCCACCAGCTCTTAGTATTCCGTGTTACCCTTCAGAACAAGCAGCATTAAAGATAGTACTGGCCCCTGTGATCTATATTTAGTACTGACAGCACTATCAAAATGAAACCTAGACAACAAATTTCTTTTCTCCAGACATGCTATTCAGTGGCCAGGATATTTCTAAAGCAGCATGAGAAACCTTTCCCCTTGGTCATCTCCATCAAACTCAAATGGGTTTGCTTATGGGAATCCAGAGCTAGAGAGCTCACCGATAAACAGCCTTACTGTTCAATATATATACTCTGCTATTCGGTCTAATATACAAATATGATGATGAAGATTTGAAAATGGAACCCTGTCCAGTACTATACTGGCACTCCACAGGGCTACTGATCATTTGTTTACAAAGGAGTCACGTTATGTTCAGTCTATTTATGACAAACCTATCATCTAGACAGATTGATTCTTTGTTTTGGCCACTATCTACAGCAAACACTTAAGAGCCATAATCATTTGTGCTCTGGGCCAGGGTCCCTGGTCAAGTCACGAATGTTCTTCAGTACTGCTGCTGAATGATCTGCTCCGGATATGATTTCTAAGTTGCTCTATGAGTTCAGGATTCTGTTGCTGTATCTGCTGAGCAAACTGCTGTCCCCTGGAGTAAAGAAGCAAAGTGGTATGAATTAGGGAACTTGCATATCATACCCATGCAGACAGAACCGCAGAGGATGTGGGTATTGCTCAAAGGGAACTTTTTCTATAAAAACCAATCTAAGGCTCCTGATTTTAGGATCTTCCAGCTACCAATACCTCCATATAGCATTATTACAGTTCAGTGTTCTTGATAAGAAATGAAACAACCATGCTAAAAAGTGACTTCCTGAAATCAAGGTGAAATCCAGCCCCCCTAATGCTTAACCACAAACAACCAAAGGGCTGAACAGTACATGCTTTCATTGCAGGCGCTCAAATATAATACAAGGAATTTTTCTTCTCACTATATGATAGGTGTCACATCCATTTTGGTTACATATATGTTAACTAACATAATTGATTTTTACAAAGGCAAAGAACTTTAATACAAATTCCTGAGTATATAATCTTCAAGAGTTACATATCGCTATAATCGTGCCATGTAAAGATCACTGTAAAAATGCAATCTTGTAAGTAGGGTTACATGGTTGCGATCACAAAAAGCAAATGGTCCTTGTGTCTTCATATAAAATTTCCAGGGGCAACGTGACACACAGATGCAAAAATCAATTCAAAAAGCAGAGAATCTTAAGCAATGTGGATGGAAGTGAAGGTAGTGTGCTTAAGTAATGAGAAGTTCAAAGAGTTCCTCTGGTGATGACATGCATTGAAAAAGTTCAAATAAAGTAGTCACCTAAATTGTCGGGACATTAATATATGGAATATATCATTTTTAAATATATGAGTGTACCTAAATTAGTACATACTTTAAGTAGATATTTGACTTTCATCTACATCCTTGAATAACTACTCAAATCTGCTGGAAAACTTTTTCATGGGTACAGATCTGAATTCCTGCCCTTCAGTCTGAAATTCCAAGTTATGAACTTCTTTAGATTGAGTAACAATGAAGCCACTGATACTAATAGTCAAAGAAAAAAATTTTTAAAGAAAGTCCTGGTCCCTTCACTTTAGAGACCAGCTATCAAACAATTTTTTTTACTATTTCTATTTAAGTAACACTTACGCTTGGATGAGGCTAGACAGGTCAGTTAGTCCCCCAACTCCAGCAGCAGGTCCCCCAATAGCATTTGTCATCATTCCTGACATTCTAGAATAGGCAAGAGATACATCACTGGAATGAGTATATTCTTTAACAAGTAGGATACTGGCTAAGGAGAAATGAGTTAAATATACTCGTGCTGTGTAGGAAGTCAGGCCAAATGTGAATGGCTCCAAGTTCTAATTGGCTGGCATTTATCTACCATTTACCACTTATCACTTTGGAACTGATGTGTTCAAATTAGGAACCTGGCAGCTGGGAGGGAAAATATACTTACAGCTGCTGAACTTGAGGATTCTGCATTAAACTTGCTGCCTGGAATTGAAAAAGGCATCTCCCATTAAAGGCAGTTAATATTTAAGGATCTTTAACCAAGATTAAAAAAAAAAAAACAGGAATGAAAGCTAAATCATGTATGTTTTAGCATTGTTAAGAGTTTTAGTGTACTTTTTTTTTGAGAGAGAACACACGTGCATGAAATGGAGGGGTGAGGGTAGAATCCCAAGCAGGCTCCATGCCTGACACAGGGCTCGGTCTCATGACCCTGAGATCATGACCAGAGCCAAAACCAACAGTTGGACGCTTAACCAACTGAGCCACCCAGGTGCCCCTAGTTTTAGTGTACTTTTAAACAAAATGAATGAATGTAAAAAAAGAGGAAGTACTAGGAAAAAATGGCATTGAAAATACATTGCAAATGGGATGCCTGGGTGGCTCAGTCGGTTAAGTGTCTGCCTTCAGCTTGTAAAACTTTCTGTTTTGAAAGCATATCAGTTTTTGGTTTTGGTTTTTGTTTTGCCTTAAATGTTCATGTAACATTTAGTCTAAATCTTTTGTAGACAGTAATTTTGATTTACTGACCCTACATGAGGTGTTGGAAAAAGCCATCACTTGCTTTCATTGCCATAAAGAGAACTGTCTGACTTACTTGCAAACAATTTATTAACTTTCCTCAAGTCTTGGTTAGGATTAGTGCCTCTGCACCAACACACAAGTACTGTGGACATTACACAGAAAAAGCAGAATTTATGAGCTATAAAGAGAAAGCCTTTTGTTTCACAGCCCTTTCAATCTGATTCTATAAAAGCAGTTCATCCTCTTCTAGATTCTAGGACCTAGAGGAAATACAGAGCAGATCCTAGGGCTTTTCTGGTCGCTTTTAAGTAAACAGTCCTCTAGTTGCCTTTTTTTTTTTTTAATTTATTTGAGAAAGTGAGAGGATGAGTGGAGGGACAGAGGCAGAGGGAGAATCAGACTCCCCACTAAGCAGGGAGCCCAACCTTAGATTTGATCCCAGGACCCCAGAATCATGACCTGAGCCAAAGGCTGATGCCCAACCAACTGAACTACCCAGGTGCCCCCCTCTATAGTCACTTTAAGTTAGAAAATGACCTCTGGTTCAGTACTGCACATCTTATTCATTGTAATAACCATATACATAACACTTCATTTATAGGCAAAGCGTTTCCCCTCCCCAGCCTGGACCTACTTCGCATGGACCAGTTGCACCAGAAGACAGAGGCACAACTGCCTGTTCTTTTTCACCACAGTGCTTCTGTGCCTCTTCTGCCAGCAGGCTGCACAAGAGTCAGGGGTACAGGAAAGTTGGTGACTGGTACTATCTCAGTGGTTTTGCATTGGTGCTCTTTGGATGTACAGATTGTTTACAACTACTCGGGGTCTCTCCTGGGGCTCTCAGGTCCTTCAGAAACATCTCCCACCCCCAACCCTCTGGGTATTTCTCATCTATCCTCTGAGAAGAGTAACTTACTCTGGATGGACACTATGACTTTCCCTTTAGTCCCAGGTTCTTTGTAGTCCTCCTCTAGAGACTGTTACAGTCATGTCACCTTCCAAGAGGCCTTTCCGGGCAGATCACACTGGACTAACTTCTGAGCACATGTGCTCATCTTGGTCCACAGAAAACACCCCTCCACTCCACTGCTAAACCACACAGTCTTCTATACCCAACAGGTCAGACACCAGCCTACTGAGGGCCATCTAGAAAGCTCTCTGAGTGGGCCAGAAAAGCCCTCTCTGTGGGCTTCAGAGGAAGGCAGGCCCCCTTCATTCCCTCACATACGGAAAAAGGCTCTGTAACTCCAATAGCTTTCTCCACAAATCCTCTTACTGTCTATCAACCTCACTCTCTTCACAAGTCGCACAGTATGTTTTTAACTGCCGCCTTCTGCAACACTTCACTTTGGTACATAACATCTTGAGGGCTAAGACAAATCTGAAACTAAAAAAAAAAAATCGATTTTCACATCCTACTACAATAGCATAATCTGAGGCCTGGAAATAGGTAACAATGCTAAAAATGTCACAAAACCTATGAAGAGACCAACTTAAATGTGATGGGCTCAATCCTGAGACATGAGAAGAGTTAGTGAATTATGTGCAAGTCAGCCAAATAATTATCTCTCTGATAATTAAAAGCAAGTGGTGGCTTTCCCAACACCTCATTTAGAGTGAGTGATTCAAAAATTACCTACTGTCTACAAAGATCTCAACTACCAATTGTAAACAGCTAATTGCTACAGACCTAATAATTGTTTAAAAGACTTCTTTATCTCACTGAGAGTGAGCCATCTGTGCATTTCAATTCAATGATTCCATGGATGCGTGACACATTTTTTTGTAAGAACCAAAGAGGAATTCAGGTGGTACTGCTGCCTTCCAAGGGCATGGCATGTGGTGGAACAAATGGTTCTCAACCAGAAATAATCACTGAAGGAGGTTTATATGCTTGGGTAACTTCCCAAGTCACTAAATCAGAGTTTCCACAAACTGGACCAGAACAGGTGTGTTTTTAAAAGGATCCAAGAGTCATTTTGTTGTTTTGAAGGACAAAATACATACATCTGAGGATTCTACTAAAAGTTCAAATAAACTCCGGATCGAAAGTAAGCAGACCATGAGAGGGAGGAGAGCTTAGGGTACCATGAAAAACTACTCAGACTTCAATTATTAAAGATCTTCCTAGGGCTACTTTCATGGAAAAGAGTTGTTTTAAAACTTTTGTAGATATGCAGAACCCTTTGCCAACTGGATGAAAAATACAGTTCTCCATAGAAAAATGTATACGTGCACGTATATAGAAAATTTTTTATACATTTTCAGGGAATCTGTGGGCTTCCTGAAGTCTCTCCATGGCTTTTTCACAAAAAGATAAAAAGGTTAAAAACCTGAGCCAGAACATTGTATCCCCACTCTACCACCACCATCAACACAAAAACTCCAGTATTTATTTCTAAAAGTTTGGGAACCATAAAGTTCTATGGAAAACAGAGCCAGAGAGCAGAAAAGGAAATAATACTCACCATACTAATGAAGGCTGGATTATTTATTAAGCTAGCCATGTCAAAGCTCAATCCAGTTCCTGTCTGTAAAACAATTATAGCTGAGAATTATTCCAACCACTATAGTTTGATTATAACAAATTGAGAATGACAGAAAATATTTCCCTCATCTGCCATTAATAACTTACAGGACTAGATACCTCTCTTAACTTCTGTTCTGCTATTTTCAGATTTGACTTATAAGAATCATTCTCAGGGTCAAGATCTAATGCCTTTTGATAACTTGTAACTGCTTCTTCAAATTTATTTATGGCAGTGAGGGCCAATCTGAAAAGAAGAAAACATGAGAGTAGAAGATATATGATTAAAGAACATCAGAACATCACCAATAGTCAAACATCTATCTCGGTATTCAATTTGAATCCAGATTACGCTTACTTGATTCACTGTACTAGGATTCAGGCAAATATCACGAGAATTCCTTCTAATTCCAAGATTCTGTAAGTCTGGACTCTCTCCTTTCTACTTGCTGACAACTTTGGCCATCCTATAAGTCATGAATTTAATGCTAAGAAATGAAACTTACCTACCCTTCCAATTGTAAGCCTCATATGTCAAGTAATTGCCTTATGAATGATAAAGATCCGCAAAGATGTGAGCTAACAACCTGTGGCCACTGTAACTCCATGATGCTAAAACCATTTTAAGGACTCTGAATGTCCTGCTTTCTTCCATCTTCCTAACAAAGGCACTGAGCCACAATAAATATCAACTTGCCATTAAAAAAATAAAAAATAAAAATGGGCGATGGATTATCAGTGGACATGTAAAGAAGACATGTTAGCTGTGAAGTAGATAAAATTAGCATCTTTACAACCCAATGCATTTTTATCCCAGGCACAGATCAAAAAGTTCATTATTTTGTTATTTTCTACCTAGGTAGAATTTATCAGAAAATTACTTAAGAACTAATACGATATTGGCATATATAGGTAGATAGTATTGAGGTTTGTTTATAGTATAGACTTGTTTTTAACAAATTACTCCACTTCTTTCTTGGATGACTTAGCGCCCAGATGTCTGATCAAGACAGAACACAGTGTCTAACCACAGAAAAGTTCTCAGAACCTAATTCATTTTCTTCTTGTCAACAATGAAAGATCTTTGCTCAGAGTCCTCAATGGATCAACAATCAATAGATATTTACTGAAACCCTACTTCATACCAGACAGTATTTTATAGTTCACAATGAGAAAGATGAAAGTCCTTGAGTTTAAGAAAATTCCATCCTACCTGGAAAGACAAGTAATAAACATGCAAATAAAATCATAATATTAAGGAAAGGGGGAGCTGCTCAAAGACAGCCACAGTGAAAAGACCTGAGTGATGAGTAGAAAGCAGTTACATGAAAAATCAAAGGAAGAGCATTCTGAAGAGAAGACATGGTAAACACAATGGCTCTGAGAGTGATGTGTTTGGTATACTTAAGGAACGAGACAAAAACTGATAAGGAGAGAGCATAGAAAATAAAGTGTGGAAAGATGATGTCAGGGAATAATGAGATGCCAGATCATGTAAGACCATGGTTTGGAGTCTGGATTTTATTGTGGTTGCAATGGAGTGACAGATCTGATTTATGCATTAGAACATTCACTCTGAGGGCACTGTGGTTAAACCTCTGACTCTTGATTTTGGCTCAAGTCATGATCTCAGGGTTGTGAGATTGGGCCCCATGTTAGGCTCTGTGCTGGGTGCAGAGCTTAAGATTCTCTCTCCCTCTGCCCCTTCTCCCTTCTCCTCTGCCTCTCTCTCCCCATCTCTTAAAAAAAAAAAGAAGAAGAAAAGAAATAATAATCACTCTGGCTTTTCTGAAGATGATCACCATGGGTATGGGCAGAATGGCAGCAGGGGGACCAGTTATGAAGCTACAGTAGTAACCTCGGTAAGAGACAGTAATTTGAACTAGGTTTAGAAACAAGATCACATTCACTGCTTGAATTCAAGATATATATGGAAACCAGAATTGACAGAGGATTTGCTGATAGATTAGTTGTGCCAGGCATAAGAATGAAGAATGACTCCTAGGCTTCTGACCTTTTGGTACTGGGAGGTGAATGATGGTACCATTTACTGAGATGGGAAAGATTTAAGAAGGGAACAAAAGTTCTTTGTGGAGGGATGCCTGGGTGGCTCAGTTGGTTAAGCAGCTGCCTTTGGCTCAGGTCATGATCCCAGCGTCCTGGGATCGAGTCCCACATCGAGTCCCACATCGGGCTCCTTGCTCAGCAGGGAGCCTACTTCTCCTTCTGATTCTGTCTGCCTCTCTGTCTGCCTGTACTTGCTTTCTCTCTCTCTGAAAAATAAATAAAAACTCTTAAAAAAAAAAAAAGTTCTTTGGGGGGCATATTAAGCTTTTATTTTTCCTTTTTTTTTTTTAGATTAACATATAATGTATTATTTGCCCCAGGGGAAGCTTTATTTTTTTATTTTTTTTAAAGATTTTATTTATTTATCAGAGAGAGAGAGGGAGAGAGAGCGAGCACAGGCAGTCAGAATGGCAGGCAGAGGCAGAGGGAGAAACAGGCTCCCTGCCGAGCAAGGAGCCCCATGTGGGACTCGATCCCAGCACGCTGGGATCATGACCTGAGCCAAAGGCAGCTGCTTAACCAACTGAGCCACCCAGGCGTCCCCCCAGGGGAAGCTTTAAATGCCTATCAAACATCAAACATGAAAAGCAGTTGAATATATGAGTATGGAGTTCAGACATGTAACTTAAGAGCTGCACCTTCATATACAGTTGAAACTCGTTAACAACAGTAGTTATATTCTATAAAGAATATAACAATAAATTAGCAAATACTGAACAACTGTTCCTCGAAGGAATAGAGGACTGTGTTCCTGTGAGCTTTTTTTTTTTACTTGACAGTTCAATTTTTATTCTTTTTTTTTTTAATTTTTTATTTTTTATAAACATATATTTTTATCCCCAGGGGTACAGGTCTGTGAATCACCAGGTTTACACACTTCACAGCACTCACCAAATCACATACCCTCCCCA
>NC_081568.1:93569823-93577020 GCF_022355385.1 Mustela nigripes
AAAACCAAAAAATGAAAGCTCCAGGACACGTGGGATTACTAGGGAAGCATGCAGAAATGATGGCTACCCAGTGCTATGCTCTTAAATGATCACTTTACTAGTAGGGTTAAGATTATCATCGGGCAAGTCTAAGATGAAACTTTAACCTACCTGTGTACCTAAATCTGGCTGCAAATGAAGGATGGCAATGCATTCCATCCACTTCTCACAGAATCTCAGAGCAATTAAGAACTACTGAATCTTTTCCAGTTACCTCTAATAGAACTCTCCTGGAATAATGTGATTCCAGGGGCTGATGGTATAATGAAGCTCCTTCCTATTCCTTACACAATCCTGATAGTAGATTAAGCCCTCTGTTTCCCTGCTGCCATGCTCACTTCAACCCTGAGGGCTGTACTAAACAAGCAGAATGATTATCCTAGATGCAAGCTCTTCAAACTAAAACATTCCACCATGTCGCCTGCCCTCCATCCCACTCCCACTACTGCCCCATTCACTCTTCTGCAGACTAAATATTTCTACTTATTCATTCAACTAATATATCTGTTGAGGTCTAGCTAATGCACAGATGCTTTTCTAGGCATAATGGAGAGAGCAGTAATCAAAATAATATTCCTGGCCTCAACAGTGCATAGATTCCTGGGAGGGGTGTGGGGGGAGGGTAATGGCAGGCTATGAAGGAAAGGTGGTGGTCAGTCCAGTTTCTCTCAATTTTTCTTCATATAGGATGACTGAGACTCTCTTCAAATTAAGATTATAAAATTAAAAAAAATAAATAAACATAGTGTCCTTTCACTGAAAAAAAAAAATTAAGTGTTAAGTCCAGAATTCAACAAACCTGATTTCTACTCTGAAAGAGAGTAATGAATTTATTTGATTGAACATTTATTTTTTTTTTAAATATTTTTATTTATTTATTTGAGAGACAGAGAGAGCATGAGAGGCGAGAAGGTCAGAGGGAGAAGCAGACTCCCCATGGAGCTGGGAGCCCGATGCGGGACTCAATCCCGGGACTCCGGGACCATGACCTGAGCCAAAGGCAGTTGCCCAACCAACTGAGCCACCCAGGTGCCCAATTTGATTGAACATTTAATACAAACTAACCAGCATAAGAAGGATGGACATTAAAAATGACCATTAAGGGGCGTCTGGGTGGCTCACTGGGTTAAGCCTCTGCCTTCGGCTCAGGTCATGGTATCAGGGTCCTGGGATCAGGCCCCACATTGGACTCTCTGCTCAGTGGGGAGACTGCTTCCCCCTCTCTCTCTGCCTGCCTCTCTGCCTACTTGTGATCTCTGTCAAATGAATAAATAAAATCTTTTTTTTTAAATGACCATTAAAAGAAGGCATTTAGAATGTATCACTTCCAAATAATTAGAAAGAAAAAATAAAGTAAAAATAACTCAATCAATACCACAGAAGGAAAAAAAAAACCCAAAAGCAGGAAAGACAGAGGGAACCAAAGAAGATCACTGCAGAAAAACAATTCAAACATAAAAGCACCTACAATGTAACCTAGATAAAAATCAGTTTCTCAAACTGTATACATTTCACCAGAACATAATCACACACAGGTTAAAGAAAGGGATAGAAAAAGAAAATCATGGGACGCCTGGGTGGCTCAGTTGGTTGGACGACTGCCTTCGGCTCAGGTCATGATCCTGGAGTCCCGGGATCGAGTCCCGCATCGGACTCCCAGCTCCATGGGGAGTCTGCTTCTCTCTCTGACCTTCTCCTCATTCATGCTCTCTCTCACTATCTCTCTCTCAAGTAAATAAATAAAATCTTTAAAAAAAAAAAAAAAGAAAATCAGGCCAACTGAAAACCAAGCAAAAATAGCTGATGTAGGAACACAAATATCAGACACAAAGCAAAAAGCAGAGTTGAGGACAGAGTCATTATTACTACCATCCTGTTTGTTTAATTTTATGGAAAATATTTACATGGTTCAGAAATCAAACTTATATGAAAATTCTCACTCTCATAGAGGATGGGTGGGCATGGGGTAGATGGGATAAAAATGGGAATAAGCTTCAAAAAGGATGAAAAAGCAAACCTTGAAACTGAGTCAAACAGAAAAATGATGCTAACTATAGATCAAAAAGAAATCTAGTAACTTTCAAGGAGTATTCTGAGTATATATCTTAAATCAGATGGACTCTAAGGAGAAAAGAAACTGTAAAGTTTACTTAGTAGGCTTGCTAGAGGTATAATATTAGTATTGTACTATCAACTGAAGAATATTGAAGGGTAGACCTAATGAGTAAATATACTGGTGCTGTTTGAAAATAGGATTTTCACTGTGGAAGAAAAGAAATGCACATAAAGGGGCGCCTGGGTGGCTCAGTGGGTGAAGCCGCTGCCTTCGGCTCAGGTCATGATCTCGGGGTCCTGGGATCGAGTCCCGCGTCGGGCTCTCTGCTCGGCAGGAAGCCTGCTTCTCTCTCTCTCTCTCTTTCTCTCTCTCTGCCTGCCTCTCTGTCTACTTGTGGTCTCTCTGTCAAATAAATAAATAAATAAATCTTTAAAAAAAAAATCCACATAAAATGGGGAAAGGTCAGGGAGATTTCTGTGACAATGGGATGCAAATTGAATGTATCTGTATAAACCAGATTATTCAAAAGTCATATTTCCTAGCTTGTTCACTGAAGAAGCAATAACACTTCAGTAGCAATGATCATGTCTTGTTACCAAATCTTGGTTTCTAAATACTATTTTCCACTAACAGGAATAGGGGCTACTTGTAGAAATAGCTGAGCTCAGGTCTAGGGCAAAGAATGTACAGGCAAATCTGGAATACCTTGTTGTCTCAGGAAGCAAGAAAATGTTCAAAACAAAGTTAAATAAAAGGACACCATAGCCAGTTTAAAGGGGCTCCCACTAGCCAAATATGGGATAAATTTAAGTGCCAAAAATAAAATTATGGCAATTATAACATACTTCATAGCTATTTTAAAAATTCATTAGTCCATAATGATACTCAAAAAAGTTGGGGTAGACAGAAGAAGGAGGAAAGTAGAAAAGAGAGGAGTAGAAAGCTCTTCTTTACAAAAATGTGTGAGAAAACACATGTAAAAGAAATGATAAAATCAGATAATCACCATTTTGTAACCATCAGTGTTTTAATGATTCAAAGAAAGATCATAAACAGATGGTAAAACATTGAGTAAAAATTGCTGGGGAATGGGATATTCACATGATCTGACCCTACAGATAAGGTTTAATTATAATTACGAAAGGAATAATAGATACGATGGTCACCACCCTAAGATATCAAACTTAGAATCATCACTAATGGACAGTTTGAAATTATGTGCCTCCTGCTATAATGTAATAAATGGCACACAAAATTATTTATGTGGGCTTCATACCACACTTTAACCTAAAATTATAATAAGGAAGCAATTACACAAAGCCAGATTATGGCACATGCTATAAAATCACCGGTCTGAACTCTTCAAAAATGTCTATGTCATAAAAAAAATAAAAATAAAGAACCAGGGGTGCCTGGGTGGCTCAGTGGGTTAAGCCACTGCCTTCGGGTCACTGCTCAGGTCATGATCTCGGGGTCCTGGGATCAAGCCCCACGTTGGGCTCTTTGCTCAGTGGGGAGCCTGCTTTTTCCTCTCTCTCTGCCTGCCTCTCTGCCTGCTTGTGATCTCTCTCTGCCAAATAAATACATAAAATCTTTAAAAAAAAATTAAAAAAATAAAAATAAAGAACCAGTAATATATTCTAGATTAAGAGACAAAAGTAACATCTCAAAATGCAAAACACAAACACTGATTAGCTTCTGGATCAAAGACAGAGTTATTGAAGGTATTCTAGGGAAAAATGAAGAAATGTCAATATTAATACTAATTTTCCTACAGGTGAATGGCATGATAATTATGCAGAATAAATTCTCATTCTTAGGAGATATAACTAAAGGATTTAGGACAAGCAAGAAAACTTAATACACATAGTCACACACCCCCACAGAGACAGACAGAAAGAGAGAAAGAAAGAAGAAGTAAACATGGCAAATGTTAGCTATTTTCGACTCTATAATAAGCATATAAAGATGTTCATGTATTACTCTTTCAGTAAGTTGAAATGCGTTTTAAATAGCTTTAAATTTATTTTCCTAAATATATATTATATAGCAAACCTACTATATTATTTATAATACATATCTATGTATATATTTATAAAACATGCTGACATACAACTGTTTCAGTATTAGAAGTCTTTCAGGTGGAGGCAATTCTCCCTTCCAAAATTCACTATGTCAATTCAACTCAAACTTTTGTTGAAAACTATAATATGCTAAACCCTGAAATCCAAGCCAAAGACACATAGATGAAGAGGCTAAATCTCTGCCCTCCAATCTTTCACTAATAGAGAAAAACACATGTAAATAAATAATAGTATAAGTGCAACAGTGGGATCGAAAGAAGTATCAACAAAGCATCAAAGGGAGAGGCAACATGTGAAAAGTATAGTTAACCCTGCAGGAGCTAATAGAACTTTCTGTGATAAGTAAATTCTTTTTTTGTGCTATCCAATACAGTAGCCCCTTGCCCACACGTGGCTAAACAGTGCATGTAATATGGTAGTGCAACTGAGGGATGGAATTTTTTATTTTATTAAGTTTCACTTACATTTGACCAGCTGCATGTGGCTAGGACCTACCATCTGGACAGCACCATTCCATAGGACATGGTAGAGAAGTGTGCAGAGCATGAACAGGAGATTGGGAAGAAAAAAAATTTAGAAAATCTTTCCAAAATAACACTAGCAGGGTCTTGAAGGATGGCTGGCAGCTGGCCAATTAAATAAGGTAGAAAACACTCTAGGCAGTGCACATGAAAGCATGGAGAGACGTCTCAACATGTCAGCATGTCAGCAAATTTCACATTCCATGTGCATAGAGTAGAAAGAAGAATGGAGTAGGAAGAACAGTGAAAATAATGAAATTTTAAAAAGGAAAATGATGGGATGCCTGGGTAGCTCAGTCAATTAAGCGTCTGTCTTTGGCTCAGGTCATGATCCCAGGATCCTGCAATCGCACCACACATCAGGATTCCTGCTCAGCGAGGAGCCTGCTTTTCCCCATTCTTCAACCCTTCCCCCACTCGTGTCTTCTCCCTCTCAAATAAATAATCTATTTTAAAAAATGAATGGCTAACAACAGCAGCCAAATGTTTTTTAAATGCATAATTATAAAAGATCTTATGCATCATGCTGAGGAGTTTAAAGATGATCATATAGGTATTTGGGTCTAGCAAGAAGAAAGCACAAATTAGATGATTAATTGCACATTTTAGAAAGACCCTTTTGTCAGAAGACTGGAGTAGGGAGTGCAAGTGGACAGTGGAAACCAAACCAAGTTATGTAGCACTAGTTTAGCAAAACTTAAGAACCTGGACTAAAGGAGTAGTGATAGAAATGGAGGAGGGAACAAATGAGCTGCTGGGAGATATACAGAAACGGTAAACTGAGCAGAAGACACCCTGATCTCACTTCAGACACTGATAAAAAGAAAAGGAATAAGGCAGGGAGAATCAGACCCAGAAAGAGGGGGCAGAAGGGAAGAGGATGACTATGTTTCAATCTTGATAGTTTTAGTTTCTTTTTTTTTTTTTAAGATTTTATTTATTTATTTGACAGAGAGAGAGAGAGAGAGAGTGAGCACACAAGCAGGGGGAGCAGCAGGTAAAGGGAGAAGTAGGCTCCCCACTGAGCAGGGTGCCCGATGTGGGGCTGGATCCCAGGACCCTGGGATCATGATCTGAGCCAACCTCAGATGCTTAGCTGACTGAGCCACTCAGGCGCCCGATAGCTTTAGCTTTAGATCATAGACTGCAAGCTAGGATCTTTCAAAATAGAACAGGCACCTGAACTTCTAAGGCCAGGAAAGGGAAGAGAGTCTGGGCTATATTAAAATCTTCTGTGAGAGGAAGCCAAACACGTCAGTGTCTGAACTGAATATCAATGTGGCCTCTCTCTCTGCCCCTGCTGTCTGGTTATTAGGGCATAACTAATCAAATTCCAATAGAACCATACAGTCAGAGTCACCATGTTTTCTGACACCCTCGCCTTCTTTACCCTGTTAGAACAAGATCATGAATATAACCTGTGTTTTATTTTTATAGAAGACAAGGCAGAAAGAAAAATCACAGATAACTTACATCTCCCATACCATAGGTCATGCATAAATAAGTTAGAGCACTATGCTAGGTGCTTTATATATATCATCACTCCTCACAATTACCCTATGACCTGGTTAGTATTATCTCTATTTTACAGGTGAAGAAACTGAAGCTTGAAAGGTTAAGCGGCTGCCCAAGATCACGGAGCTAATACACAGCTGACCTGAGATTCAACTCCAAATTCCACGAACCAAGTTCAAACCCAAGTGAGCCTAACAACTACATGCTGTTTATGGAGGTGGAGGAAAACAAAGGAAAAAACAGTGTGGTCTCTGTTTCAGTCTTTCTCAGAGCTCACATTGTTACTAGCAACCCTAATGATGCCTTTTAAACTATGTTCTCCAACTTAAAATACCTTCCCCCATGCTCCATCTAAGTTCTACCTGTCCATCAAATCTAGATCCATCTCCAATTCCCCATCATCTGAGAGGCCTCTGGACAAATTCTCTCCATCATGCTCTGACTCTCTCCTATACACCTTTAATTCCGTTTATTGTCTCAGTCATTTAACCATCCATCCACTCCAGAAATAGGAGACGGTTACGGGTAAAGTAATGTACTCAGCAATGAGGTTGTACAAAAGAAGTAAGAGTACTATTTAGGGATAGAAGACACAGAAAGTTAGCTAGCTTAATATAAAATATCATTTCATATTATAAAGTACTTGGAAATGTTTTAGACCTGTACTCAATCATTTGTTGTTTTATGTATACAAGTGTTAAAGTGAGTGTCGTCATTTCAATATCACTGGAAATTTCTTACAGTTCTTCTATAGTCCTCCATGCATCCAACAAAAATTGGCTGAAGTTCTATGAGGAACCGTGCTAGGTACTATAAGAGATACAAAAATATACAAGCTTCAATCTCTGCCTTTCTTCTGAAGAAATAAAACAAGTAACAAACTGAGGGTTGCCGGGGGCAGGGGGTTTGGGAGAAGGGGGTGGGATTATGGACATTGGGGAGGGTATGTGATTTGGTGAGTGCTGTGAAGTGTGTAAACCTG
>NC_081568.1:93880020-94137385 GCF_022355385.1 Mustela nigripes
GTCTGTGTGTGATGTATGTTTTATGTTACACCTAAAAATAGAATTGTTATGTGTATATTTTTCTGAAACCAGTGACAATCTTCATGGCCCAAAGTTATTTATAAATTAACTCTTAATAAATAAAAACACTGCAGGGGCGCCTGGGTGGCTCAGTGGGTTAAGCAGCTGCCTTCGGCTCGGGTCATGATTTCAGGGTCCTGGGATCGAGTCCCGCATCAGGCTCTCTGCTCACCGGGGAGCCTGCTTCCCTCTCTCTCTCTCTGCCTGCCTCTCCATCTACTTGTGATTTCTCTCTGTCAAATAAATAAATAAAATCTTTTTAAAAATAAATAAATAAAAACACTGCAGAAAATATATTCTTGAGTTTCAGTTTCCTTATCCTGGAATACTGATAATAGTATCTGTTTTGCAGGGTTTCTGTACAGATGAGAACCACTGGGTGTAAAGTACTTAGCAAAATGACAGAATCATATTAGCTGTTATTATTCTTAGATTGTTTTGGCAGGCTTAGCAAACAGTTTTGAAATACTTACTGAGATTATAGACTAAATTCATTTAACTCTGTTCCATTATTGGTGATAATTAAAGAACTCTTTTATCTGTGCTAATTATTTCTTATTCTTTGCAAGGAGAAATAAAAAACTTGCTTTGATAAGTTATCATTTCTTGGGAATTATTTAATGAGGTTGATTTGGGTGAAGCAAAACTGTTTAGCTTTTGAATTAAATTAAAAGTTAAGACTTTTGAGAAATCAGATGTGAATAGCCTCTTTCATTGAGGATCTATAATTAATGCTTAGAGAATAGGTTTGTAAGCATAATTCCTTTTTCATGTATTTAAACCCCAGTTTCCATATTTAGCAGTATAATTTGGAAACATATTCATAACAAAATGTAGTATACTTCATTTTAGGTAGTGTTGAAGTATTGTTTAATAATGCAAGTACTGTATATATACGCATTAGAAGTTAAGAAGTCGGGGGCACCTGGCTGGCTTATTCGGTAGAATTTGTGACTGTTGATCTCAGGGTCATGAATTCAAGACCCTTGTTGGGTGTAGAAATTACCAAGGGCAAAAAAAAAAAAAAAAACAACAAAAGAAATTAGGAAGTTCAAAGTGGATCTACCAACTCTGGCTTATGCCCCTGTTTGTGCATTGTGGGGAATTATAATGAATGTTTGGATACATCAATAGGTGTTTTTTTCTTTGTTTGCCATAGGCACTGGGACTTATGTCTCTATTTTCCGCTTCATCTCTGAAGGTGATTTCTAATAGAATTACAATCAGCTACATAATATATTCCAATAGTTCTTCTTTGATGTGGGAAGATAGAATGGTAATAGTTAAAATATTTATGAGGAAAGAGAATTAATTTTTAGTGTAGAGAAGAGACTTTAATGTCCTGTTGCATGGGTTAGCAAGTTACTTAAGCAAAGAACCATTTAGTAAATATTATAGGTTTCATAGACTATATTTTTCTATTCTACCTGCTTGATGCTGTCTGTTTCATGCAAAAACAGTCGCAGACAATATGTAAACAAATGAGCTAAGGTGTGTTCTAATAAAATTTTATTTGTGGGCAGAGAAATTTAGATTTCATGTAATTTTCATGTGTCATGAAATAATTTTTTGGGTTTTGGGATTTTGCTGCAACATTTAAAAATTTTAAAATTGTCTGGAGGTTGTAAGCTATACAAAAGCAGAAAGTGGGCCAGATTTAATAGCTTTTGTCCCTGTCCTAAAGGCATATTGGGAAAATTTGTTCTTATTCTCATTTTGCTGCATTTATTTCAGAAAAAATAAAAATTGGTAATTATTAGAAATCCGATACGGGGACACCTGGGTAGCTCAGTCGATTAAGTGTCTGCCTTCCCCTCTGGTCATGATCCCAGAGTCCTGGGATCAAGGCCCTCATTAGGCTCCTTGCTCAGCTGGGAGCCTGCTTATCCCTCTGCCTGCCTCTATCCCTCCCTGTGCATGCTCTTCCTCTCTCCTCTCTCTCTCTGACAAATAAATAAATAAAATCTTAAAAAGAAAAAAAAAGAAATCCAATACAGATATCATTTTGAAAGAAGATTCTCAGACAAAATTACTCTGTACTTTGTGATAGAACCAAAGTCTCCAAAGGACTTATTTAATCTTTGATAATTTTATTATATTAATGCGTTACTACTGTTTGGTCTACCTGCTTTTGTTACTGCCATATAGAGACTTCAGAATGTTATTTTCCTTTCATTTTAACTAACACTAAAATAACCAAACATGATTCCAGCAATGACTAGAACTAGCCAAAGGCATATGTATTTTTGGGTTTTTTGGGGGTGTTTTTTTTTTGTTTTTTAAATTTTATTTATTTATTTGAGAGAGAAAGTGAGTGAGCACGAGCAGGATGAAGGGCAGAGGGAGAAGCTGAGCAGGGAGCCCAGTGTGGGACTCGATCCCTGGACTCCGGATCGTGACCGAGCCAAAGGCAGATGCTTAACTGACTGAGCCACCCAGGCATCCCTGAACTAAACTGTTAAATATACATCTGTGAGAGACCATTGAAGGCCCTTCTAGGAAACAATCAGATAAATATATTCCGTCATAATACTTTTTGTTCCAATAAGTGATTGGCACACTGTGGCCCATGGGCCATATCTAGCCTATTACCTGTTTTTGTGTGGCCCACAAGCTAAGAATAGTTTTTTACAGGTGAATATTTACATCAGTTTGATGATAGTCAATACCAGTTAAGAAATATGTTACTCTAACAGTGAGAACTTTAGTCTTCTCATTTACTATATAACAAAATTTATAAGTTTAGTATATTTTAAATTTGTCAGTAATATTTGGAAATTTGTTTTCTCTCATAAGTACCTCCTGTAATATCCTTGATTTTGTCTCTTGGTTCACAAAGCTTAACATATTTATTATCTAACCATTTACAGAAAAAGTTTGGTGACTCCTGCTCAGAACTGTTCTACTCATGGGTATACTCATTCCTTGATCTCTCTTACTGTCTTCTCTTTTCATGATTCAGATTTACCTGGCCTCCTATCATTTCTGTCATTTTGATTTATTCCATTTGTTTCTAAAACAGGTCGTAGTTCAGGTAAGAAATGTATTTGTGATACAAAGAGTAGAAATAGCAAAATCTTGGCCTTCAAATTTTTGGTATGAGAGATGTATTTTAGAGTAGAAGAGTTTTAAAAGGAAAAGTCTGAGATACATTTATAGTATGCTGAGTCCTTGGGGTGCCTGGCTGGCTCAGTCAGAAGAGCATGTGACTCTTGATCTCAGGGTCATGAGTTTGAGCCCCACCTTGGATGTAGAGATTACTTAAATAAATAAAACTTAGAAAAAATAATATTCTGAGTCCTCTTAGAGTTTACATGTTTCTCAAAGTATTTCACTATCGGTATTATTACAAAGAAAACACTGTAACATACTGCAGTTAATAATACTGAATCAGAAAGTATACTGACATGGCCAGGTGGGTGAATTCTTTTTCAAATGCAAGAAAAACTTTTCCCTTCATCATAGTACCTCCAAGTAATAAGTCAGAAAATACAATGTTCTTGACTTAGAGTTTTATACAGTTTAAGGAGAATAGATACTTGGTTCACATTTAATTCATTCCATTTTTATTTAGCACCAATATGCCAAGCAGTGGGTTAGATCTAAGTATTTAATGATAAAAATCCTTGCTTCAAGACGGTCATGTTCTATGGTGCCTGGCTGGCTCACTCAGTAGAGCATGACTCTTGACCTCAGGGTAGTGAATTCAAGGCCTACATTGGGTGTAGAGATTAATTAAAATCTTTAAAAATTAAAAAAAAAAAAGCCTCACCTTCTAAAGGTGAATAATGATGGATAAGTTTGAAATAGAAAGCATGGTATTGGTATTGGGGCCTATTAGAGGAATCAGTGTTAAATGGGAAACAGCATCCATGTAACAATTTGTATCTGGGGAAAACTGGTTGTTGCAGGGGTCAGGGAATTTTCAGTCTGAGTGTTTTGATGGCATTTCTTTATTCATTGAAGTCAAAGAGAAAACTTCCTCTAGAGGTCGGGGGTAGGGACCTTGAAGACAGTGATTTGTAGTAGGAGGAAAGACCGACTAGAAATAAATGGGATTCCTGGGCAGCACTGAAGATGGAGCAAAGATAAAGGAATACCATACATTTGTAAAGGTTCTAAACAACAGGGTGATGTCACTTTTCTCTGATAGAAGTGAGCGGTCCAGATCAAAGAAGTTAGGTGGTTGAAGTAGCACATCCGTGGGTTTTGTTGGAAAGGTATAAACTGAGAAAGGGGCAAGAAATTTGAAAGTGGTTAAAATAATGTATCATTAAACCAAAGCTGAATAGAAAAGAAAGTAAAACCTACAGTGGATTTACAGGAAGAGTAAGAAATGAGAATAAGGAACTCAAAGTGTACCAGCAATAATAAGGAAGGGAATGCTTTGAAAGAATGAGTGTTGTAGTGGTCAAGGAGAAGGAAAGTTTTACAGAAGCTTACATCTTGAGTGTGACCAGGATTATGAATCACATTGGTGAAATATAGATGGACATTGAAATTCAGAAGATTGAGGCCTGTGAAATTGTAGTGGTGTAGAGGGGATTAATCACACATTGTTACCGTTCTTGATATTGGCAAGTTTTAGGTAGAGAGAAAGGCTATTAGGCAAATACTAGAGTCTCCAGTGAATCTGCCAGGGTTATCAGGTCTAGTGGCATCTAAAATGCAGAGAAAGTAGTAGTATTACTTGATGTCCTGAATCTCAAAAGATGTGAGGTTTACACTAAAGCATAGAAAGTATAGGCGATCAGAAGTTGACAAGAATGAGGGTCATGGTAAAAGTTACTTCCCTTGGAGTTCTGAAAAAATTCTGGTATAAGATTGCTTTGGCTTGATATAAAAACTCTTAAGAGATTTCTCAGCTAGTCTGGTGATTGAAATTGTTGCTTAAGATGGGAGGGGAATTTTTTGAACCATGGAAATAGGCTTTGTTGCAAACTGCTTGGCTCTGCTTGCCTTTCCAAGTATACCACAAAAGTCAATAGGGATTCCTAGGAATTTGAACTACCTTCCGCAAATTTAAAAAAAACAAACTTTATAATTCATTAACTATTAATGCCACAAAGTTATTTTTTAAAAAATTTTTCTTGAGCCAAGTATTGAAAACAAGAAAAGCTGAAGGTAAAAACTCAATTCTTCTTGTTCAGATTTGGTTTTGTGATGTTCTTTGTTTGGATATGATATTACAGAATGGTAAGAATCCCACAATAAAGACTAAAAATTAATGATAATGATGCTACTTTTGGCTAAACATTCAAACTGACCACATACGGGTATTCTAGGAATTTTTTTTTTCAACTAATTTTGGGTGCTTTTACTCCCTTTTGTTTTGAGTGAGTGGAGTCATTTTTTTTTAGAGGACAGAAAACAGTTGTGATTTTATCTTGTATTGCACAAACTTCTGTGTGGTGAGGTATAATAGTCAAGTGGATTAATTGTTAAGCCTTAGATTTTTTTACTTGCCTAAAAAGCAAAAAATATATAATAGTTGTTGACTCTTTACCTTCAATATTATATTGCATAGCAGGATATATAGTGTTGCATTTATGTTTGATTTTCAATTTTCCTTACATTTTAATATAAAAAATCACTATATTAGCACTTTATTTGCTTAGTAAATTATTAGCACTTTATTTGCTTAGTAAAGCTGTATATAAAGTATAATGTATAATGCAAAGATTTAATTGCAAGGCATCAGGGTAATCTTTTTTTTAACCAAAGTAACTTACTTTGTCTTTATCTCCTCATCCCCCTTATATGATGAACAATATCAGAATAGGGACGATTATTCTGAAATAATTTATGTATTGCCGTGTCATATGTGTGCTGCTGAAGGAGGCACAATTACCATGCTGCTTTTTGTAGGGAACTGCACAAAATCACATACCTACTTAGAGTTGTAATTGTTAGATTCTTTTCAGGAACCCTTCTGGTAATAGGACAAATTCACTTAAGGGAAGAAAAGATATATGATTAATACTTTTAAAGAGATATTACAGTTACAGGAGCATTGAATGCTGTTGGCATTGATCAGTCTTGACTTACCTTAATGTTTATAACTCAAAATTATGAGCAAGTAATGGTTTTCCATAATTACAGCAAAATATAGTATATTTTTGTTTGTTGTTTGTTTTTCTTTAGTTATGTTCATATCAGATAATGAAAGTTTTAATCCTTCACTGTGGGAGGAACAGAGGAAACAGCGGGCTCAAGTAGCATTTGATTGTGATGAAGACAAAGATGAAAGGGAGGCACCTCCCAGGGTGAGTCCTGTTTTCCCTTCAGGTTTTAAACAGATCCACTGATACTTAATTGGTGCTATTTACCTTACTGTACTGTTTCAGAGATACAAAGGAATATTGGTTTCATTCCTTGCCCTCAAGGCACTTGAAGTTTTATTGATCCCACTGTGTCCTGTGAAAGAATTTAAAAACAGTATAAAACTATGTGATTTTAAGCCAAATTTCATAATATAAAAATAAGAGAAAAACACGTGATTGCTTTCCCTCTTCCTGTTTTTTAATGATTTATTATTTAGATTCTAGGGATCAAGAACTCTGTTATGAACATGTTTTTCTTTATGGGTTTGAGAATCTGTGTTGCAGTGACAGAAGTAGTAAATAAATCATTTCCAAATTACTTGTGGATATAATTATTTTGCCCTTATATAAACTAGCTGAATCCCAGAAAAATGGCAATTAGACTGACTTTGGAAGTATTTGGTTCCTGGCATATAAGACAGTATATAAATGTAGGAATTTTATATGTGTCTGGAAAAATATCTATCTGGAAAACATACCTGTTTCAAAGCCAAGTGATAGTGTTGGCAATATCCACACCATAAATCTTAAGATGGAAGACATACTAGTCTGCTTTTAAAAAAAGTTTTCAGGGGCGCCTGGGTGGCTCAGTGGGTTAAGGCCTCTGCCTTCGGCTCAGGTCATGGTCCCAGGGTCCTGGGATTGAGTCCCACATCAGGCTCTCTGCTTGGCAGGGAGCCTGCTTCCTCCTCTCTCTCTGCCTATCTCCTCTGCCTACTTGTAATCTCTGTCTGTCAAATAAATAAATAAAAATCTTAAAAAAAAAAGTTTTCAAAGTATTAGTTAAATCTGTAACTGTGAAGTCTTTCACTATTGATAAAACCATACTTCTGTCTAAAATGCTTTCAGGGGGTGCCTAGGTGCCCTCAGTTAGTTAAGCGGCTGGCTTGGACTTAGGTCATGATCCCGGAGTCCCAGGATCAAGTCCCGCATCAGACTCCCTGCTCGGCAGGGAGGCTGCTTCTCCCCCTGACGCTCCCCCTTGTCATTCTCTCTCTTTCTTTCTCTCTCTGTGTACCTCTCTCTCTGTCTCTGTCTCTCTCTCTCTAAAATAAATAAAATCTTAAATAAAATAAAATGATCTTAGTGGCCTATCATCTGTGTTTAAAGTTACCCCCAGGAGCCAGATAACCAATGCAATTAAAGTGGGTTATAGTTAAATTTTGAGGTTGATGTTAGAAATATTTATCCATATTTCAAATTTTACTTATTTTATTTCTCTAGGAGGGAAATTTGAAGAGATATCCAACACCATACCCAGATGAGCTTAAGAATATGGTCAAAACTGTTCAAACCATTGTACATAGACTAAAAGATGAAGAGACCTGTGAAGATTCTGGAAAAGAACTGAAACCACATGAAGATCAGCAAGTTGTAAATAATGATGTGGGTGTGAAGGTTAGAAAACTCAATTTAAAAGAATTGACTAAAACTTATTTCAAGCTTTTTAAAACTTTGAAAGAATAATCGATACAATGGTCCTTTTTGTATACACGATAATGTCCTCCCAAATTTAGGGTGTTGTTCTCACCACCTGAAGTAAAAGCTAGAATAATCGGCAGACTCTCTGATTGCTATTATTACACTTCAATATGGTTACAGATTTTCCATGTGGGCAGGATAACGTCATCATAGGTTTTAAAAAAATAAGGAATGTCAGAAAATTTGTTGTTACGGAAATACTTTTTTTCCCGTGTTAACATTGATCCACTCTACCCAATTCTAATTTTAAATGTAATTGCTATGACAGACTATTTCCTTGGGATGTTTCAGAAATGTACAACAATCCTTAAAGTGTGTGTTCCTTTCATGGAATTTGTTCCCCCACATTATATTACAGAAACAGTTTTCTTATGTTGCTAGAGTTACCATATATTCCACAATCAGCAGAAAACAGTCTAACCAGCCTGAGTTTGAGTCTGCTGCGCTAAGTGACTCATTCATGAATGCCAGCTTTGCAGCTTAAGAGGTGAAATGTAGCCTCAGCTAAATTATAAAGTTTAATGTGGTTCATGAACCTTTGGGGGCCACCTGCTCCCCAAATGAGCATATATGGCCAAAATAAATACATACCATATACACATACATACACACACACTGTACATATATATATTTAGTAATCTCTGCACCTAATGTGGGGCTTGAACCCATGATCCTGATATTAGGACTCACAGAGTCTTCCTGTGGAACCAAACAGGCACCCTACTTTTAAATTCTAATCTGAACTATAGTACAAAAATAGATACAGAGCTTTAAGGAATATGGATTCTTTGTTTTCTTTGACGTAGACTTCAGAAAGTACCACTCCAGTAAGAATCAAAGCTGATGAAAGAGAAAAGTATATGATAGGAAACTCTTTACAGAAGACCAGTGAATCTGAAGCTGAGATTAGTCCTGGGAGTCTACCAGTGACTACAAATATGAAAGCCTCTGAAAACTTGAAGCATATTGTTAATCACGACGATGTTTTTGAGGTACTGCATTGTGTTTATTCTCTGGAACAGTTGTAACAACTTTTAAGAATTTAGCATTTCATTATTCCTAACTAAAGATAAAAAAATGTTAATCAAACGCAGAAAATACACTACCTCATTTGAGAAATTTCATGGTATTTGTTATAGTATTACTCATTTATCACTTCAAACTTAAAATTTTATAACCTGTATTGCATTCACGTTTGCTATGTAAATTATATTGTGGTAGTTCTATTCTAATTCTTTAATATACATCATCTCAATTGTTTATTGAAAAGATTGCCATAAGTATAGTTCAGTTATTTCACTTATTTAAGCATTTATCATTGATTGTGAAATATTTTTTTTCTTTGAATGTCTAACACTTTTTTAAAGTTACAGTTTTAGTTAGGATACAGTGTTCTATTAGTTTCAGGTATATAATATAGTGATTTAATAATTCTGTACATTACTCAGTACTCCTCAAGAGCACTCTTAAATCCCATCACATATTTCACCCATCCTCCACCTTCCTCCCATCTGGTAACTTTGTTCTCTATAGTTCAGAGTCTGATTCTTAGTTTGTCTCTTTCTTTCTTTGTTCGTTTGTTTTGTTTCTTGAATTCCAAATACAAATGAAATCATTAAGTATTTGTCCTTTCCTGACTGACTTTTTCCATTTAGCATTATACTCTCTAGAGCCATCCATGTTGCTCCAAATGGCAAGATTTCGTTGTTTTTTGATGGCTGTATAATATTCCAGTATACCTATCTGTCCATCGATAGCAACATAGATAGATACACACACACACACACATTCCATATCTTCTTTATGCATTCCTTATCGATGGACACTGCTTCCATATTTTGACTATTGTAATTGATTCTGTCATAAACATCAGGGTGCATATATCAAAATAGTGTTTTCATATTCTTTGGGTAAATACCCAGTAGTAGAATTACTGGATCATATGGTAATTCTTTTTTTTTTTTTTCTTCTTTTTTTGAGGAACCTCCACACTTTTTTCCACAGTGACTGTACCAGTTTGCATTCCCAACACAAGTGCAGGATGGTTCCTTTTCTCCATATCCTCACCAATACTGTTGTTTCTTATTTTTGATTTTAGCCATTCTAACAGTTGTGAGGTAATACTTCATTGTGATTTTTGATTTGCATTGCCTTGATAATGAGTGATGTTGAGATCCTTTTCATGTGTCTGTTGGCCCTCTCTGTGTCTTCTTTGGAGAAATGTCTGTTCATGTTTTCTGCCCATTTTTTAATTTAGATTATTTTTTTGGTATTGAGTTTTACAAGTTTTTTATATATTTTGGATACTAACCCTTTATCAGATGTCTCATTTGCAAGTATCTGCTCCCATTCAATAAGTTGTCTTTTAGTTTTATTAATTGGTTCCTTTGCTGTGGAGAAGTTTTATTTTGATGTAGTCTCAATGGTTTATTTTTGCTTTTGTTCCCCTTGCCTTTGGACACACATCTAGAAAAATGTTCTGGGTCACCTGGCTGGCTCAGTCAGAAGAGCGTGCAAGTTGTGATCTCAAGTTTTTGAGTTTGAGCCCCACAGTGGGTGGAGAGAGTATGTAAAGACAAAATCTTGAAAAAAGAGAAAGAAAAATGTTCCTGTGGCCAGTGTCAGAGAAATTACTGCCTGTGCTGTCTTCTAGGATTTTTATGATTTCAGGTCCCACATTTAGGTTCTCAATCCATTTTGAGTTTATTTTGTGTATGGTTTTAGAAGGTGGTCCAGTTTCATTGTTTTGCATGTTGCTCTCCAGTTTTCCTACCACCATTTGTTGAAAAAACATTCTTTTTCCCACTGGATATTCTTTCCTGCTTTGTTGAGGATGAATTGACCCAGATGATCATGGATTTATTTCTGGATTCTGTTCTATTCCACTTCTCAATGTTTCTGGTTTTGTGCCAATACTATACTGTTTTGATTACTATACCTTTGGGTAGTATATCTTGAAATCTTTGCTTTTACTACCTCCAGTTTTGTTCTTACTTTGTTTTAAGTAGGATACATGCCTAACGTGGGGCTTGAGCTTATGTCCCTCAGATCAAGTTGCATGCTTTACCAGCTGAGCCAACCAAACACCCCCCCATTCTTCTTTTTCAAGATTGTTTTGACTATTTCAGGTCTTTGGGGTTCCATACAAATATTAGGGTTATTTGTTCTAGTTCTATGGAAATTGCTGTTGGTAATTCAATATGATTACATTAAATCTGTACAATGATTTTGGGTAGTATGGCCTTTTTAACAATATTTGTTCTTCCATTCAGTGCACATGGGGTGTCTTTCCATTTGTTTGTGTCATCTTCAGTTTCTTCTCTCAGTGTTTTAGTTTTTAGAGTTAACCTCCTTGGTTAAGTTTATATCTAAATTTTTATTTTTAAGATTTATTTTTATTTTTATTTATTTGACACAGAGACATCACAGATAGGCAGAAAGGCAGGCAGACAGAGAGGGGTAAGCAGGCTCCCCGCTGAGCAGAGAGCCCAATGTGGTGCTCTATCCTAGGATCCTGAAACCAGGACCCAAGCCAAAGGCAGAGGCTTAACCCTCTGAGCCACCCAGGCACCCCCCACCAGACCCCCAGATACTATTTTTGATGCAGTTGTAAATGGGATTGTTTTCTTAGTTTCTCTTTCTGCTACTTTGTTTTTAGTGTATAGAAATGCAATGAATTTCTGTATATTGATTTTTGTATCCTGTGACTTTCTGTATTCATTTAGTAATTTAGTAATTTTTAGTAATTTTTTGGTGGAGTCTGAGACTTTCTTTTAAGAGTTTCTTCTAGTGGATCAATAAAAGCTGTAACTTTTTTTTTAAACAGGTTTTTTGAGGTATAGATCACATGCTATGTAATTCACCCATTTAAATAAAGGTTGTACCCTTTATTCAGTGGCTACTGATACACTAAAAGTTGTTCAGCCTTCACTGCAGTGAACTTTTTGTTACTTTTTGAACATTTTTATTACCCAGAAAAGAAAGCCAGTACTTCTTAGCCATCTCCCCACAACATCTCCATCCCCTTGAGCCCTAGCGTCTTATGTACTAATTATTTGCCTCTATAGATTTGACCATTGATACATACTCCATGGTATCAATAATGATGGACATTTTGGTTATTTCCACATTTTGACTATAGTGTGTAATGCCACTGTGAATGCTTGCATACAAGTTTTTGTGTCAGTAAATATTTTCTTTTTTTTTCTTGGATATATACCTAAGAGTAAAACTTTTGAATCATATAGTGACTCTGTTTACCTGTTTGAGAAAATGCCAGAGTTTTCCAGAAGTAGCTGCACTTTTTTTTTTCTTTTTTTTGCATTCCTCTCATACACTGCTGGAGATAATGTAAAATGATAAAGCTCTAACTTTGCAAAATGAAATTCTGATGTGTTTTTGATTTATAGCTATATTGCCCATTATGTATCCACTAGTTGTAAGTGGTTATTTAAATTAAGTAAATAAAGGTAAGAGCTCTGTTTCTTAGTTTTACTAGTCTACATTACAGGTGATCAGTAGCTATGTCTGGCTAGTTAGTGGTTACCATCTTGAACTGCACAGACCAGTCATTTCTATCATTATAGAAAGTTCTTTTGCAGAGCACTGGTATATAGAAAAGGTGATATTGTGGGTTCATAGCAGCATCTTTATTCCTGAAAAATTTAAATGCATTCAAAGCATATCATCTGTCTTCAAGATTATCCATTAAGCTAGTATTCACTTACTAGAAAGAAGCCTCATGGCTTGTGAATGTATTTTAAATGGATCACATTATTCCATATACTTATCATATACATTGCACCTAATACAGCATAGTTTGTGAAAAGGTTATTGGGTTTGTCCCAGTGAATTTAATACTTTATTTTGTATGATTTCTATGCAGAAGGCACTGTGTTTGAACTATGGTGACAGAATAGATATATGGGTATACAGATACAGTCAAGGTTAGACGGTGCTGAGTGTATAAGAAAAATACTAAGTGATAAAAATATTAAGTGCTACATAAATTTAGAAAAAGAGGTATTTTCTGGCTAAGAACAACCATGGATGCTTTAGGGTGAAGGAGCCATTTAATTTGTACATTGTAATATTTCATCTAGCAGAAATAGGAGAACTGAATAAAATATGGAAGGAATAATGATAGCAAAAGGGAGGTACCTGAGAAATGTAGAAAAGAACATGTTCCATCTACCTGAGTGTAGGTAGAATGGGGTTGGAGTGGTAGAATGAAACAAAATTAGTAGAGTAGTTTGGCTCCTGATGATGAGGCTCTGGAAAGCCATGCTAAAATGTTTGGATTTAGTGTTCTGTAGTCTTTGAGGAGCCACTGAAGGCCTTTTAGCAGAGCAGTACTTGTGGTAGAGCTACATATTAGGGTTATCTGGCAACAGCTACTGAATTTCCCCATTTCAGGGCTTTATTTATATAAATGACTTATTTATATAAATACTCTTTATTAGAATACTAGAAAATGTGGACTGAAACTTAGTTTTAAGAATGTAAGAGATTTAGTATGAAATATCCCTGACTATAAGGAGTGAAGAGGGAATAGTCACACAGCTGTGCTTGAATAGGATGATGCCATTAACTGAACTTGAATATTAAGAGAACAAGGAGCCTTTGAAGGATGAGGTTGTTTTTGAATATGTGGAATTTGAACACTTAACAGGACCATCCATTAAACATACTCAGTAGGTCGTTGGAAATGTGTCTCTTTAGCTCAGAAGAGAAATGAAAGCTAAATTATAAACTGAAGAATTATATACATTAAACATAACTATTGAAGAAAATGCAGTCCAAAGGGAAGGAGTGGGGAAGGACAAAATAAGAGCTAACTGCAGGAACATTAGTTGACTTGAGCACAGGAGACAGAAAGGTGAGGAAATGTAGGAGGCCATAGCTCCCAGATGCCAGGTGTAGTATTGGAGGAAGTCTGCTCAGCAGTTGAAAGTACTGTCTGTATCAAAATTGGGACATACCATTTGCCCTTCCTTCTCCTGTTCTCTCATTCTTTGTGCATTAATTCTACCATTAGGTTCTGTTCATTCCTAAATTTCTGTCAGATTCCTTTTTTCTTTTTCAGCCATCACTGCCGTTGCCTAAAGATAATTTTTTTTTTTTCCTTTAGGACTATTAGGATAACCAGGTCCCTTTCTGCTGCTCTCTATCTCTTCCCATGCATTTATTTTTTTTAAGATTTTTTATTTATGTATTTTATGTATATTATGTATTTGACACAGAGAGAGACAGTAGGAGGAGTGGGAGAGGGAGAAGCAGGCTTCCCCGCAGAGCAGGGAACCTGATGCAGGGCTTGATTCCAGGACCCTGGGATCATGACCTGAGCCGAAGGTAGACATTTACCAACTGAGCTACCACGCACCCCTTTCCATGCATTCTTAATATCAGAGTTACCGTTTTGAAAGATAACCTGATACGAACTCCTGGCTTGGCAACTTCCAGTAGTGACCAGCACGTACTTGATACTCAAAAGCATAACCTTTCCCTTTTCAGTCCAATCTAACTTTTCTGTCTCCTGGCAGTTATCTGAGCTCCAGCTACATGGAATTGACATACCTTCTCTTATTTCTATGCTTTCATTTGTGCAGAATGTCATTCCTCTCTTACCTCACCCCTCACTTCTCTTTCTTCGCTCTTTACTTTCTCTTCCTGTTCTACTAATTAGAAATGTCTTTCCATCGTAGTACAGTCATGAACGGGGTTTGGCAAACTATGACCTTTGGCCCATGTCTGGCCCACTGCCTGTCATTATATGGCTTGAAAGCTAAGAACAGCTTTTACATTATTTTTTTTAAAGAGTGTATTCATTTGTTTGAAAGACAGAGGTCACAAGTAGGCAGAGAGGCAGGCAGAGAGAGAGAGGGGGGAAGCAGGCTCCCCGCTGAGCAGAGAGCCCAATGTGGGGCTTGATCCCAGGACCCTGAGGATCATGACCTGAGCCGAAGGCAGAGGCTTAACCCACTGAGCCATTAGGCGCCCCCAGCTTTTGCATTATTAAGTATTGAATAGGAATCAACAGAAGAAGACACTTTCATGACATGCGAAAAATCAGATGAAATTAAATTTTCCTGGCACATAGCCACAGGCATTTGTTTACATATTGTCTATAGCTACTTGAGTGCCACAGTGGCAGAGTTGAATAGTTGAGAGACTTAAGGGCCTCGAAGTGTAACATATTTATGATCTGGCTTTTTTACTGAGATAGTTTTCTGACCCTGGTCCATATCTTTATTATGTCATCTATGAGTAACCACAAGTCTTAGTACTTTTAACAGAACAATGTTTAAGAGTTTTTATTTTCATCATATTATTTATTTATTTTCATCATTTGGAATAATAATTAAATCTGCAAAAGCTCTGTTTTTTATATACAGTATTTGCAATGTTAAAATATTTCTATAAATAGTTGTTCACCACCAGGTCCTTTTGTTCACTACACCTTTCACTTAACCACTCAGTGGCAGATAATCTGGGACTTTCATCAAATATTAGAGAAAAATTCATGGAAAATAATAAAAAATTCTCTCTTCAAATTGGTCAGAAATTGCCATTAACTCATTTTCGTAAAAGAACTCCTCAGTCCTTCTGACTCCTTGCAACTTGATAATTTTGGAGGGAATAAATGTGAGAATTAGGAAGAGACTTTTGGTTGGAATACCTCTAAACAGAGTTTTTCAATGACAGAGATTGTGCTTTATTCATTTTTATTTCTCTAACACTTGGCAGAGTACCAGGCACATTATAATCATTAATATACTTGAATTAAAACCTATCATGAAGTATTATTCCATAGCCACTTTGACATATTTAATAATTGCCACAGTTTTATTGCCATATCTTGAAAAACTTAAATTATATACTAGTTTTAGTTGCTGTTACCATAAAAAGGTTTTTTTCCATGTTCTAAGTATTCTTTTCTCTTTGAAGTTCTTATGACTTAATATATATTCTTTCAAAGAAACCAAAGTTTATTTAAATACTTTCTTCTTTCTTTAAATTAGGAATCTGAAGAACTTTCTTCTGATGAAGAGATGAAAATGGCAGAGATGCGACCACCATTAATTGAAAGCTCTATTAACCAGCCAAAAGTGGTAGCTCTTAGTAATAACAAAAAAGGTTAGATGTTGAAAGCACTAGGAATAGAAATGGGCTGAATTTATCAAATTTATAATTTTTTAAAATAAATTTCACTAAAAGTCATTATATTATTTAGAATACTTTTTTGAAACAATTTTTAAAATATGCCTTCCTAAACGGTCTGTTCTTTATCCCTCTTGTTTTTTAAAGAAGACCCTTATTAGATATTTTCTCTTCCCTCATGCAAGGTTATGTATGAGGGCATGGGCTTTATATAACAGAAAAACCTCTGTTGTGATTCTGTTTTTGCTGCTTATTTGTTGGGTAACCCTTGAGCTGCTTAATTTTATGCATATGAACTTATCTAACTTGACATACATTGAGGCTAATGAAGTAGTTTGTGAGTATCAAATGTGCCAGATTATTCAGTGTACTCAGATCTAGCACAATACCTGATGTAGAATAGATGCTTGTTATTTTATCTGTCCTGGAACTCTTTTTAAACCATCCTCACACCCCAGCCATTTTTTTTCTTGTAATAGAATCTCTGACTCTTCTTAGACATGAAAGGGAACTTGAAGGATATCTATCCCTTCCTTTCACCCTTCCTCACTCCTCCCCCCAGTGCCTGAACGTGTCTGTATTATCTCTACCAAATATTCATCCAGTCTTTGCCTTTATGGCATTAATGAAACTTACGTCAAGGTGCCTCTAGATAGTTTGATTTTCATAATAATAGTGATAGTGATATGTATTTGAGTACTTACTAGTTCCTGCTTACTGTGCTATCTAACCGCACAAGGAAGTTGAAGAGGAAGAATAATATCTAGGAAAGAACTTATCTAGGAAAGAAAGGAATAATATCTGGGAAAGAAAGCCATCTTGCTTAACAGTATTTTAAAAATTAAGACTCCAGCGCCCAGATACCTTAAAGTTGAGTATAGAAAGCCCCATGTACTATTATTGCCAACTGTAAAGAAAATCCAGACTACTCAAACTGTGCCCCTAAGATATTTGGAGCAGAAAAAATATCTTTAATTCATATAATCTCCTTTGACTCTCTCTGTATATACTATTTCTGTGATGTGGGTAAAATTTCATTAAAAACGGTCTTCAGGGTTGTAAAGATATTAAATCATTTCGTTTTTTCATTTTGTTTTTAAGTAAGCTTTTTTCCCAGCCTGGAGCTTGAACTGAAGACCCTGAGATCAGGAGTTATATGCCCCACTGACTGAGCTAGCCAGGTGCCCCAAGTTACTATCTTTTTTATCATTACTTTTAAAAATATAATACTTTCTGATAGTACCTGCCTATAATGGCATATGAATATTGTCTATTTCTGATTATATAAAAAACAAAAGCCATCTCATATATTGATCATTTTTTAAATATATAATTCTTTGAAATGGTTTAAAAATAGCAGGAGAGAGCTCACCTGGTGAACTTTCTTGATTTCTTCGGTGTTTTTTTTAATTGACTGTATTGCCCATTTTTATTTTCAGAATAGATTAAAACAATTCCATACTTACATGAAATAATTTCTTCCCCAGGTTACAAATCTAGGCTGTGAACTCTACTGTTTATTCTTTGTTTTTATGTCTTTTTGAAGTTGTGAATGAGGGACTACCTGGCTGGCCCAGTTAATAAAGTATGCAATTCTTGATCTGTAGGTTGTGAATTCAAGCCCCACGTTGGGTGTAGGTCCTACTGAATAAAATACTGTGAATGAGTGGAAGAGCCTTATTCACTAAAATTAATTGATGGCCTTAGAAAAACTTTGTATAATATAATCTTGTCAGTAGTTAAAACTGAATCAAATTCTGGATAATCTTAACATAGATTATATTTGTCAAAAACTTAAAGGTATCATGAGTTTTAAATTATTTAATCTTTGTGTATATTAGGACTGAATTTTCAGAAGTGCTTTTATTTATCTTCTAATCCATAGAATCCTTTATATATTGAACCAGGACAATATAAATGTCATTTGTCATTACTGCAAAGTATTAAACGCAAATCCTTAGTGACTTTATCAATAGCTTAAGTTTTTGTATTTCAGATGATACAAAGGATACAGATTCATTATCGGATGAAGTTACACACAATAGCAATCAGAATAACAGCAACTGTTCTTCTCCATCTCGGATGTCTGATTCAGTTTCTCTTAACACTGATAGTAGTCAAGATACCTCACTTTGCTCTCCAGTGAAACAAACTCATATTGGTATTAATTCCAAAATCAGGTTTGTGAACATCTTAATAGAATAATTTATTTATACAGTAGAGATAATAAGGCAAATAAATATATATGACTAAAACAAACCAGATTTCACAAATTAATATTATAGAAGTAGTTCAGGTAGTATATGATTTCCTCCCCATTTTATCACTACTTATTTAGGTTTGCTACGTTTTCATTTGTAATAGTTTTTTTTTTTAAAGATTTTATTTATTTATTTGACAGACAGAGATCACAAGTAGGCAGAGAGGCAGGCAGAGAGAGAGAGAGGAGGAAGCAGGCTCTTTGCAGAGCAGACAGCCCGATGTGGGGCTCGATCCCAGGACACTGGGATCATGACCTGAGCCGAAGGCAGAGGCTTTAACCCACTGAGCCACTCAGGCACCCCCATTTGTAATACGTTTTTAAGTGGGAAAGAAAAAGAGCATCTGGCTACATCAGTTGGAATACCATGTGACTTTTGATTTTGAGGTTATAGATTCAAGCCTCACATGGGGTATAGAGATTACTAAAAAAATAAACTTCTTTTTAAAAATGGGGAAGAAAGAATTTAAAATATTCTAATTCTCTTCATTAAAAAATTGGACACTGTAACAGTATTTTTAGATATTAAAACAAACATGTTTAGAGTAATTCAAGTTGAAATGGGTATTTTTTAGATACTCATATTTTTAAAGATTTTTATTTATTTATTTGACAGAGAGCAAGATCACGAATAGGCAGAGGGGCAGGCAGAGAGTGAGAAGCAGGCTCCCCGCTGAGCAGAGAGCCTGATGCAGGACTCAATCCCAGGACCCTGAGACCATGACCTGAGCCAAACACAGAGGCTTAACCCACTGAGCCACACAGGTGCTCTGTTACTCATTTTTGAAGAGTGCCATTAAAGGGCATTCAGTACTTTTAACTACTTCTGTATCTTTGAATTAGCCCCAAATTTGTAGGTCAGACTCTAAACAAGACTTAATTCCTATAGGCTAAAATTAGCTGAAGTTTAAAACAACTGTTATTTGGGCTTTCAAAATACTTGGCTATCAAAATAAGATGTGTTGTTTCACCTTCATGTTAATGTATCAGCTAGGTGCTTATTAGAAAGATTTGGGTTACTACTGAACCCAAAGCTTACTGTATGGATAATTTTTAGAGTAAAATGGTTCTTAAATTCCAGACACAGTTAAGTATATGTGCTGCCGAAGCGAGCACATCCAGACACAGTTAAGTCAAATTTTGTTTGTGCTGATTTGTATTGTTGTAGAAGGAAAATAAATTTTATGTCACAAAATGAGTTTAGCTATTACGTACTTATGAATAATTATTTCTGCCTTCTGAATTTGAGGCTGAGACCTAGTGTGGTAGTAGAATAATTTTATAACCTCTTAGATGTTAAGATAATGATTAATTTTTGAAGTAATGTTTCCAGTATTTTGTTGGGAAATAGTTTTAGTATTTTATAAATTTTATAAATAAATTTTATTTATTTCATTACCCAAAGTTTTTTGGGTAATGAAATAAAGGGTATCAAAGGGATATATCCACAACTTTGTTGTATTTCTGTAATGAATATAGTCTGTTACCTAATGGGAAGATCAATCCTAAGGAATATTTGTTAAACATAACTTGAATACTTATGCAAGAGGGCACAAATATGACTTCATATTTGTGTGAAATATAAGTAGGTTTATTTCCACAAAGCAGAAATAAAATGTTTTCTGTAATTTTAAAATAGCACATTTATAAATATTTGCCAAATACAATGAAATAACTTAGAAGAGTGATTAGATTTAGTTTTGCTTTTGGTCTTCAGATTTTTTTCAGTCTGTATTGTTTAGTTTTATTTTTTAAATCACCATACAATGAAACTGACTTCTTGGGGCACCTGGGTGGCTCAGTGGGTTAAAGCCTCTGCCTTCAGCTCAGGTCATGATCCCAGAGTCCTGGGATTGAGCCCCGCATAGCGTTCTCTGCTCAGCAGGGAGCCTGCTTCCTCCCCTCTCTCTGCCTGCCTCTCTGCCTGCTTGTGATCTCTGTCTGTCAAATAAATAAATAAAATCTTAAAAAAAAAAAAAACTAACTAACTTCTTGTTGAGTTCTGTAAGTTTATTTTTTTAGTATAACCTACCTACTTTTTTTTTTTTTTTTAAGATTTTATTTATTTATTTGACAGGGTCCTGGGATAAAGCCCTACATCGGACTCTCTACTCAGTAGGGAGCCTGCTTCTCTGGTTCTCTCTCTCTCTCTCTGCCTGCCTCTCTGCCTACTTGTGATCCCTGTGAAATAAATAAATAAAATCTTTAAAAATAAAGAAAAAGAACCTGAGCTTTATGATGTTTGTGATAAAATTATCTTTGTTTTAGACAAGAAGATGAAAATTTTAACAGCCTCTTACAAAATGGAGATATTTTAAATCATTCAACAGAAGAAAAATTCCAGCTTCATGATAAAAAAGACATTAACTTACCTGAATATGATTTGAATATTGAAGAGCGATTGGTTCTTATTGAGAAAAGTGTTGACTCAGCAGCCACATCTGATGAATCTCACAAACTAGACCATATCAATATGAATCTTAATAAACTTGTAACTAATGATACATTTCAACCAGAGATAGTGGAAAGATCAAAGACACAGGATATAGTGCTTGGAACAGACTTTTTAAGCATTAATTCTAAAGGAGAAGCTGAGCCCTTGGAAAATGGAAATAAGTATTCTAATCTGGAATGTGTAAATAAGATAAATGGACATTCTGAGGAAACTCCACAGTCTGCTAGGAGGACTGAACCACATGGCACTGATTCTTCTGTTGATATGGGTGTTTCCAAAAGCACTGAAGATCTCTCTCCTCAGAGAAGTGGGCCAATTGGATCTGTTGTGAAATCTCATAGTATAACTAATATGGAGACTGGAGGGTTAAAAATCTATGACATTCTTAGTGATAATGGACCACAGCAGCCAAGTGCAACAATTAAAGTAACATCTACTGTTGATGGAAAAAATATTGTCAGGAGCAAGTCTGCTACACTTTTGTATGATCAACCATTGCAAGTATTTACTGGTTCTTCTTCATCTACTGATTTAATATCAGGTACAAAGGCAGTTTTCAAGTTTGATTCAAATCATAATCCTGAAGAGCCAAATATAATAAGAAGCCCCACAGTAAGTGGCCCACAACCTATGCCTCAGATGTACGGTCCTCCTCAGTATAACATCCAGTACAGTAGCAGTGCTGCTGTTAAGGACACTCTGTGGCACACCAAACAGAATCCCCAAATAGATCATGTCGGTTTTCCTCCTCAGCGCCTTCCTAGATCAGAGAGCACAGAAAGTCATAGTTATGCTAAACATTCTGCCAATATGAATTTCTCTAACCATAACAATGTTCGGGCTAATACTGGATACCATTTACATCAGAGGGTTGGTCCAGGAAGACACGGTGAAATGTGGGCCATCTCACCAAACGACCGACTCATTCCTGGAGCAACTCGAACTACGATTCAGCGACAAAGTAGTGTTTCCTCTACAGCTTCTGTAAATCTTGGTGAATCAGGTCCCACAAGGCGGGCCCAGATTCCTGAAGGAGAATATTTATCATACAGAGAGTTACATTCAGCGGGAAGAACTCCAGTGATGTCAGGATCACAGAGACCTCTTTCTGCACGAACATATAGCATCGATGGTCCAAATACATCAAGGCCTCAGAGTGCTCGACCCTCCATTAGTGAAATACCAGAGAGAACTATGTCCGTTAGTGATTTTAATTATTCACGGACTAGTCCTTCAAAAAGACCAAATGCAAGGGTTGGTTCTGAGCATTCTTTATTAGATCCTCCAGGAAAAAGTAAAGTTCCTCATGATTGGAGAGAACAAGTACTACGACACATTGAAGCCAAAAAGTTAGAAAAGGTAATTAAATATGAATTTTTTATTTTCCTTTCTATAAAATTATTTTTCTTAAAAATATTTGGTATTCTTTGTTTCTTAAGGTGAAACAAGATACTCTGAATTACTGAATATATACTTATATTTGAGGATTTTATTCTTGGTACTTACAACAGAGTTCAAGTTTAGACTTAGCCAGTCTCAAAACAACTGAGATGGTAGGATATGCTTCTTTTCTGTTTCTTACTCCCCAGTGTTTCCTGATAAGCTAAAATGCATTTCATATGTTTAGTGTATATCTTTTTTAGACTGTGCCATACATACTGTAAATAATACATGCATCTGCATGTATACCTCTGTTTAGCATTTTCTGATCTCCCTCTCTCATCTATTAATAATTATTGGTTATGTAACTATGTATACGAAAATAGTAGTCTTACTATATAATTAGCAGAATAACAAGAAATATCCTAAATGTAAATATTTTATCTAAGATTTTTTTTCCCAGTCAATGTTTTAAGACTAACACTGTCACTGACACAGATGGCTTCTAGCATGGCATTTACTCTTGACTTTCCTGAACTGCATTTCTGACCTATCTAAAATCAGATGTCTTTGGCTCTAATGAAGTTTGGAAATCATTGGTAAAATAACTTAAGATCATGTTTAGCTTATTTGTTTGTAAAAACAGCTAAATGTATACAACCTCAATTAGTCATTTAAAAAACTTCCTTAGGTCCAGTTTTTCAAAAATGAATGCCTAAAATATGATTAATACCATGTATCAATTCACATGAACCTCTGCTTACCATTGTTAGCTCTTTTCAATACTATCACCTTAAAATAGCTGAACATCTAATGGCCTTGAATCATACTCATCCATTTTGTCTCATCTGTAGCTGTACTTATTATTGAGGCTCTTCGAACTTGTGTGCTTTTTCTAAGGAATTTAGAAATTACTTTTATTTTTTTTGAAGATTTTATTAATTTATTTGACAGACAGAGATCACAAGGCAGGCAGAGAGGCAGGCAGAGAGAGAGGGGGAAGCAGGCTCCCCGCTGAGCAGAGAGCCCAACTTGGGCTTGATCCCAGGACCCTGGGATCATGACCTGAGCTGAAGGCAGAGACTTCAACCCACTGTGCCACCCAGGTGCCCCAAGAATTTGGAAATTACTTAAGCAAAGGAGTACCATCGCTGTTTTGTAACAAAACTCCTGGAGTTATTATGGAACTAGAAGGAGGAAGGGCTATAGGTATGGTTTGTTTTGCTTTGCTTTGTTTTGAAGAGAAGGAAGAGGCTATAGTTAAGTTGATTAAAAATAAGAAATGTATTGATGGAATTGAGACAAAGATAAGAATTCAAGAGACAGTTTCGAAACAGACTCTAGAATAGTTTACTTGTGATTGGAATATTCCTCTATTAAGTGTCTGAGGAAAAGGAATTAAGCTTGAGTGGTACCTTGAATAACTGTTTGTTGGAAATGCCAACATAGAGAATGAAGAGCAGATTTGGTGAAGAGATGAATTCGGTTATCATTATATTCTGTGTAGTTGATATCTCAGGTGCCTGTTCTCCCAGTACTTTCCTGTTTGATGGAGATGTACCTAGACTTGAGTACATAGGAAGCAAGTAGCAGCTACCCTCTGTTCATTGTACCTCTCTGCTTTTTATATTTAGAAATTGACCATTCAGTTACTTCAGGAGTACATGGCAGTAATTTCCCAGTTTTGCCCACTGATAATTTAGAGGTGAGGATTAGTCCAGTGAAACTAAGAAAAGCCTTGTGAGGACACAGAGCAACATGATTTAGACTACCAAACTTGAAAGCATTGGTTAAAAATGATGGAGGGTGAATGGGGAATCTGTTTGCTTCTCTGCAATTCCTTTTCCTCCCCCAAACATAATTCTTATGGTCTAGTAGATATTTGAAAATATTTCACAATGCCTGCCCCACCTCTAGAAGTAAGTCCCCAAATCAGAAGTTGCTACTTTGC
This sequence comes from Mustela nigripes, assembly GCF_022355385.1. Taxonomy (NCBI): domain Eukaryota; kingdom Metazoa; phylum Chordata; class Mammalia; order Carnivora; family Mustelidae; genus Mustela; species Mustela nigripes. The sequence continues at coordinate 93,904,092 of NC_081568.1, forward strand.
CCTCCTTAATGCTTAGCATTAATTTAAAAAAAAAAAATAGATAAATTATTGCAGCTTACTTGGTTTTTTAACCTTCTGTTAGTAACTCCTCCTTCCCTTCACTGCAACAAACTATACCTGGAACCCAAACATATAAATAGATCTCACCTTATCCTTCTAATCTAATCTAATCTAATCTATCCTATCCTATCTAATTAAATTAATAATTCTGGTAAGAAGCACTCAACCAGAACATCATTAACATAATATGATAATTTCCACATTTAGTTGCTACTATACAAATATTAGCATGGAGTGAATAGCAGTGCCCAGGACATATTCCTTAATTGAGCTCTGCACAAATGTGTTGTACTGTGACAGGGTGCAATTTTTTTTTTTTTAAGATTTTATTTATTTATTTGACAGGCAGAGATCACAAGTAGGCAGAGAGGCAGGCAGAGAGGGGGAAGCAGGCTCCCTGCTGAGCAGAGAGGCCCGATGCGGGGCTCGATCCCAGGACCCTGGATCATGACCTGAGCCGAAGGCAGAGGCTTTAACCCACTGAGCCACCCAGGTGCCTCGACAATGCAATTTTATGTAGGTGTCTATGCACAGGCCTGAATTCACAGGCCTGGACCTATTCTGAGCTTCAGCCTTCTTAGTCAGTGACATATTTACAGAAACTCTAGATATGTTCAAAGATGTCCTAAAAAGCTTTGTTCCAGGATCTACATATAATTAAAAAGGGTCATTTGGACCATCAAGTTAAGAGCATGATAAAACTATTTGTAGTACTTCAGTGTGTGTTATTTATGTTTCTATGTGTGATTTTGTGTATAGTTTCTTTATTTTTACATTATAATCAAATGTTTTGGGTATCTCTGAATTTCCTCTGCCAAGTCCTAATTGCTTGTGAAATGGTCTGGGAAAGCATAGGCATGGCCTATTAAGTTTAGCTTTTTCTTTAGTCATTACTTTGGAATCCACAAAAAAACCAAAAGTGTACATTGTAATTTGGCACATTAAGTTTTCTTAGTATTAGAGATCAACTTCATAATCTGCAGAACATATATGTATTCCCTAGGAATAATATAGAAATGCTTGTTAGCCATTTCTGTATTTCTTGATAACAAGCCATGCTCAAAATATGGTTGCTCTCGGTTTGACCATAAGACTCTCATATTCAGGGACTCCACACAAAGGAAGAGCATGTAACAGCTCTGGGGATTAATAAGCAGGAAGAATGAAAATCAGGCATTGTGTTTATTGAGGTTCATTTCTCAGGCAGCTCTGGGATTGGTGATAAGGGATTCATCAGTGTAAGGATTTCATCAGTGGTTCTTCCAAGTTTAAGCAGCAAATGCCACTAACTCCTAAAATGAAATCTTAAGTATCTATTTATATGAATATATGTTTATCAAAAATTAAAAATTTAAAAAAAATAAAATAAAATAAAACACCAAAAAAAAAAAAAAAGTACATTGTCTAACTTTTTTCCCGTTAACTATAGAGCAGTGGGAGCCTTCTGTTATATCCTAAAACTTTGTGTATATGTTCAACTTTTTTCTAACTTTAGACATGTTTCTAAGGGAATTTCTAAGGTAATTTTTTTTTTTTTAGAAATTATAGTGGTCAGGAGCCAGGTGTGTTTTGCAGACTTATGCTATGAATGTATGTATGTTTAAATGCTCCATTTATTTAATAATGATATAAAATTCTATAAAATGAAGCAGACTCTAGAAATCCAGTTTAAGTTAGAAATAACTGGTTGGTAAAAATGTATCTTTATAAAAAAATTAGCTTGTGTTCCATATATAACTACATATGTACACATACGTCTAGGTATGGCATCAGTTTCTCTTTTCTGACAAACTTCTAATAAGATGAGTTAGGAGTAAAGGAAATGATAGCATCATAAAAAGCCACTGTTTGCTTGTACTTTCTTCTTTAGTGTTTAAACATGTGAATGGTTGGATTTACATGTACTTTATGTGTATATGTGTATGTTGTCATGTAAATATATGGTAAATAGTGCCAATTTCTTGCACTGGCACTTAAAATTTGATGCATGATATTCCTACGTGGTATTGGGGTTACTTATAAATACGTCTTTGTACATAACATGTCTTGTGAATTTTGCATGCTACACTAATCTCTGTTAAATCTATCCCCTCTTTATTCAGAGCATGCTGTCAAGGTCCTTTAATTCCAATTTTACTGCTGTAAGCAACTTTCACTATGGCAGCTCTAGGGATCTGCATGGCAGCCAAGGCAGCCTTGCCTTGAGTGTTGCAGACGGAAGAGGTTCTGGTGGGCACATTTTTCGAGTGAGTACCTGCAGTAGACCAGTACTTTTAGTACACAGAAGAAAAAAAAAAAACCCACATTTTTTTGTTTTCCCATTTCTAGAAAATAAGTTTTTATGGTGGGTTAGATATCTTGATTACCTTCTAGTTCTTCCATGGCTTAATTCTGAAACTCCCTGCAAAGTTGATTTAGTATTTATCGCTTAAGTTTCTTTGGTTATAAGCTAAGGATGTAATATACTCTTGTTTATGTAAATAGGGATGAGCAATTGAAATAACCGAGTGTTGTTGTTTTTTTTAATTATTATGCTTTGTGGTGTTTTCACTTAATAAAATTTGTTAGTCTCCAAAATTCAAGTTTAAGGGCTGTGCTATATATATAGTACACAGAAGTGTTGTGGGGAAGAATAATTTTTAGTTTAGTAATTTAGAATTGGCAAATGAGAATCACTACCTGGAAGTAAGTTTAATCAGAATTCACTGAATCTGATTAAATACAAGGCTGGAAAAATTGTAATAAGTACCAATGAAAAGGCAAAACCCAAATCCTTTATTATACATGTTTCAGTGTAGTCATTAATGATGAAGAAGGAAGGTTTATTCTTCTAATGAAAGTTAAGGGTAGGTGATAAGAACAGCAGAGAAGGAGAAAGAACTGAACAACTCTGGTATGGCTCTATTTTAAGATTTTTCTCTTCATAACAGCTTAAGGTGGTAGCATGGCCTATAAATAAATATTTATTTCTTCCCCTTACCTTCCATTCTGAAAAAGATTTTTCTCCTACAACATTATTTTGTCTCTTTCCCCTAGTTTTATTTCCATACTGACTCTGCTTACTTCTGGATCCTTGCCTTATCCCAAGGGTACTCATCACCAACCCCTTTTTAATACACTGCTGGCTTTGCATTGTTGTGTTCTAGGACAAGAGTGGTCTCCCGGATTCACTTTGCTGTGGCTGGACCTCACCTTTCTTGCTGTGCCATCTGTTTCTGTGTTAGAGTCCTAGCAATTGTTTTGTAATTTATCACTTTGAAATGGAGAGAGAAGAGAGATAGCTATTAAGCCCTGAATTTCTGGTACTCATTCCAGCTGAAACCACAGAGTGAAGACCAGGGGCTTTTATTAACTCAAATAATCTTTATTGTCATCTGGAACGATTGTTTTTCCAAACTCTTAAACAGTGATATTTTTTGTTTATTATTCTTAAACTCATAGCCTTTGACTTTGTTGCATTTTGCTTTTTCATTCATAATATATTTGTTCTTTTAAAAACTAGATAAGGTTACATATTCAGACTTGAATTTAAACTTCAAGCTATGACCTAAGTTGATTACTGTGCATTCCGAAAGCACATCTCAAAAATGGGGAAGGAAGGCAAAATATTCATTGCATAAATACACAAAATTAGATCAAACGAAATCTAAAAACGCTAATCAGTGCTTTGAACCAGCAACTAAACTGCACATGATAGCTCTATTGCAGATAAAGTTTCTTAGATTAAGTCACAAAGCCCTTAGGCTTATGTGTATCCTGTGGCATATCATAATGAAGTAGATTTCAGATTATTTTTCAAAATGATGATGTAGTGTATACATAGCTGTGTTGCTAGCCACATATTGTTTTGAAAGTAACAATAGTGCTATTTATCACGGTCCCTTCAGTTTTTAAAAATATAGCTGGGTGTGTTTAGAACTAAATTAAAATGAAAAGTATGGGCATCTTGCTTCCTAGCATATTATAAAAAAATATATTCAGAGACAATGAGCTATTGAGTTTGTTTTTTCTCTAAAGCTATCAGTGAGATAAACTATAAGGATATTATTGACATACAAAAATACAAACTCTAGTTAATTTTTTAAAAATTCATCAAAACATTCATTTTAAAAATACTGAGCTGTCCAATACTAATGTGATAGAATTAAGCTTAAGTGAATTTTAGAAGACTGTGTGTTTATTGGTACTGCCCATCATTAATAAGAAAATCTTGGTGGGCACTGTGCTGTTAAAAGAATAGCAGTTTTTGGGGGGGGGGTTAAGGGAAAAAAAGACTTTTTGTAGTCTCAACAGGAGTAAATTTTAGTTGCTCTTAAAATTTGGGACTTTTAACTTTTATTAATAACTAAATTGTTCACATTGTTAAAAGCTAGGTATTACTATAAATAAAACTAAATACATCATGAAGAAATAGCTTAACAGTGTTGAATGTACTGAGATATTTTTCCTATTTTATTGAGATATAATTGGCATATCATATGGTATTAGCCCAAAGTGTACATCATAATGATTTTTTATATATATATAAAGAAATGATTACAACAAGTTTAGTTAATATCCATCATAAAGATACTAGTATTGATGGCAGTTATGATCATAATGTTTGACTTGGTTCTTCATCTTTCCACTACCTATAATATTTTTTCCTACTCTCCTTTCAATTGTCATCATCATCATTTTGGTTTCACATCTGAAAGAGCATTATTTGTTTACTTTTTATTTTCCCCTCATTTGAAGCATCCCCAGACATCCTGTCCAGGAGATCCTTGTCAAGATGATATATTCCTTTCAGGACAGCCGAACTACTCGTCAGCTACACTTAGTCACAAAGATGTTCCTCCAGACAGCTTGATGAAAGTAGGTGTTCAGGAAATAAATGAAGACATCTCTTTGAACTTGTTTTATAGCTTTTGAACTGGAAATAACTATGCTTAACAGTAAAAATAATGTTTTGAGGACTTTTCCTCCTTGATAAGTAAAGATTTTTAAAAACTAATTAGGAAATATGAAAGAGATTTTTACTCTGTTATTTCTTAGTTTAGTCAATGCTTTTTTTCCACCGTAGAAAATTATTTTATTGTTATTATTTCTCTACTGTCATCTGCTTATTTTATTGTTTCAGTCTGAGGCTTTTTAGCATCCTGATAGCAAACCTTTTGGAGAATTAAACATGAACCTGTCTTAAATTCTTCATTTGAGGATGTTTTACTATTATTAAAGGCATTTTAAAATACTTTAAATGTAATTAGAAATCACCTTGGAAGACTTTTTGTATGTGGTAGAGTAGATGATCGTATTCTTATGGCTTTCATAACTAAAGCATCACTTAGAAAATTTACTTTTCTGTCACCAACACCAGATTGATAATTCTTTCCTTTAATATTCTCTCTCAGCTGTTCTTTCTCCTGATTCCATATTCCTAGTATAGCCCAATACAGTTTTGAAGCATACTTAATGTATTCTATAAAAACTTCCACACTGTTCTTGAGAGTGGGTACCCAGCCCTATAACATAAGTTCATACATAACTCTATGTTACCCTTTTTTTCTGTTTTTCTTTAATTGAGCTATGTTATTCAGTTTCTTTTTCTTTTTAATATCACATTTTGTAGTTTAGGTTATTGGTTTGTTTCATACTTTTATTCTCCTGAGCCATCTACTAATGATAGCTTAATATATTCCATGGGTATGTTTAACATTGATGTAAAATGTCAGGTACAACTCAGAATCTAGATATCAGGCAGTCTTAGCATGGGTCAGAAGTAATTATTGTTTGGAAAATTTTCCCCAGAAGAAAAGTACTGAATCTGCACATAGGAGTAAATGATACATGCTTGGAGAGAGTGAGTACAGTCCACAGAATTGTGCAGAAGTAATAAAGTGACAACACAACCAATTAAAGGCTCCTGCCAGATAATTGCTTCAAATCTACCATGTTCAACTAGTAAACAACCACAATTTTTTTAAAAAAAGATATAGGGATAATAGAGTACCTCATTCACTTTTTCTCCAATCAATGTAAGATTTGGCCTAGAGTGATGATATCTTTGCACTCTGTTAGAAATCTCCAGTTGGAAACTTTGTAAGTTTCCAAAGTCCAGAATTAACTAAGTTCTGAAGTGTAACACAGTAAAAAAGATAACTTTTTAAAGTAAAAATGTTCACTAAAGCCTAACTTCTTTGTTTCCTTCAGCAAGGTTCATATAACAAGAGCATGTAGTTATGAAACAATTACCATAATCTTTTCCCAAACTTTTCTACTTTGGGATAATTTTAGGATAATTTTTTGGGATAATTTAATTTTCAATATTTCTCTTACAGTTTTTCTATAATTCACTTGTGAATAAGATCACCTTTTTATTGATAATCAGTAAGAAGTTTTAAATGATTAATCTCTGAAAAATATCTCCCCTTCTATATAGCATTCTCTTTATATGCAAATATTTATAATCCAAATGTAAACTTATTTTTCAGATAGTTTCCTCATACTAGCATAATTAGCCACATTTGCACAAAGGTGATTTTAAGTGTAAAATTCAGATTCAGTCTAAATGATGAGAAGCATTAAAATAAGGATAATTCTTTTTCTTTTTAAGGTTTTATTTATTTATTTGACAGATCACAAGTAGGCAGAGAGGCAGGCAGAGAGAGAGGGGGAAGCAGGTTCCCTGCTGAGCAAGGAGCCTGATGCAGGGCTCAATCCCAGGACCCTGTGATCATGACCTGAGCTGAAGGCAGAGGCTTAACCCACTGAGCCACCCAGGCGCCCCAAAACAGGATAATTCTTTAACAACAAAATATTTATCTCAAGATATTTTGTGTAGCTTGCAAAAAGTAAAATAGAATGATAAGGTTTAAATTTTGTGATTACTGGTTTATGGAACTAACATTTAGAGAGTTTAAAAGTTGCCAACTGTTACACACACTCAAGAAGTAAATTAGTTTTCTACCATATAGCAGCATTGACTTATTAATTCTGGAAAGAAAGAAATAAAAGGAAATAGAGTCAGATTAGGAAAAAAATCCTACCACAGAAATTGCTACTTTTGTTCAGAAGAAAACATGAACAAATGCATCTTCTGTGTATATGTGAGATGGAAAAATTTACCCTTTTAATGGGCTTAAATTTTAAAATTTTGACATAATTACCATTTTAACTTTTGGTTACTATAAGAAAAACAGGTCCATGCATATTGAACAGAAAAGCAGATAATGTTAAAATTTTAAATTTTAAAGTATTTCCTTTCATTTGAAACCTTTAAAGAGTGAAAATCTATCTGCAAGCGTTTAAGCAAGTTTAGAATTAATAGCTTTTTTCTTTTAAAACTGCAAAATTAGAAAAAAATAGTGTGAGTGGCTTGATATTGTGCGATTTAGAATGTTAAACTCTAGTGCTTTATAATGTTCCAAGAAGAAAATCCAGATATTTGTAATGAGAGATTATTGTTGGTCATTTTAAGACACTTCGTGTTTTTCTTAGATGCCTTTGATTAATGGACAGATGGGCCAGCCCCTCAGGCCTCAGGCAAATTATAGTCAAATACATCACCCCCTTCCTCAGGCTTCTGTGGCAAGGCATCCCTCTAGAGAACAACTAATTGATTACTTGATGCTGAAGGTGGCCCACCAGCCTCCATATACACAGCCCCATTGTCCTCCTAGACAAGGCCATGAACTGGCAAGGCAAGAGGTAAGAATAATCAAGAATATTTGAACTATGAAACTAAGCTTTTAATGTACTTCATAGGATATTTAACTATTAGCAATAAATCCATATAGAATTTTAACATAGTTTTACCAATTTGTTGAAAGGTTTGGTTTCATATTAAGTTTATACGGTGTCAAACTTAATGGTTTAACTTGACTCCATGATCCCCTGTGTTCTGATTAGTTGACATAGGATTCAGGGTTTTGGATGTGATTTTTTTTTTTCCTAAGGTGGTTGTTTATAAAAAACCATTTGATGAGACTCCAGTAATTAGATCTTCAGGAATATGAATAGTAGACCATGAAATGTGACTGGCCTATTACGGTTTACTATTGTTGTTTGATACTGAGAGTTTGAAATTTGACTATCCTCCAAACTGTTTTGAGAATTCAGTCTTCCAAAGTACATAAAAAGTGACTAATCATACATTTACACGTTTTTATAGTTTATTGATAAAATAGTACTGTTAGAAAGTGAGGTAGAGAACATGTGCTTTGTTCGTTTTGGCTTAGTCTATGGGGAAAGGAGTATTTTGTAACAAGTTTAGTTCTTGATCTTTTTTTATAGCGTGGTTATAAAAATATTATCAGCTGATCATCAGTTCCAATGTCTTGGAAGCATATAAATGGGTTCAGGAAATGAGTTGATATCCAACAACCACCCGGGGATTTTTAAATATCTTATGAAGCCTCCAGGAAACAGTGATACTATGTAATTTAGATGTTTTACAGATAGAAACTGGCAGTAAGTTGATAGTAACTGTGTGTGCTCCATATCATTAAAATCCATGATACCTTAAAAAAAAAAAAAAGATAGCGTCAGTAGTAATCGGTTGCCTATCCTTGTAAAATAGCAATAGGATAAGTTAGGAGCTATGCTTTATAATCCTAGCTGTGCCTTTAACTCACTAACTCATTAACATAATATTCCATGTCATGGTTTCCCTTCATATAGCTGAGTATTTATTTTAGATGAATCTTTATATATTTTACCTATAGTTAAATACTGTGTTGTAGCTTTTTCTGAAATATTAGTAATAGTTTATTTTCATATTAATTCAGATTCGAGTGAGAGTTGAAAAGGATCCAGAACTTGGGTTTAGCATATCAGGAGGTGTTGGGGGCAGAGGAAATCCATTCAGACCTGAAGACGACGTGAGTTTGTTTTTATGTCCTTGAGATTCTCATAAGGTTTTATTCACTATTGTCTCTTGTACATAAGTAAAAATCTAACAGATACTTATATAAATGTAGACAGATACCAACTTTTTTACTTCTCTCTGTATTGTTCAGCTTTCTGTTTTGAAATATGATCACTTCAAATTAATTGTTTGAGGAAAACAGATTAAACCCCCAGTTTTAAATGTTCATTACATTGTGAAGTGATTTTTAAATTTGGTTATTATATTTCTGCACATCTGTACTTTAAGAGAAGTCATTATACTCAAGTCAGAATTACCAGCACCAAAAATAACAATATTCAGAGAATATGGTGAGAAAACTTGTGCTATGGTTCAAGTATTTATATACTGTCAAAGAAAAATTGTTCCTTGTTATTCTGTCATTGGTGCATACTGTTTTCCATTAAGTGTTTATCTTTTTTGTTGTTATTAAAGGGTATATTTGTAACAAGGGTACAGCCTGAAGGACCAGCATCAAAATTATTACAACCAGGGGATAAAATTATTCAGGTAACTAAGATACATCTTTTTATTATTTTCTTAATTTTTCATTTTATAAGATCTGCTTTCTCATCAAGTAATTATTAAATGTCAGATTTTTAAAATAGTCCTTTTGTGAAGGTTATCACTAAATATTTGTGGATGAAAATAGTGGCATTTCCTATAGGCCACTTTCTAATATTTTCATAGTTGATCATATTTCTTCCTAGAACCTTGGAAAAACCACGGATATTTTTTAATACATATTCAGTATATCTTAGCATTTTGTTAGAGTTCAGGAATGTTAACTTCTTGAAAATAAGAACGTGAAGGAATCTTTTTGTTTGTTACAAGAATTAAAGAATTTAATTAATGTGAAGCACTTAGAACTATGTGTCTGGTATGTAGTAAGACCTCAATAAATGTTAAGCCTAAATTATTAGAAGTGTAGTGTTTACCTGCTGGTCCAAGGCAATAGAAAGAGTAGGCCTTGCCCTCTGGTATCCTTGCATGTTGGTGACCTCATTTATGTTTTAGTGCATACACATTGAACACCATACCTGGCACTGTATTTTAGCCAGGTGCTTCCTAACATTGGGTTGCTGCATAAGAATCATCTGAAAACATAGACAAGATACAGGTTCCTGGGTCCCACCTTCAGAGATTTTAATTTCGTAGATGTGGGCTAAGGCCCAGGAGTCTGCATGTGTTTTCCATCATTTTCCAGAATGATTCTTATTTTCTGCCAGGTTTATGCAGTACCAGCAGATATTTAAATGTACACATGCAAATAAATTACTATGAAATGTTTTTCTTAAAGACATTTTTCTTCTTTCCTCTAGGCTAATGGCTACAGTTTTATTAATATTGAACATGGACAAGCAGTGTCCTTGCTAAAAACTTTCCAGAACACAGTAGAACTCATCATTGTACGAGAGGTTTCCTCATAAGAATTGTGGACAAAAAAAGGGGGAAGGCAGCAAGATTTATTGGAAGATATTTGCAGGAGAAATTAATATTTTGACTATTTTTATATGTAAAGAAGAACTCAAAAAATTATGTTCAAATTTGTACATTAATGAAATAATGGAACTTGTGGTCAGAGGGAAAGAACCACTGTACAGTATATAGGGGAGACTGGTGAATTCATACCATATAAAAGTTCTTGTTAGGTTTTTAAACATAGCAATCAAGGCTACAAAAACAAACATATGTTGTTTTTGTATAGATTGTAGGTTTATTTTTGGATTTCATACACATGACTGAACTCTGTGCAAGGCTCTAGTTGGCCTTGATTGTAGCCCAGAGACAGATGGCAGAGCTTTCTGTCTCATAGCTTTTGTGCCCTTATTTTTATTCAACTCGTATTAATGTTTTTCTGCTGAAACTACTTGTTTTTAATGTGGGCAAGAGATTTGAAGTGTTGGTTTTTGCTATGTGCATATTGAATTGAAGAGCGAGTAGGTGAAGGTGGTGCTGGTGGGTTCACTTTCCAAGGCCAGATTAAAACAGTCACTTCCTATAAAAATCTGGAAGCAGAGATTGAAAAAGCTCTTAATGTGTTTTTATTAATAAAATAATGCAATAAAAAATGTAATGTCTTTTTAAAGAAATAAAATGACGGTAATTGCATTTTATGAGCTCTACAGGATCTGTTCTTGTCATAGCCATTGACAATACATTTGCTACTGGTGATTCAATTTTTAATTTTTTAGTCACAGGAAATTTTTAACTCTTATGTAGATGCATGTCCATGCATTTTTTTTGTGATATGGAAATCTCTTGATTTTTTTTTTTTTGCAAATAGTAGTCCTTGCAATCTGTTTTATAATTAGTATTCCATTTTAATATTAATTTATAATTTTTATTTTAAGCAGCACATGAAACTAAAATGGCCAGTTTTAAGATTGTGTTGCTATAACACAAAGTGTAAGCAGATTTAGGAAAGCCTCTGGATTTTGTTTGGTCTCACATTGCCTTGGTAAAGTAAAAGGAAACAGTACGCATGGAGCTAGGAAACCAAAGTAAGTTTGTGAAATTGGCACAGTGATAGAGAATTGCTGTGGAGAGTTGTAGAGCAAAGGGATGGGTCCTTGAGGCCTACCAGTGTGTAAAGGTATTCAAATAAAGGGCTGTTCCTAAAGGTAACATTAAATGTGAACTCAACACTTCAGAGTCTTTAAAGGGTTTCTAAGTGTATCAGTGTAATAGAATAGTGTTTTACCACCAGCTGCCTTTGTTCTCATTAGTGTAACAAATATTTCATAGTTGTTTATCAGTTTGTTTATCCAAACCATTAACTTTATTTGTTTCTGTTCTGTCTTGTAATTCAATAAAATTTGAATAACATGCAATGGTAAGAATTAATGCATGGTTATTTGGACCAGAAAAAAGTGCCACAGAAGACCAATAACTGTTTTTAGTCAAGGCTAACCTGGAGCCTTTCATTAGAGCAATATTCAGTTATTGCACTTCATTTTTAATTACTAAGAAATATAATTTTGGAATTTTTAATCTGTTATGCTTTGTTCTTCAACCTTGTTTTAATTAAGATTTTTATAGGACTAGCAAAAATGGCAATTTACATTATTTTTGCAAAAAAAGTTGAACCCGCTCTTTCTTGCTAGTCAGAATAAATAGGCAGTAATTTTCAAAAGATGTGAACTCAAATATTGCACTTCTTTCAAGATGTTATCACTTGGTTATTGTACTGTATAGTTTTAATAATATTGATTGAAACCCTTTAACAACTCTTTGTAAATTTTAACTCATTTTAGTTGTTTTTCAGTACTATTTACACAGGAATTGATTTTTATGGATATAGTAGAGGAAATGTGCTGTATTTTGATAAAATTCATTTACTGTATGCGTGTTGTAATCTCTAAAAAAATAATGACAAACAGCTTCTTAAGACGAGCCTCGGTGTTCCCTTTATTCATAGTTTATTTTAAAATACTAATTTTGGCACACTTTTTTAAAATTTCAGACAATTTTTCAGTCACATTCTATTTTTAATAAGGAATACATAAAATAGATATAATGGTGACATTTTCAGCTATTTTATCTCTCATCAGATACACAGAGGTAATTTTGGAAAAGGAAATTTGCCACAAAAAATGATTGATTAGTGATCTAACCTTAAGTTAACTGTCTACACATTATATTGATATATTACAAATGTTCCAAGTATTACATGCACTAGTGCTTTATTCTCCTCTAGTTAGTTAAAAAAAAATTTTTTTTGTTCTTATATATAGTTGAGTAAGAAAGTTAACAAAGAAGATAACATGATAGATTATGTAACAAAAAATTAATAACAAAATGTTTTGCACTTCAATTATATACCCATAATTTTCTTCTAAAATATTGGAAAACTAAAATGAAGTTAGAACTCTGTTAGAATTTTTGTTTTGGTTGGCAATGATAAGGTTTTAAAATTTGAGTGGAAAATTAAATCTTCTGAGGAAATGAAGACATTTTTAGTTTACATATTGTTGAGTAATTTATAGTCAAGGCCCATTCTCATAACTGACATTATTTAAATATTATGCAGCAAACCATCACAACCAAAACTATCTCATTTTTAGTGATAGTGTTTAAGATTGACCACCTTAAAATTTTAAACTGTTAAACAGTATGTATTCAGAATAATTTATTCTGTATAGAATTCTTTATACAAACTGCTGTTTTATGCTGATTCATGAGGGAATCATCAGTTCATTTAAATCCATAAAATTCTAAAATTTCTTACATATTTATTATGTAAATACTTTTCTGACCTCTTTGGACTTGAAGTTGTCTGTATGCTTGAAAAAGAAAAAACTTTCTTAAGACTTTACTTTTAAGTAATCTCTATACCCAACATGGGGCTCAAACTTAAAACCCCAGGATCAAGAGTCCCATGCTCCCCTGATGGAGGCAGCCAGGTGATCCTGAATTTTTTTTTTTAAGATTTTTTTTTTTAATTTATTTGACAGAGCGAGAGAGATCACAAGTAGGCAGAGAGGGAACCAGGCTCCCTCCTGAGCATAGAGCCCAATGTGGGGCTCCATCCCAGAACCCTGATATCATGATCTGAGCCTAAGGCAGAGGCTTAACCTCCTGAGTCCCCCAGGTGCCCCTGAAAAATTCTTTAAACATACATGTTGGCATAGGGGAGCCTGGGGGGCCCAGTGGGTTAAGCCTCTGTCTTCGGCTCAGATCATGATCCCAGGGTCCTGGGATCAAGTCCCACATCGGGCTCTCTGCTCAGCAGGGAACCTGCTTACCCCCCACCCCACTCTCTCTCTGCCTGCCTCTCTGCCTACTAGTGATCTCTGTCTGTCAAATAAATAAATAAAATCTTTAAAAAAAAAAAAAAGCATTGGCATTAACAGAACTAAACTTATTAGTATTAACTTGTGCTTAAAAGAAAATCCCATTAGCAGCTATATAATATTTTTATCAGTCAGCATTTGTAAAACTTTACAAATTTTTTCCTTATTTGGAATGCTTAAAGTAACACAGTGAATAGGTAATAAACTTATGCTGTTTAAAGTTGTGTAGTTTATTTTATGAAATTCAGGGTGAGAAAAACTGTCATAGAAAGATACACAGCAAGTTTTTGGGCACTTTAAACCCTTGTGTTTCTGAGTATGGAGGAAGTGTAGTTTACCTTAAATTGCTGTTTTTTTACTTCTAAAGGAAGCCATTGGAATGGGAAATGTTTTCCAGTTAGTTCAAGATTGGTGAGAAGTCAAACCTATTTCAAAGTATTTTTTTTCATTACTTCTGTTGAAATTCTATTAGCTTATTCTTTTGGTTTAATGTATAGTAAATAGATTTCTTATGAAATAGACTGAAATCAAAATAATTTTATGTTTCATCAAAAATATTAATACACATAGTTGATACACAAGGGAATAAAATACCACTTGTCTTTTAAAGGTAATGTAGATTATATGAGCAGCCTGCTCCAACTTTTAGGGATTCCCCTTGTTTATTTCTTTTCTTTTCTTTTCTTTTTTTAAGATTTTTTATTTTTATTTGTCAGAGAGAGAGAGAGCACAAGCAGGCAGAGTGGCAGGCAGAGGCAGAGAGAGAAGCAGGCTCCCCGCCAAGCAAGGAGCCCAATGCGGGACTCGGTCCCAGGATTCCAAGATCACGACCTGAGCCAAAGGCAGCAGCTCAACTGACTGAGCCACCCAGGCGTCCCTATTTGTTTCTTTCTCTCTTCCTTTCTCTCTCTCTCTTTTGCTCGCTCTTTCTTGTAAGCTCCATGCCTAAAGTAGGGCTTGAATTCATAACCCTGAGATCAAGAGTCTCATGCTCTACCTGCTAAACCAGCCAGGTGCCCCTACCCATCTGGGGAGAGGAGGGCAAGGGAGAGAGAGAATCTTTTTCTTTTTTTCTTTATTTTTTAAGATTTTATTTATTTGAGAGAGAAAGCACACGAACGGGGACAGAGAGAGAAGCAGGCTCCCCATTGAGCAGGGAGCACAGTGCAGGGTTTGATCCCAGGACCTTAAGATCATGACCCAAGCTAAAGATAGACACTTAACTGAGTGAGCCACCCAGGCACCCAAAGAGACAGAATCTTAAGCAGACTCCACACTCTGTGGAACCTGACACAGGACTCAGTCTCACAACCCTGAGATCATAACCTGAGTGGAAATCAAGAGTCAGATGTTTAATAGAATGAACCACCCATGCCTAATAGTTCAGAAAAGTTGTCTATTTTATACCTAAAGCTGCAGTTTCTTTACTTCTGCAGAAATTTTTAATCCCAGGGGATAGTCAGCATAGTCATTTACAATTTTGGAAAACTTAAAAGACGATGCTATCTTATTCTTTTTTTAGGACTATGCATTCTTTGTGAAGCAATTTGCATTCTAAACTGAGAATTTTTTTTAGGAAAAACACCTCAGTAGAATCTCCTCTGCTTTTATTTTAAAGAACAATTAAGTTAGTCCTAAAACCTTTCTATAGGATTGTTAGGAAAAAGATTGGAGAAAAAATAATTCTGCTGATAATTTCCTTTTCATAAAACAATCAGAGACAATTATGATCTTTCGGATTTCATGTGGCCCATCTAGCTGCTTAATCAGCCCTTAATCTAATTACAGGATATGAAAAGCTCACATGTCATCAGTAAAGGAAGAAGTCCACAGTGTAAAATTATACCACCCACCACCATTATTCAATAGAGCTATTTTTAAAAAAAATTTATTTATTTGACAGATCACAAGTAGGCAGAGAAGCAGGCAGAGAGAGAGGAGGAAGCAGGCTCCCTGCTGAGCAGAGAGCCCAATGCGGGACTCGATCCAAGGACCGTGAGATCATGACCTGAGCTGAAGGCAGCGGCCTAACCCACTGAGCCACTCAGGCGCCCTAGAGCTATTTTTATTTTGCATGAAAACATGTTATTTGTTTTGTTTTGTTTTGTTTTTAAGATTTATTTATTTATTTATTTGACAGAGAGAGATCACAAGTAGGCAGAGAGGCAGGCAGAGAGAGAGGAGGAAGCAGGCTCCCCGCCGAGCAGAGAGCCCTATGTGGGACTCGGTCTCAGGACCCTGAGATCATGACCTGAGCTGAAGGCAGCAGCTTAACCCACTGAGCCACCCAGGCGCCCCTTGCATGAAAACATGTTAAAGTCTATACATATTTTTCCTGAACTGATGTCCTTAAATCAATCAATTTTTTCTAAGGCACTGCTTTAGAAGGGTCTTTTTTCTTTAATGTGTTGTCTTCCCAATGAACTTCCTTGTCAGAAAAACTAAAGAAAACTAAACTAAGCATTGAAGAAAAATAAATGCACAGAGCATGAATTTTTAGGATGGATGATTTGGAAAGTTTCTCATCTTCATGAAAAGCAAAAACTAATACTCTGAGAACTGATGCTATCCCAGAATGTATATTAAAACATCTTTCACATTTGGATCATCCTTCAAAAGCATTCAGTTTCCCAAGAATAGGAGTAACCATGCACAGGCTTAGCTGTCACAAAGTACATTGTTCAAGCTGGTACATCCTTCAGGCTCCTCACATCCATACCAACAGAAGTGACAGAGAAGAGGATTATTTCATACTATGGTAGGTAAAAGTATTATTTAATCTCCACAATTTGGAGAAATGAAAGTGCACTAGATAGATAAATTTTAAGGAATTCTTTGAAATCCCAGGACTGACAGGGCCAGAGAATTCTACCTGAAAGGTGAATCTGGCTTCAGGGATGCTTCAAAAGTAGAGATAGAATAAAAGATCAAGAAGCTTTAGATAACTGCTGGGAGTACTGCATCATAAGAGGTTGGTTATAATTACCACCCTTTTTGTCCCAAGCACTATGCAGATGATGTATGTGAGTGATTATATTAGAACCATCCTATCAGGCTTTCCCAATGTCCTGTCCTTCCTTTTGCCCATCAGGGAAAATGGTTTGCAGTAAGCAAATAACATTCTCATACAAGTTCACATTAAGATGAGAACAGTGGTTACTGAGCATTTGAAAGAAAGCAATACCATGAAAAGAGTCCTCAAACAGAAGTACCAATAGTTAAATCATTATTTTGAAATGGTATCTTCTCAGGGATAAATGAGACTATTTAATTTGCAAGATCAACTGTTAGGAAAGCATTTAAATAATCTCTATAATGGGAAGTGGAATATATCACAAATTCACTAGTTGTGCTGAAGAATAGGAAGGCTATCCCAAAAAGAAATCTGTGAGTTCTTTGGATTAGGATTCCATAAAATGTGATGCAAATGAATTAAAAATAGTGAGAAATGAAAATGAAAGTCTTGTGTTCCAACATGGGTCTAATAGGAGTTCTAAAGGAGAAAGAAGGGTATGGACATACAATGAAGGGGGTGGGAGTGGATTTAGAAACCTCAAGGAAATGTCCTAGACCTGAAGTACAGCATAGGTCTTCAAACCAAATGGGCCCATTCATGGCCAAATAAAAACTATAAACATGCACACCATATATGTCTTCACGAAGTTTCAGATCAGGTATAAAGAACATTTTTAAAAATTCCAAAAAGAGGGTGTCTGGGTGGCTCAGTTGGTTAAGCAACTGCCGTTGGCTCAGGTCAGGATTCTGGAGTCCCAGTATCAAGTCCCTCATCGGGCTCCCAGCTCCCTGGGGAGTCTGCTTCTCCCTCCAATCTTCTCAGCTCTCACGCTCTCTCTCTCAAATAAATAAAATATTAAAAAAAAAAAAATAACTTTCCAAAAACGATCTTATGTTCCAAAATGTGAAGGCATTTACTTGCAAAGTGAACAAAATCAGAAATTTAATGACCCACTTTGGATGCAGGGATATTTAAGGTTTTTCATGTCAGAGGGCAAAATACAGTTTCAGAAATTCAAGGCCTCAAAATTAATCTCCCACTGAGCCTCAGCAAAAGAGATATATTTGAACCCAAATCAGGGAATATATTGGAACAAAATGAGAAATCTCAAAAGTAGATTTGGGATCCAAAGAATAATGACCAAAACCAGATACAGGTAGCAAAAGTAGTACAACTAGTGTTGATCAAAAGTAAAAATGTGGTTGTAAAATACTAAATGATCTCTACAAGTGAGAAGAGAATTCCACTTTTTCTAAAAGAAACTATACATCAATTTTAAGTTAATTTTAAGTTCTTATAATAAAATCTAAGTTGAATTTATAGGATGAAAATGATTATAAAAAGAGTGGTGCTGAGGCACCTGATTGGCTCAACTGGTTAAGCATCTGCCTTCCCCTCAGGTCCTGATGCCAAGGTCCTGGAGTCCCACATCAGGCTCCTTGCTCAGTGGGGAGCCTGCTTGTGCATGCACTCTCCCTCTCTCTCTCTGTCAAATAAATAAATAACAACAAAAGAATAGTGTTGATATTTTTTATTGAACAAATGCAACAGGCTGTTGATTTCTTTTCTGTGATGTGTGAATCCACTATGTTTGACTCCGCCATTTTTCTAGTGATGAACACCTGTGATGTCTCTACTTTACCCCCTTGCTTTCATAAACACCATAGTGGTGAGTATCCTCATTTATGTCATTTTTTTGAAGCTCTGAAAATTTCTCTAGAATACATACCTACAAGTGCAATTGCCAGGTCACAGATACTATTAATTTGCAGAAAGCATTGTGAAGTAATTCCCAGGAAGTCCACACCAGTTTACACTTTCACTGGCTAGATGTGAATCTCATTCACCACATATCTGTAGTTAGTTTTATGTGACTTGATAACTTTTGCATGTTTAATGAATATAATGCATTTTGACATTGTTTTATTTTCTCTCCCTTTGATTACTAGGGTATTTGACAAGTACATACACTTGTTAGTCAGTAAGGTTTACCATTCTGTAATTTTCCTATTCCCTTTCTCCATTTTTCTGATGTTTTCAAGGCCAATTTGTAGGAGTTCCTTGTCTATTCCAGATAGTACTCTCCTATTGTTTTTTAGACACCATCAGTATCCCAGTCCACAGTCTGTTTACTTTTGTTTATGATTTCCTTTGTTTAAAAAAAGTTTAACAATCTATCATCTATGCTTCATTGTTCTTGAGTCTTCTCCATATCTGAGTCAATAAACTATTTTCCCACATTGACTTCTATTAGCTATAGTTACTATTAATATTTAGATTTTACTCCATCTAGAGTCCACCACTGTATATGGCACACATTGGGAATCAAGCTCCATGTTTTCTCCACAAGGCTCAAGAAATTTACTTTTTTTTATTGATCTGCAGTGTGATGTTTATTATATATCAAGTACCTATGCATCCATGTTTGAGCTTTCTATAGTGTTCTCTTGGACTGTTTTCCTATTCCTAGGGGTCATTTTTTTAAACCAAATTTGAAAATTTTATAATAAAACACCTGTCATCTTGATTTTCCATTAACATTTTTCTGTATTTGCTTTTTTGTCCTGTTACTTTTATAAATAAAAATGTGTATCTTAATCTCTTAAAGCAGCGACCCTCAGCTCTGCCCCCTTAGAGTCACCAGGAGCCTGTGTCCGGCCGCACCCACAGGGCGCTTGATTGAAGCAGGTCTGTGCCCAGGAATTTCTGTTTCCAGCCCTGTTCCCAGGTGATGCTTGATGCTTATGGTCTGGAGATAACACTGAGAGAGAATCATTGTCTTATAGGATAAGTCTTGCCTCTTTATTCCTGTTTCCAAAACTTCCCTAGGTATAAGCAGACTTCTATTTTTTCACGTGCATTTCAGAGTAGGTTTATGGCATCCTTATATGTCATTGAAAAAATGCACTGAGTTTTGTCCTTCATTCAGTCCCTCTTTAATTCCAAAAGGTGGCCTTCATAGTTCCTCCACTGTAACAAGAGCCTCACACTAGATGTGATCTCATGGTCTCTGTCATGTAGATACTATTTGAATGGCAGGCATCTGTGAGATTTAGTCACATTTCAGAGGAAATCCCAGATTGACATTATTACTGTCAATAGCCTCTCTCCTGGCACCCACATATCCACCTCTGTAGAAAAAAATCAACTTCTGCCTCCATTCACTCTTCCTCCTGCCTTCTTTTTCATTCATTGTCACTGTGGGTAGGCTACCCAATGGCCCCTCCCAAGCTGTCCTGAATTCCAGATCCAATTAGCTAGGACTGTTTGTGTGAACTTAGGCAAGTTCTTAACATTTCTGTGCCTTATTTCCCAGTCTGAGGAACAGGGATAGTAATCGTGACTAGTAAATAAGTTAATGGATGACAAGAGACCCTCAAGTTATTTAAAAAAAAAAAAAAGTGTAAGTATAAAAAAAGAAAAATTCCTGTTCATAATATATTTTCATAGCTAGTATCAGAGAGGGAGGGATAATAAAATGGAGGAGATACAGAAATAGATATTTTGAGAGCACGATAGGCAGAAAGGCAGACAGACACCAGGCCTTGTCTAAAAGACCTGAATCAAGAAAGATGTTCTCCTGTTGAACTTGAAGGAGCAGTCATATTGTGAACTGCCCATGGTGAGAGCCAACCTGTAGGAGCTGAGGGCCTCAGTTATACAACTGCAAGGAACTGAATTCTGCTGACAACCTGAATGAGCTTGGAAGAGGACCCCAAGCTCATAAGGATGCACCCCAAGTACATTGAGTACAACCCGTGGGATCCTGAACAGAGGTTTCCAGCAAAGCCAGGCCTAGATTTCTGACCTACAGGAACTTCGGAATAATATACATGAGTAGTTTTAAACTGCTAAGTTTGTAGTCACAGTGATAGAAATCAAATGCAACTGGCATATTCATTTTTCTACTTTTGCTCCTCATGACTCCTCTAATTCTACCCAACAGAGCTAGACCAGGACCTATCCAAGAGCCTAAAACTTTGGCCTTGGCTGTGTGCCTACCACATTTCCAAAGACCGTCTCCCAAACCCCACTCCACTCCCTTGGATCAGACCCTCTTGATTTATATTGGCTCTAGTGGGAATTGTTAGATTTGGTAATAGGGAAAACACCCCATTCCCTGCTATCAGACCTGAAAGCTTCCAGAATGTCGTCTGAAAAGGATGGATGACAAGCAGGACCTCTGATACCATGCAAATGATTTTATTCTAAGGACAACAGTAAGTGACATAAGTGATTTGATTCCTGGGGTGTCTGGGGGGCTCAGTGGGTTAGGCCTCTGCTTTCTGCTCATGTCATGATCTCGGGGTCCTGGGATCGAGCCCCACATCAGGCTCTCTGCTCACCGGGGAGTCTGCTTCCCCCTCTCTCTCTCTGCCTGCCTTTCTGCCTGCTTGTGATCTCTCACTCTGTCAAATAAATAAAATCTTAAAAAAATAAATGATATGGACGCCTGGGTGGCTCAGTTGGTTGGACGACTGCCTTCGGCTCAGGTCATGATCACGGAGTCCCGGGATCGAGTTCCACATCGGGCTCCCAGCTCATGGGGAGTCTGCTTCGCTCTCTGACCTTCTCCTCGCTCATGCTCTCTCTCACTGTCTCTCTCTCAAGTAAATAAATAAAATCTTAAAAAATAAATAAATAAAATAAATAAATGATTTGATTTGAACTTTAAAAAGATCACAAGGTTGTATGGAAAATGGGGTAGCACTGGCTGGGGTTAGGGGAAAATAAACTTAGAATTAGCATACAATTAAAAGCTTCTTGTGAAAAGGAGAATAAAGATGACATTGGCACTAGCCAAGGTATTGGAAAAGGACATTTAGGGAAGGGAGTCTATATAGTTAAGAAGTGCCAGGGTAATAGGATGCAGACGGTGGCGGGGGTGGGGGGTGGAGGTGGAGACAGTTTAGGAGGAGTGATTAAGGGTTATTTCCAGGTTCTGGCTGTGGTTGGAAGACTAGGTGGTGATGCCATTAATTGAAATTGGGAATAATAAATTCTGATTTGCACTTGCTCTGTTTGAGGCATTTAAAAATGCCCACCTGCTACTCAGGGAAAAGTAATGGGAAAAAGAGAAAGATTTGGAAGCTGCCTGTTTAATGATAAATAAAAAAATAATATGTAGCCAATAAATAAGGTCATGATGATAGTTGTATACAAGGAGTACACTTTATCTGAAAGGAGTCCTAGGGAGAGAGAGGGAAAGAGACAGGAAAGGTCAGGAGGTCAGATATATAAAGGAAGTTTGTGTGGGGGTTAGGCCATTGTAAGGTTCACTTTGGTTTTTACTCTGAGAGAGAAGGTATAAAAAGAAAGTGATAAATGCCTTGAAGAGAGGTACAGAAGGAATAGGAATTCACAGGAACCCCATGCTGACTTGCAGTATACTCAGCTTTGAAAACAAAAGGTTTGTTATGTACATATTAAAGCACTCAGCAGTTGAGTTCAATAAATATTTGTGGATGATGAATAAATTATGCATGTGCTGTTCAGATGGTGACATAGTATCATACAAATAGCAACATTTCCCATTAGCAACATTTCCAGGCATGAACATACATTCACTGAAAAACTGACAGCAGCCAACTGTCAAAAGTGAATCCTAAATTTTTCCTTGGCCCCATAGGAGGTTATAATGAAGCTGTTCATGTCTTTAAGAAATAGTAGTTAAGATGTCTTCTGACTGACAAAACCTGGATGGCATTTCTTTAATTGATTGAGGTATTATCAGCACCGTATGCTAGAGCATTAGCCAGCTCCTGCTGCCGAGAGTCAGACTTGTCTGCTCTCTGCCAAAAATCCCATCTGCTCTCCATCCTCAGTTTCTTCACACCCAACAGCATGTTCGTTAGCTCTAGGAACAAAGACAAAAACATTGCTATTTCAATCATCCTACTCATGGTTTAAAAATGAATTTCATTTAACAGGTAAAGTTTTTCAAGTATTATTCTTCAATGTATCATGCAGTTGTACAGATGTCAGGGTATAGAACATCAGCTTTTCTACCTCAATATTTTTTTTTTAAGATTTTATTTATTTATCTGACAGACAGAGATCACAAGTAGATAGGCAGGCAGAGAGAGAGAGGAGGAAGCAGGCTCCCTGCTGAGCAGAGAGACCAATTCGGGGCTTGATCCCACGACTCTCTGGGATCATGACCTGAGCTGAAGGCAGAGGCTTTACCCCACTGAGCCACCCAGGCTCACTACTGTGTTAGGAAAATGGCACACAGCTGTACATAATCTTCCATTCCAAATATAATTATTTGTGCTATAGCTTTGTATATAATACTACTGAACTAAGAATTTCTTTTATTAAGCGTTATGTTATGAAATATATTGGCAAAAACCAATTTTTTGAAACTTTTAAAAAGAGGGAAGGATTCTACTGGATTAGTACCTTAGAAAAAATCAAATATTTGCTTATTTGTATTTGATAGTCTGTGGGCATTTTTTTTTTTAAGATTTTGTTTATTTGACAGAGATACAGCGAGAGGGAACACAAGCAGTGGGAGAGGGAGAGGTAGAAGCAGGCTCCCTGATGTGGGGCTCGATCCCGGAATTCCGGGATCATGACCTGAGGAGAAGGCAGATGCTTAATGACTGAGCCACCCAGATGCCCCTCTGTGGGCATTTTTTTTTTTTTTAAGATTTTATTTATTTATTTGTCAGAGAGGGAGAGAGAGTGAGCACAGGCAGACAGAATGGCAGGCAGAGGCAGAGGGAGAAGCAGGCTCCCCCCGGAGCAAGGAGCCCGATGTGGGACTCGATTCCAGGACGCTGAGATCATGACCTGAGCCGAAGGCAGCTGCTTAACCAACTGAGCCACCCAGGCGTCCCTCTATGGGCATTTTTAATTTTGGTCAATAACCAAAAAAATTTACTAAATTTTTCTATCGCTCTGAAAATCCAGAAAAAAGCTTTCTGTAACCGTAGAAATAATCTGTGTGCTATTTAATTACAGGCAATTTCTTTAAACCTATATTGTCTAGTTTGCATTAAATTCTACTAAATATGAAAGAAACGGTACAAATTAAAATACTGTTTTTTGAATTGTCATTAAACAAAAATGGGATTACTGAGGTCACCAAGACTTACAAGGTTATTTTGGTGTCCATGGAAGTACTATATGTAAAAGTAAAAATGGGTAGCAACCCAAATAAGCAATAATATGAGAATAATTGATTAAATAAAGCAGGTACTTCATCTACTGTATAAATTCTTAAAATGATAACTAGAAATATCGGGAAACAAAATAGGAAAATGATTATGATAAATACAATGTTAAGTGGAAAAGGCAATTTATAAAAACAGAGGTACCTTATGGTTGCTATTCCAGAAGTCTTATATAAAAACTGGAGTGATAGCTTTATGGAATGGTTTTGCCCTGTAACCAAAATTTGTTGTAATTGTTATGTTGTCTGTCTAAATTTTAAGGGAAAAAGTGATCTCAGGTCATTCTCAAATATGATAGCAAATATTTGGCTAATAGCAACTTGTAGATAAGTTTGAAAGCAGTCATTTTAGCCCCAAATGATGAGGTAGGAGAACCCAACTACATCCTTCCCCAAAGATCAACAATTAGCTATCCATGAACAAAAACAGCTCTGGAGTCTACTGAAGAAATTTGAGCAACACATTGGAACAAAAGACCCAATAAAAACTGCGTAAGATGAAAAGGAAGACAACTTCATTTCTCTGGCATCATCCCATCCCCCCAGTCAGCTTTGCTCAGGGTCAAGAGGAAATATCCTAGCTATAAAGAGTTCTTCTCACCAGGAAAGGAAGAGTGGGGTGAGCATCCAGCTTCCCCAGCCTTTTGGGGCATTCCATGAAGGTCCCACGTTGGTTTCATTCCACCTAGATGGGCAAAGCTGAGATATAGAGATGGCTAGAAACAAGGAATAAAAATAGGTGCTACCAGTAGCAGCCACACACCAGGAGTCATTGTGGTTCACCACCTGCTCTGCAGACAAACTCAGCATATTTCACCACTGAAGAAAGTAACAGCCAGTACATTCACTGGGGACACCCTTCAGATTTTACTAGGTTTTGTCCCACAGATATTTGCTTTCTATACCAGCTGTCTGAGATGTTTAACTCCATGTACGCTCTACAGAACCTGGGAGCCACAGTGGTAACCAGCTCAGGACCCCACAACTTTGCAAGTGAAGATGCAAGCCTAGACAATGGCGGCTAAAACCGATTACCATGCACCTCCTTGCTTGCCTCTCTAGCTTTGCCCTTGCATGCTGCTAACCTGGCATTTATCACTAGCCTCCAATGCAGTATACATGCTCAGGGGAAGACTGTGCAGACAAGAGAGAACAGATCAATAACCAGGGCACTGACAGTTGCTTGTGGGTGTGGATCAGGCCCTGACCTGTCTGTTGATCTATAGCTATCCCCTCCAGTTGTGTACTTATGCACCCCTGACCCAAGCCCTGTAATTGACCTCCACCACATGTGCAAAGCCAGAGGAGGTCACACAGACAGGGAAAAGCATGCCAAAGACAGGGCCCCTGCAACTTCCACTGAGCCTGTAGTTGGCCTTGGCCCTAGTTGCTTACCTAGCCACTGCCATTATGTGTGTGTCTGCAATAGGACCCCACCACTACATAGGCACCTGCAGCTGGCACATGCAGCCAAGTGTGTACACACCACCAGCTCTGGCCACCACCACTGCTTGGCCTAGTCCCTAGCCAGTGCCTGGAGGCACTGCTAAGGACCCCAGCAGCCCTTATAGCCACTACAAACCCACTGCAGTGCTCACCAAGGACCACACAGTTGCTGTGAATCTCAAGAGTGGAGCAAAAAGACATTATGTCCTCCTTTGTCCCCTTAGACCCAGTGCCACTACACATTTGTGCATTTGGAACCCTGTGCCTCATATCCAGGGTGACAGTGTACCTCCACCCACAAGTGGACGTCTTCTTTCATTCAAGTCAGTCCATAAGGTCTAGAAAAAGGAACTGTTTCTTCAAACACACAGACAACTACACAAGGCTACCAGGATCATGAAGAATTGGGAAAACATAACTCCACCAAAGGAAAACAGTACACCACTAGTAGTGGACCCCAAAGAATGCAGATACAGGAATTGTCAGACAAAGCATTCAAAATAATTATTCTAAAGATGCTTAGAGAGATACAAGAACACAAACAAAAATTTAATAGTACCAGGAAAGCCAAGCAAGAACAAAATAAGTTCGACAAAGACAAAGAACATAAAGTAGAACCAAACAGAAATTTTGGAGTTGAAAAACTCAATGCCTGAACTGAAAAATTCAATAGACAGCTTCAGCATTAGTCTTAACCAGTCAGAAGAAAGAAAGAAAGAATGAATTAGAAGACAGATCAGTTGCTTATCCAACCAGGGAAGCAAATAAAAAAGAATGAAAATGAATGAAGAAAGGCTATAGGACATAACAAAATACCATCAAGTGAACCAATATCCATATCATTGGAATCTCAGAAGGAGAAGGCAGGGAGAAAAGGGTAGAAAGCTTATGAACAGCTATTATAGCCAACAACTGCCCAAACCCAAGAGAGATTTGAATATCCAAGTTTATGAAGCTGATAGGTCATCCTACAATTTCAATCCGATGAGCTTCACCAAGACACATTATAATAAAGCTATCTAAAATCAAAAAAGAGAATTTTAAAAGCAGTAAGAGGAAGAAAAAAAAAAATCTCATGCAAGGGAATCCCCTTAAGGCTCTCAACAAATTTCTCAGCAGAGACCTTACAGGTTAGGAGAGGGTCAGATGACATATTCAAAATGTTGGAAGAAAGAAACTGCCTATCAAGAATACTTTACCCAGCAAGGCTGTCCTCCAGAAATGAAGTAGAGGTAAAGAATTTCCAAAACAAACAGAAGCTGAGAGAGTTCACTACCACTAGACCTGCCTTGCAAAAAAAGCTTAAGGTGTTCTTCAAGTTGAAATGAAAGGATGCTAATTAGTAACATGAAACATTCAAAAATATATAACACACTGGTCAGATTCAGAATACTCTAATACTTCAATATAATGGTATGTTAAATACTTAACTCTAGTGTAAAGATGAAAAGATACAAGTATTAAAAAGAGCTATACAAAAAAAAAAAAAAAAAGAGGGGCACTTGGGTGATGTGGTCAGTTAAGTATCTGACTCTTGGTTTCAGCTTAGGTTGTGATCTCAGAGTTGTAGGGTCAAGCCCCACATTGAGCTCCATGCTCAACATGCAATCTGTTTGGGATTCTCTATCCTCTCTACCTCTACCACCCCCACCCCGCCACTTCCTCTCTCTCTCTCTCTCTCAAATAAATAAATAAATAATTTAAAAACAGTTATACCTACAGCAGTGTCTAAATGTTATATACTATAAGATTGCATCTAATTTTATATTGCTACACTATGTAAAAAGAGGTGAATTGAGAACCAAAATCATAAAAGATAGGAAGTAGAAGAGAAGTTTTGTGTGCAAAGTTAAATTGTCATTGGTGTAAAATAAATTGTTATAAATACGTTTTATTGTAAACCTCATGGTAACCACAAAGCAAAAATTATAGTAGATTCCAAATATAAAGAGAAAGGAAGCAAAGTATATCACTATCAATTCATGAAGGAAGGGAGCAACAGAAAAATAATAAGATGGCGCTACTGAGTCCTTCCCAGGCAGTAATTACCTTACATGTCAGATTATATTTTCCAATCAAAATATATCTAGTGGCTGGATGGGTGAAAAAATAAGACCCAACTCTATGTTGCCTAAGAGAAACTCACTTCAGCTTTAATGACACACACAGGCTCAGAGTGAAAGGATGGAAAAAGATATCCCATGCAAGTAAAAATGAAAACAGAGTAAGGGTAGCTACACTTAAATGAGACAAAATAGACTCTAAATCAAAAAATAAATTCAGGAGACAGAAGATTATTATATAATGGTAAGGTGATAAATTCATCTAGAAGATACAAAATCATGAATATATATGTATGCAACATAAGAACTAAATATATGGAGCAAATACATCTGATGGGAGAAACAGATTAGAGTAAAATAACAGTAAGAAACTTCAGTATTTCACTTTTAACAATGGGTGGATCATCTAGACAGAAATCAACTGGGAAATGTTGGACTTAAACCATACTTTAGGGAGAGTGGACCCAGTAGACATATACAGAACATACAATCCTACAGCAGCAAAATATATTCTTCTCAAGTTCATATTCTCCAGGATAGATCCTACATAACAGCACAAAACAATCTTAGCAAATTTAAGAAGACTGAAATCATAAGAAGTATCTTTTCTAACCACAATAGCATGAAACTAGAAATCAGTACAGGAGGAAAGCTAGAAAATTCGCAAATGTGTGGACATTAATCAACACACTCCTGAACAACTAATGGGTCAAAAAGAACAATGAAAAACATTTAAAAATCACTTGACAAAACAAAAATGTGAAAGCAACACACAGAACCTACTGGATGCTGCAAAAGCAGTGCTATAAGTGGGAAGTTTATAGCCATAAATGCCTATATTAATAAAAGAGAAAGATGTCAAATAAAACCACCTAACTTTATACATCAAGATAGTAGAAAAAGAAGGACTAGCTCAAAGTAAGCAGAAGAAAGATATTAAAAAAAAAAAAAGGTGCAGAAATAAATGAAATAGAGACCAGAAAAGCGGGGCGGTGGTGGGGGGAGGGATGCCTAGGTGGTTCAGTTGGTTAAGCATCTGCCTTTGGCTCAGGTCATGATCCCAGGGTCTTGCTCAGCGGGGAGCCTGCCTTTTCCTCTCCCTCTTCATCTCCCTCTGTTGTTCCCCCTGCCTCTGCTCTCTTGTTCTCTCTCTGTCAAAAAAACAAAATCTTAAAAAAAATAAAAGTAAAAATTATCAGTGAAACCATGGACTGTTTTTTTCTAAAAGGTAAACAGAAGTGACAAATCTTTAGCTAGATTAAGAAAAAAAGAGGGAAGACTCCAATAATTAAAATCAGAAATGAAAGACAAGCTATTGCAACTGGTGCCAAGGGACTATGACAGGTCCTAAGAGACGATAAGGAACATACACTAACAAATGATAACCTAGAAAAAAGATACATTTTTAGAAACATACAACCTACCAAGACTGAATCAAAAAGAAGCAGAACATATGAACAGACCCACAACTAGCAAAGAGACTGAATCAATAATACAAAATGATTTCTAATACATAAAGCCCAGACCAAGTGATTTCACTGAAAAAGTCTACCAAACATTTAAAGAACTAATACCAATCCTTCTCAATCTATTCCCAAAAATGGAAGAGAGGGCAAAACTCTCAAACTCATTTTGCAATGTCAGTATTACCCTGATACCAAAACCAAACAAGGATGTAATATGACAAGATCATTAATTAGACCAATATCCTGATGAACATAGATGCAAAGATCCCCCAAAATTGAGTTCTGTGGACTCAACAGAACATTAAAGGGATCCCAGACCCTGATCAAATAGGATTTATTCCTGGGAAGTAAAAATAGTTCAACCTGTGCAAATCAAAAAATGATATACCACATCAGCAGAATGAAAAATGGCTTTTTTTGGATCTGACACCTAAGGGACCAGCAACACAATAAATAATAAACAAGTGGGACTACCTGAAATGAAAAAACTTTTGCACAGCAAAAGAAATGGTCAACCAAATGAAAAGGCAACCTATGTACTGGGAGAAAATATTTGTAAATCATACATCTGAAAATGTTTGTAAACCACATATCCAAAATATACAGGGAATTCAAACAAGTCAATAGCATAAACAAGCAAAAACAAAAAAAATTTTTTTGATTAAAAAATGGGCCCAGGAACTGAACTGACGTTTCTCCAAAGAAATCATAATGGCCAACAGGTACATAAAAAGTTGCTTGACTTCATCATCCAGAAAAGGCAAATCAAAACCACAATGAGATATTAACCCTGCACCTGTCAGAATGGCAGTCATTAACAAGAAAACAGATTATTAATGCTGGCAAGGAAGTGGAGAAAAGGGAACCTTGTACATGGTGATGGGATTGTAAACTGGTGCAGCCACTGTGGAAAAGAGTATGGAGAAGCCTCAACAAGTCAAAAATAGAACTACCCTATGATCTAACAATTTCACTCCTGGGTGTATACCCAAAAGAAATGAAATAAAGATTTTCAAAAGATGTCTGCATTCCCATGTTCATTGCAGCATTATTCAAAATAGCCAAAATAGAGAAATAACTTGTCTGTTAATGGAGAAATGGGTGATGATGTGAGATATATGTGTGTTATTCAGTCATGAGAAAGAAGAAAACAAAATGGGTGGACCTTGAGGGCATGGTGCTAAGTCAGATAGAAAAAGACAAATACTCTATGATTTACACGTAGCATCTAAAAAAGCCAGAAACCTAGAAACAGAGAGTAGAGTGGTGCTTATCAGGGGCTGAGAGTGTGTGGGAAGTGGGGAGATGTTGGAGAAAGGGTATGAACTTCCAGTTTTCACATGAATAACTTGTGGAGATCTTGAAAGACCCGCGGATCCCCTTACCCAAGAATCCAACACTGCCACTGGATGCAATCAGCAAGAGGTTCTTTATTGTTACGCAGGCGCCTGCGGGTGGTCAGCGCGCGCCTGTGGGTGGTCAGCAGCTCCTGCTAGCTGAGCACACCCGACTGGGGTGGTGCCGGGTTTTTATAGACAGGTACAAACAAGTTTTGGGTGGGGCGCAACTGATTGGTTGACAGTTAGAACTTTTGAAAAAGGCATACGTGGAGTTTGCTGATTGGCTTTGGGGACCCGCGCGCGAAGAGAGAGGCGGGAAGGGGGAACAAGCTGATTGGTTCTGAGGGCCCACGCGCGGGAGGAGAGAGGCAGGAAAGGGGAACAAGCTGATTGGTTCTGAGGGCCCGCGCGCGGGAGGAGAGAGGCGGGAAAGGGGAACAAGAAGGGGAAAGGTAGGAATGCCATCATGGCGTCTTCTATTATTTCTATAAGCCAAGCAGTTACAGAAGGGCAAAAGAGCAATTAATAAGCAATTAATAACCTATTTACGCCTAAAAGCCAGCGGTTCACAGAAAAGCAAACAAGTGGTTAGTTATCCTATCTATCTTCTAGGGGAGGGGTCTTTCAATCTAATGTACAGCAAGGTGATTATAGTTAATTATACTGTATTATATAGTTGCCAGTTGCGAAGTCCTTTTTTGATACTAAATTCAAATGTATTTTTTGATAACAAAAAATGTAATACTTGAAAATCAGAATACTTAAATGAAAAGAACACAATAACTTAGGTATTAAACATCTATATGAAATAACCATTGCAGAGTTGGACAAAAATACATACTCAGAACATATGATTATTTAAAAAACAAAAATGAAAGCAGGCAGTACGTAGAATTGGAAACCAGATATGATATTTAAGGTAGCTCTTTTTTTTTTTTAAGGTAGCTCTTTTGAAAAGGATTAAAATATTTCTGTAAATACGCTTTTGAATTTAATATGTAAAAATGTTATTTTCCAAACTAAATGGTTTTTCTTACTTTCTCCAATATTTTTTATATTTTTAGTTTATCTGTAAGGTAATCAATATGTCCATTTTGGAATTCAACTTGATCATCTTGAATGTTTGTACAAACACCCTCTGTGAAACATAAGGTGACCTTTGGTTTATTATTGTCTAATTATAAGCCTGAGGGAGTTCTGCCATATGTCATTGGAAGTTGTTTTCACTAGATTTTTCACTAGATCACAGGTCCTTTCTGGCCTGATTATTTGTAGTAAAGATCCCTGAGGCAGTTTCTAAATGATTAAAAAAAAAAGGCAGTTTAATTTGGTTTGATTGTGTTTCAAATATCCTTGAACCCAGCTAAATACTAACCTGATTCTACGAAGTCTCAGGTTGGATACCTGTGTTGAATCAAACTGTGGCCCTATTCCATCTCTGGCATAGTGATCAGCATGTATGTATGATAGATATAACCTTCACACGCATCTAGAGTACATGGAGTCTATTTTCATTTTTATTTTTATGTTCTCTAATAATACAACGAGAGAGACAGTGACAACTACTTACCAGTGTATCATTGGTAAAACATATTCCAAGTGTTCCTTACTATCGTTCACTTTGGTAGATGATTTTTAAAATGTAACAAACATCTTCTTAGCAAAATGTTTTATTTATTTTTAAGATTTTGTTTATTTGGGGTGCCTCGGTGGCTCAGTGGGTTAAGCCTCTGCCTTCAGCTCAGGTAATGATCCCAAGGTCCTGGAATCGAGCCCCGCATTGGGCTCTCTGCTCTGCAGGAAGCCTGCTTCCCTTCCTTTCTCTCTGCCTGCCTCTCTCCTGACTTGTGATCTCTATCAAATAAATAAATAAAATCTTTTAAAAAAAGATTTATTAGAGAGAGAGCACAAGCAGGAGGAGTGGTAGAGAGAGAGGAGGAAGCAGGCTTCCGGCTGAGCAGAGAGCCATGCGGGGCTCCATCCCAGGACGCTGGGATCACGACCCGAGCCGAAGGCAGAGGTTTTAACCCACTGAGCCACCCAGACACGCCCCAAGCAAAATATTTTAAACAATTTTACTGAACTAATAAATGGTGAGTCCCTTATGATCAAAGACTTATTCATTTTGTGTATCTTGTTGGCAGGATAGCAAAAGATCTAAAAACTGAATTACAACAACCCCCCCCCCCCAGTGCCAACCCACTTCTGAGAGGGACAAGCAACATGAGACAGCTCTAAAGCAGTACACCAAAGGTTTTGAAAAGTGAACTCACGTTGGAACCATGACTCATAGAAAGTGAGACAGAACTTGAAGTCCAAATACAGATTATATATATGTATGTATGCAGAGACATTCTTCACAGGGTTTTAATAGGATCCAAGCTCTCACAAGTCACACAATACAAATTCAAAACATCTAGGATACAACTCAAAATTACTTGATGTGAGGGGCACCTGGGTGGCTCAGTGGGTTGAGCCTCTGCCTTTGGCTCAGGTCGTGATCTCAGGGTCCTGGGATTGAGCCCCGCATCAGGCTCTCTGCTCAGCCAGAAGCCTGCTTCCTCCTCTCTGCCTGCCTCTTGGCCTACCTATGTTCTCTCTCTGTCAAATAAATAAAAAAAAAAAATTTAAAAAAAATTACTTGATGTGATAGGCTGACTACTGATGTTCCCCTCTCAATTCGTATGTTGAAATCCTAACTCCCAAGGTGATGGTATCATGAAGTGGGGCCTTCAGGAAGTAATGCTCTTATAAAAGAGGCTGAAGAAACCTCCCTTGTCCCTTATTGCTGTGTGAGGTCGTAGTGAGGAGATGGGTCTGTGAAACAACAAATAGCCTCTCTCCAGACATCAAATCTGCTAACGATTGGATCAGTTCTTCTCCTGTTATCAAGTGGTGACTCTTTCTTTTGTTACTTATTCTGCTGAGTGAGCTTTTCTACTCCAAATGTTGTATTTTCAGTTCCAGAATACCTATTTATTTGTACATTTTGTTTTCTATTTCTCTGCTAAGAACTATCTTTTCATTCATTTCAAGAGCCTTCACCTTTAACTCATGGCATACTGTTATAACAGCTGGTAAAAACATTTTCTGATAATTTCAATATATATGTCATTTCAGAGTTGACATCTATTGATTATCTTTTCCCTTTAAGAACTGAGGACATTTATCTGTTTGTTTTTTTTTTTTTAAATCTGGTTCTTTATATGTTAAGTGTCTTTATCCATATAACAAAAATACCACAGACTGGTAATTGAATTTTTTAAAAAAAGATTTTATTTATTTATTTGACAGACAGAGATCACAAGTAGGCAGAGAGGCAGGTAGAGAGAGAGGGGAAGCAGGCTCCCCGCTGAGCAGAGAGCCCGATGTGGCCTCGATCCCAGGACCCTGAGACAATGACCTAAGCTGAAGGCAAGGCTTAACCCACTGAGCCATCCAGGCACCCCTGGTAATTGAACTTTAAACAAGAGAAATTTATCTCTTTAAGTTCTGGAGGTGGAAATCCAAGATCACAATACTAACCAATTCAATTTCTGATGAGTGTTATGCCCCAATAATGGGTCCGTGATTAAAGGAGCAAGACTGATATAAAGCGAAGGTCAAGCAAAGTTTTATTTTGCGCCAAGCATCAAGAATCAGACCGAATGGGGTGCCTGGGTGGCTCAGTGGGTTAAAGCCTCTGCCTTTGGCTCAGGTCATGATCCCAGAGTCCTTGGATTAAGCCCTGCATCAGGCTCTCCACTCAGTGGGGAGCCTGCTTCCTCCTTTCTCTCTGCCTGCCCCTCTGCCTACTTGTGATTTGTCTGTCAAATAAATAAAAATAAAATCTTTAAAAAAAAAAAAAAAGAATCAGACCGAATGTTCGGGGACACACCTCTTACAAGAGAGGGTGACGCTTCTCTGTTTCACAGACTAGTTTTTAAAGGCAAAGGCCATGCGGGTGGGCCTGGCCATGCACAGGTGGTCAATGAGATTGTAACACACACAGGAAACTCCACAGTGATGCTAGGTGACCAACTGAGTTACAATTTACCCTAGTAGACATTTGACCCAGCCTATCACCTCTGTTGGGATTGGCACCCAAAAGGCTCCCAAAGGGCGGGGACCATACCCCTTGGTAACCAGGGAGACAGTCTGCATCCCCTCACTGATCGGATGTCTCCACCTGACCCGACCCACCCCTGTATTTGAGCTTTGTTACCTGAGGCTGGTTTCCTGGGACTTGTCTCCAAGTAAATCCCCTGGGGGAAGGGGAGCAGTGACAGTTTAACTTTAATGAAAACCTCTTGCTAAATAGGTCCTTACAGTAAGGACTGTCTTCCTTGCTTGTAGATGGCTGCAAGTTAAACCTAAAGGAAGAGAAAGGAAATCAGAATATCTGGATCATTAATTAAATAGAAAACAAATAGGGGCACTTGGGTTGCTCAGTTGGTTAAGCAATGATCTCAGGGTTGAGTTCAAGCATTGAACTCCACAGGGTATGGAGCCTACTTCAAACAAACAAAACCAAATGCATTTTTCATGAAGATTTTATTTATTTGAGAGAGAGAGAACATGAGGAGAGGGAGGGGCAGAGGGAGAAGGAGAAACAGACTCCCTACTGAGCAGGGAGCCTGACATGGGGCTCAATCCCAGCACCCTGAGACGGGGACCTACGCTGAATATAGATACTTAACCAACTGAGCCAACCAGGCACCCCAACAAATACATTTTGATAAACAATAACATTGACAACATTCTTCTGAGATTGATCATGGAAGAAAAAGGTATTTTAGAAAGGAGAGAGGGGCCATGCATTATGGATCTTTCAAGTATTAAAAAGATATCAAGGGATATTAAGAACTTTATGCCACTAAATTTGCAAAGTTTGAGATGTTTAAATTCCCACCACACACACACACACATGCACGCACAAGCACACATACATATTAGTAATACTAGACCAAGAGGAAATAAAATATCTGAATATATAATTTTTAAACTGTTAATTAAATGTGTACTTAAAATCTTTAAAAAAGGTTTGTGGGGGCACCTGGGTGGCTCAGTCCTTAAGCGGCTTCGGCTCAGGTCATGATCCCAGGGTCTCGGAATTGAGCCCCACATGGAGCTCCCTGCTTGGCGGGAGGTCTGCTTTTCCCTCCCCAGTACCCCTGCTTGTGTTCCCTCTCTCACTGTGTGTCTTTCTATCAAATACATAAAATCTTAAAGACAAACAAACAAACAAAAAAACCTTCTTTCCTACCAAACAAGTAAAATAAACTCCATTTCAGGTGGCTTTCTTTTTTAAAAATTTTTTTCCTTTTTTTTTTTTTTATCCTCTCAGGTGGCTTTCTTACTAAATCCTAAAAGTTCAGAGAGGGGGAATGGCTGCATGACTTGTTGCTTAAACTTCCAACTCTCTCTCTCTTTTTTTTTTTGCTAGAGAGAGAGAGATCACAAGTAGGCAGAGAAGCAGGCAGGGGACAGGGGAAGCAGGCTCCTGGCTGAGCAGAGTCGGATGCAGGGATTGAGCCCAGAAACTGGAGATCATGACCTGAGCTGAAGGCAGAGGTTTAACCCACTGAGCCACCCAGGGGCCCCAAACTTCCAACTCTTGATCTCAGTTCAGGCCTTCCATCTCCTGGTCATGAGTTCGAGCCCTGCAGTGGGCTCCATGCTCAGTATGGAGACTATTTTAAAAATAAATAGGGGCGCCTGGGTGGCTCAGTGGGTTAAGCTGCTGCCTTCGGCTCAGGTCATGATCTCAGGGTCCTGGGATCGAGTCCCCGCTCTCTGCTCAGCGGGGAGCTTGCTTCCCTTCCTCTCTCTCTGCCTGCCTCTCTGTCTACTTGTGATCTCTCTCTATCAAATAAATAAATAAAATCTTTAAAAATAAATAAATAAATAAATAAATAAATAGGAAAACCTGGTCACTGACAATGTTTTTGTTTTTTAAATTTTTTTTCTTTTTAGATTTTTTATTTATTTATTTGACAGAGAGAGAGAGAGAGATCACAAGTAAGCAGAGAGGCAGGCAGAGACAGAGAGGGGGAAGCAGGCTCCCTGCTGAGCAGAGAGCCTGATTGGGGGCTTGATCCCAGGACCCTGAGACCATGAGTGAAGCCGAAGGCAGAGGTTTAACCCACTGAACCACCCAGGCGCCCCTTAACTTGATATCTCTTAACTTACCTTGTGAGATATCACTTGTGAAATGCCTAACCTCATACCAGATCCGTAAGAGATATTCCATAAATGCCATTGATATTTTCCAAAATGTGGCCTTTATTAAATACTGAGACTTGGGACGCCTGGGTGGCTCAGTTGGTTGGACGACTGCCTTCGGCTCAGGTCATGATCCTGGATTCCTGGGATCGAGTCCCGCATCAGGCTCCCAGCTCCATGGGGAGTCTGCTTCTCTCTCTGACCTTCTCCTCGCTCATGCTCTCTCTCACTGTCTCTCTCTCAAATAAATAAATAAAATATTTAAAAAAAATACTGAGACTTTAAGAACTTTTTTTTACTTTTACTTTTAAATTTATATTTTTGGGGAAGATTTTATTTACTATTTATTTATTTATTTGTGAGAGAGAGGCACAGGGGAAGGGCAGGGGGGAGGGAGAGGGACAAGCAGACACCCTACTGAGCCTGGAGCCAGAAACATGGGGCTACATCTCAGGATCCTCAGATAATGATCCTAAGCCAAAACCAAGAATCGGACACTTAACTGATTGAGCCACCCAGACATTTTTTTTTTTAACCTTTAAACACAAAGAAGTTAGTTATTAGTTTTGTCTCCAGGATGAAAGAAAAAAAGAGAGAGGAAAGTGAGTATCAGGATATGGAATTCAAATATTTTGAGCCTTTAGTGAGTTTCCCATTGTAGCTACAGTCCTCCCCCCTGCCTCCCAGGCCCCTGCCAATCCACGAAGTCCCCCAGAGAGATCTATGTGAAGGGAGCAAGTTCAGACAAATGTGTACATATACTGTTATCACCTACTGAGACAAGCTGAACTAGTTTGCAGTAAGAATCAGCTGGGCCACCCATTCACCAAGAAGGTGGCCCCAGGTCAACTCACCATGCTAGTTGCATGGAATTCCAAGAGAAGAACACTAGAAAGAGACAGTGTCCAAGAAGATTTCTTTTAAAAAAATAGAATGCAAGTAGGGCTCCAGGGTGGCTCAGTACCCCTGCTCATGTGTGCGTTCTCTCTCAAATAAATCCTTTTTAAAAATGTAATAGAAACAGACAAAGAAGAACAAATTTTGACTCTTCCGCTTCTCACACTAAACATTTCATTATACTAAATCCACCTCTAGCAACACTTCTCATTCCTGACGGTAGAGTGAAGAGCGTTGAGCATTTGAGTAGTGGAAAATTCTGCTTCAATTTTTATTCCTCTGTTAAGTTGTTAAGAATGACAACTAGGTCTAAATAGTCAACCAGGGGAAGAGTGTAAAACTTCTGCTCTTAAAATTTACAAATATTTCCATGACGCTGTTTAGGAATTAATTAGATAAGAATGTTTACTCCTTAGCTGTTTAAATAAAATTTTCTTTGATGTTACCACAAAAACTTACTGGAATAGGTCAAGAAAAGCTTTTTCTTCTATTTGTTTCAGTTTATTAGAAGACCATACTCTATACTGGGCTAAGAAATCATCCTTATTTTATCTTGCGTATCAGTTTATATTTATATTCAGTGTGGACTACAATGAGCAGAATTGGCTGGCACCCATGTTGCATATATAGAATGACTAAGAAATAAAGATGTATTGTTTTATTTTAACTTATTTTTTTTAAGATTTTATTTATTCATATGAGAGAGGAAAGGTGAGTGAGGGAGAAAGCACAAGTTAGGGGGGAGAGTGAAAGAGAGAGGGAGAAGCAGACTCTCTATTGAGCAGGGAGCCTGATGCGGGGCTCAATTCCAGGACCCTGGGATCATGACCTGAACTGAAGGCAGACACTTAACCAACTGAGCCACCCAGGTGCCCCAACATGTTTTAATAATAATAATAAAAAAAAATCTACCTCCCTTTATATTGGTCTTAACACTGTGTTGTATACAGTTCCTTTAAGTATTTTTGTTAAAACCTAATAGGCACCTAATTGAGAGTTAGGCCAAGAGGGATGTGAATCAAACAGCACAATTTATTTTCCCAGGAGAGGGAGACTGGGTGGCTGGGAAACAGGGATTTGGAGAGATTTTTAACCCTTTTGTAACTTTTGGATTTTGAATTATGTGCATGTATTCAAAAGTTTCATCACAATAAAACCAAAAAGTTTTTTCATCAAAATAAGAAACTATAGGTGATCCCCTTTTTCAAGGCTTTTCTTATGAAATGCTATGGTTTAACAAATAATGGAAATAATTGGGAATTAGAAAGACTATGTTTAAGTCTTGGTATGCTTTTTTTAAAAATGTTTATTTATTTATTTATTTTACTTACTTACTTACTTACTTACTTAATTCAAGTTATCTCTACACCCATTGTGGGGCTCCAACTGATGATCTAGGGATCAAGAGTTGCACAATTCTCTGACTAAGCCAGCCTGATGCCCCATTGGTATGCTTTTTTTGTTGTTGTTTTTAAACACTCCTCTTCTGCTTCAATTTAGCCTTCACTAAAATCTCTACTTATGAGTTTCTAATAAAGAATAAACAAGGTATTACTGATGAAACTTCTCTTTATACTGAAAGGCATTATTCACAGTTAAGTTATGGCTGAGGAGTGCTAGGAACTGAATGTTTGTGTCCCCAACCTCCCAAGTTTATATGTTGAAACCCAAACCCTCGATGTGATGGTTGGTGCTTAGGTCATGAGGGTAGAACCCTCATAAATGGGATTATAAAAAGGACCTTAGGGAGCTCCCTTGCTCTTCCACCATGTGAACACACAGCAAGAAAATGGTCATCTGTGATCCAGGAAGCAGGTCTCCACTAGACACTGAATCTGATGGCACTTTGATCTTAGACTTCCCAATGTCCTGAATCGTGAGAAATAACTTTGTTGTTTAAAATACCCAGTCTGAGATCTTGTGTTACAGCAGTTAAAAGACTAAGATAAGGGGCCATGTGGAGAAGAAAGAAGAGCTTGGGAGTCAAACAGACTAGAATCATCATTCATTGGTTGGGTGAACTTGGATAAGTTTCTTTGTCTCCAGAATGGAATTCACAGCAATGTTAGCAAGAGGGTAGGGGTTACTTTTTTCACTCCTGTGTCCTCAGCCCCTAGAATAGGTCTGACATTAAGTCAGTGTTCAACACATGTTTTCTGAGTAAATTTCTTTGCACTTTAGTTTCTTCATTTGCAACTTATAGGCAATTTGGTCTGTAATGTAAGAAATGTTTAGAGCCTGGTCATGTGACTGCTACTTCCTTAGGAGCCTCACAGTAATGGCACTTGTTTACCATGAAATTATTCCTAGAGGTGAATAAATGTCCTTTTCAAAGTGTACTGGCAGGGGGGCACCTGGGTGGCTCAATGAGTTAAGCCTCAGCTCAGGCCATGATCTCAGGTTCCTGGGATCAAGCCACATCTGGCTTTCTGCACAGCAGGGAGCCTGCTCCCCTCTTACCCCAGCCCTCTGCCTGCCTCTCTGCCTACTTGTGATCTCTCTATGTCAAATAAATAAAATGTTAAAAAAACAAAAACAAAAAAACACAAAGTGTACTGACAGGGACTTCTGGCCATAGTGGGGTGAAGAAGTTGGCAAATGTTCTTTTCCACAAACAACTAACCAAAATAGAACCAGCCATTTCAAGGCTCTGGAAAATTGACTAAAGGCAAAGAAAATGAGAAGTGCTTATTAATGAAATCTGCTCAATTTTAAGGGCAGTATGAGTCTGTGGGGTCCTTGGCTGGAGCTGTTCCTGTTCCCATTCTTCCCCTTGCTCCACTGGCAATGATGTTCTACCACGTGGAGCTTGGCTGTGGAAAGCAGCATCTTTACTGACAGATCGATGAGTCGATTTGTACAAAAGAGCAGAAAATACCACCCAGTAGTGTGGTCAACAAAAGTGGCAAATATGCTAAGAAATGAATAGGCCGTGTCCACCATTCTGCTAACCTTAGGTTATGGTTCTAGTTGGTGGAGTGGCTAGCAAGAAATGTAACAGGGACACATCCTGGCACTGAGCGAGCTATAGAGAAGTTAGATGAGCTCTGCACACATCTCTGGCTGCCTTATCGGCTGCTAGCAAGTGCAGGACAGACCTGAGAGGGGCTGGTAAGAAGTAAAAACTCAATACATTCCTGAATTTTGAATGTATTCC
The DNA here is from genome assembly GCF_022355385.1 of Mustela nigripes. NCBI lineage: Eukaryota > Metazoa > Chordata > Mammalia > Carnivora > Mustelidae > Mustela > Mustela nigripes. The sequence continues at coordinate 93,944,601 of NC_081568.1, forward strand.
TAAACCCATAAATCTGTTGGCGAGGGTCAGAAATCTTCCTATTTTGAAGTCCATGGCTGACTATGGGGCAAGACACACAGAGGGGCAACACTTAGGAAACAAGTCAAAAAGTAACAGTTGAAAACAAAAAAATAAAAACAATAACTGAGCAGGGATATTAATGGCCACAAACTATAGGAGAGACATTTTTATTGTCTCTTGGCTAGAAATTCACTTTTGATTGTCAGCTCTGGGGAAAAATTGCTATTTAAGATACTGCTTAAATAGTATTTAAATTGAGTCTTTTAAATATCTTTTCTTTGCCAGATGGCACAATGCTAAACTATTTTAGTAGAGAGCAATGAATAATTACTGCAACAGGAGAGGATTTCCCTTGTTAATTTCCCTTGCTGATTCCTGTGCTTAAAGCGCAGCTCCACGTACGGAGAGTACATGGTGTCCCCAGAGTCCAGTTCCTACAGGGTACAGGGAGGTCCACCACCATGCTCTGCAGCATGGATAACTTCTCTGCTACCGGGATCTCGCAGAGCATGTTATGTCAGCATATAGAAGCCTTGATAGCATGATCAACCAACCTGACCTAAGTGACATTTACAGAGCACTCTATGCAACTGCAACAGAATACACATTTTCTTTTTTTTTTTTATAAATTTTATTTATTTATTTGACAGACAGAGATCACAAGTAGGCAGAGAGAGAGGCAGAAGCAAGCTCCCTGCTGAGCAGAGAGCCTGATGAGGGGCTTGATCCCAGGACCCTGGGATCATGACCTGAGCCAAAGGCAGAGGCTTTAACCCACTGAGCCACCCAGGCGCCCCCAGAATACACATTTTCAAGCACTCATAGAACAATTTCCAGGACAGACATATGTTAAGCTGTAAAACATGTCTCAATAAATTTAAAAGAATCGAAATCATTAGTTATATGTTTTCCAACCACAGCAATTAAATTATAAATCAGTAACAAAAAGAAATTTATAGTATAGTGCTTCTGGTGAGACATTAGCTCTGAATAGCTTTTCTGAAACTTCTAATAAAGAGTATTCCCTACAGTGCTTAGAGGAAAATATATAGCCCTAAATGGTAATATTAGAAAACAGAAAGTCTCAAATCAATAACATAAGCTTCTGCTTTAAGAAACCAGAAAATAAGAGCAGATCAATCACAAAGCAGGCAGAAGTAAAAAATGATAAAATCAGTATGGAAATCTATAAAACAAGAAAAAGAAACAAATTAGAGAACATCAATAAAACTAAAAGATGCTTCTTTGAAAAGACAACAAAACTGATAAACCTTTATCCAGACTGACAAATAGAAATGAGAAGGCATAAAGTAACCAATATCAGGATTGAAAGAGAGAATATTAGTACTGACTTTTCAGAAATTGAAAGGATGAGAGCATCATTTGAACACCTTTTGATAAACAAATGATAAAACTTAGATGAAATGGATAAATTCCCCCAAAAGACAAAAACTAACATAACTATTTTAAGAGGTAGAACAGCTGAATAGACCTATAAGATATAAAAACGTAACTAGGTAATGAAAAATATCCCCATAAAGAAAAGTCTGAACTAATGTAACATTGTATGTTAACTATTCTTCAATAAGAAATTAAGAAAGAAGAAAGGAAGGAAAGAAAGGAAATAAAAGGAAAAAAAGAAAATCTTAGGGGCAGATGGCTTCACAGGTGAATTCTAAGTAAAGAAGAAACAGTGTCATTCCTACGTAACTCCTTCACAAAATAGAAAAAGAAGGAATACTTCCCAATTCATGCAACGAGGCCAATATTATCTTGACATCACAGCCAGCCAGATAAACACATTGTGAAAAAAGAAAACTAAAAGCCAATATCCTTCATTAAAAAAAAAATCCTTAATAAAATATTAACATGACAAATCTATCAACATACAAAAAAGGATTACATAACATGACCAAGGGGATTTAATCCTAGAAGTACTATGATCATCTCAGTAGATGGAAAAAAAAAGCATTTAAAAAATCCTGAGCCAAAGCAGTCATCCAACCAACTGAGCCACCCAGTCGTCCCTGAAATACATTGTAAAAGAAGTAGGATATTAAAAAGAAGAACATTGCTGAGAGAAAGTGACAAAGATCTAAATAAATGGAGAGAAATTCTAGATTCATGGAATGGAAATCTTGGGGTTATTAATATGACAATTCCTCCAGAACTGATGTATAGAGTCAGGGCAATCCTTATCACAATCCCAGCAGGTTTTTATTTTTGTTTTTTGTAGAAATGTACAAGCAGATCCTAAAGTTTACAAGGAATTGAAAAGGACATAGAATAGTAAAATGATTTTTGGAAAAGAAGAAGAAATTTGGGTTGCTCACACTACTAAATTTCAAAACTTAATATGAATACAGTAATTAAAACAGTGTTGTATATAGATGAGTAGAACAGAATTTCGAGTCCAAAAATAAATCCCTCAAATTATGGTCAACTGGGGCGCCTGGGTGGCTCATTGGGTTGGGCCGTTGCCTTCGGCTCAGGTCATGATCTCAGGGTCCTGGGATCGGGTCTCGCATCAGGCTCTCTGCTCAGCGGGGAGCCTGCTTCCCTCTCTCTCTCTCTGCCTGTCTCTCTGTCTACTTGTGATCTCTGTCAAATAAACAAATAAAATCTTTAAAAAAAAATTATGGTCAACTGAATTCTGACAAAGGTGCTCAGATAATGCAACAGAATGTATAGTCCTTTCAGCAAATGGTGCTAAAACAATTTGATCTCATATGAAGAAGAAGAAGAAAGAGGAGGAGAAGAGGCAAAGGAGGAACGGTGAAAAGAACAATGACCCTTACCTAATACAACATGAAATAATAACTAAGGATCAGATACATAAATGTAAGAGGTAAAACCAAAAGTTTCCAGAAAACAAACAAACACACACAAAAAAACAGGAGAAGATCTTTGTGGGGTGCCCGACTGGCTTAGTTGGTAGAGTATGGAACTCTTGATTTTGGGTCATGAGTTCAAGCCCCATGTTCGGTACAGAGCCCACTTAAAAAAAAAAAAATGGAAAAAGGAGAAAAAGAAAATTTTTGTGACCTTGGGTGAGGCAAAGATTTATTAGATGTGACAATAAAAACATAAAAAATAAAACATTGATAATTTGGTTTTCATAAAAATAAAAAACTTTTATTTTTTAGAGGACACTTAATATTAAGGGGCATCTGGGTGGCTCGGTCGGTTAAACACTGACCTTTGGCTCAGGTTGTGATCCCAGGGTCCTGGGATTGAGCCCCGTGCTGCATACGGCTCCCTGCTCAGCGGGGAGGCAGCTTCTCCTCTCTCCACAGCTCCCTCTGCTTCTGCTCTCTTGCTCTCTCTCCGTCAAATAAATAAATAAAACTTGGGGGCGCCTGGGTGGCTCAGTGGGTTAAGCCACTGCCTTCGGCTCAGGTCATGATCCCAGGGTCCTGGAATCGAGTCCCACATCGGGCTCTCTGCTCAGCAGGGAGCCTGCTTCCTCCTCTTTCTCTCTCTGCCTGCCTCTCTGCCTACTTGTGATCTCTCTCTGTCAAATAAATAAATAAGATCTTTAATAAATAAATAAATAAAACTTTAGCAAACAAACAAACAAGCAAACCATAAAAACAAAAACAGACACTATTAAAAAATGAAAACAGAAGTTACAGATGAAGAAGAGATATTTGTGAGCCATGTCTGATAATAATTTTTATCCAGAATCATAAAAACACCTTCAACTCTTTGTTTTCTTTTGTGTGTGTGTGTGTGTTTTTTAAGATTTTATTTATTTACTTGACAGAGATCACAAGTGGGAAGAGAGGCAGGCAGAGAGAGAGGAGGGGAAGCAGGTTCCCCGATGAGCAGGGAGCCCGATGCGGGCCTCAATCCCAGGACTCTGGGATCATAATATGAGCCGAAAGCAGAGGCTTTAACCCTCTGAGCCACCCAGGCGCCCCAACCTTCAACTCTTTGAAAAGAGGAAAATGACCTCATCAAAATGATTAGAGATTTGAATATGTTAATAGATGTATCATGAGAAGATACGTGAATGGCTAATGAGCTGATCGTAAGTTGTTCACATTACTAGTATTAGAGAAATAAAAATTAAAACCATGGTGAAATACCAGTACAAACACATTAGAATGGTTATAATAAAAAAGATAGATAATACTAAGTGTTGAGAAAGATATGGAGCATTTTTAACTCTCATATATTGCCAACAGGCAAGTAAAATGGTACAGCATCTTTGGAAAACAGTTTGCCAGTTTCTTAAAAAGCTGAACAAACTGACCATATGAGCCAACTCTTCTACTCCTAGTTCTCTACCCAAAAGCAATGAGACTTACATGTAAATGTTCACAGTAGCTTTATTCATAATAGCCCCACCCAAACTGGAAACAAGCCAAATGTCCATCAACTGTTGAGCAAATCAATAAAATATTGGCTATTCATACAACACTCTGCTATTTGGCACTAACAGGAATAAAGGTATTGATACATGCTCCAATATGCATGAACCTCAAAAAACATTTGGCTTGTTGATAAAAGTTAGATACTCATGATCATGTATTGTATAACTACATTTGTATATAATTTCCAGAAAAGCCAAATGTACAGAAACAGAAAGCAGATCAGTGATTGCCAAAAGCTGGGGAATCACTAGAGTTGATTTACCTTATCGGCAACACTCCTTTTTTTTTTTTTTTAAGATTTTATTTCTTTATTTGATAGAGAGAGAGAGAGAGAGAGAGAGAGTGTGCCCAAGCAAGGGGACCAGCAGGCAGAGGGAGAGGGAGAAGCAGGCTCCCACCGAGCAGGGAAAGCCTTATGCCAGATCATGACCTGAGCCGAAGGCAGACGCTCAACCAACTGAGCCAAGGGGTGCCCCTAGGCAACACTCTTGAGATGGTCTATGAATGCCTCCTGCTAAAGTTCCCACAACTGCTCTGATCAATTCCTTATCCTAAGATTTCTGTGTACAATTCTTTCCAAAATTCTATTGAATATCTTAGTTGTCTTTGTACATATTTTCTGATTTCTTAGAGTACCAAAGTCTATCTTAAATATGTCCTAGTCATACTTCTTCCAATAATTTGATTGTGCAATTATTTCTTGCACTTCATGAAATAACCTTGCCATCATTGCCTATACTTTTTCCCTTCTGTTTAAGCTATCTAGAATAACTTTTTTTTTTTTTTTTATTATTCATTTGACAGAGAGATTACAAGTAGGCAGAGAGGCAGGCAGAGAGAGAAAGAGCGGGAAGCAGGCACCCCGCCGAGCAGAGAGCCCGATGTGGGGCCCTATCCCAGGACCTTGAGATCATGACCTGAGCCGAAGGCAGAGGCTTAACCCACTGAGCCACCCAGGTGCCCCTAGAATAACTTTTTAAAAAAGATTTTATTTACTTATTTGACAGACAGAGATCACAAGTAGACAGAGAGAGAGAGGAGGAAGCAGGCTCCCTGTGGAGCAGAGCGCCTGATGTGGGGCTCCATCCCGGGACCCTGGGATCTTGACCTGAGCCAAGGCAGAGGCTTTAACCCACTGAGCCAACCAGGCCCCCTAGAATAACTTTTTAGTAATTAAAAGAATTATGCCAAATGATAAATTTTCAGAATTAGTCCACTAGAGACATCATGAACTAATGGAGAGTTCTGGATTCTGAAGGAAGAGGGTCATAGGGTTACACACAGGAAAGACTAAGTGTTTCTGCTTCATTTCTGGAGGAGTCCTATTTCAAAACACTCTACATATGAATACATATGTACACACACATAGTGCATTCATGCATGCAAACCTCTCACTCCGCTTCTGATTCTATCTCGTTATTTACCTTTCTCCCAATGCTTTCTTGTTGCACTCAGTCTACAATCAGCACTCCTCCTTCAAAGATAGGGCTACTTAGAGATCTTTCCTTATTTGATGTTACTTCTCAATTATTCTCTGTCAAAATTTCCTTTAAAATTCTGTAGAGTAGATTCATTGGAAATCTCATTTGTTCAAAAAACAAAACAAGCCAAAGGCATCGCACCCTCTTATAAGCACAACCCACACTCCTCTCCGTAGCTTCACAGATCAAACATTTTCTTCCTGTGGCTGGCCTCCTAAAGCCGTTTCCTCCAGAGCGCAATTCCAGGTTCTAGATCCAAGAATTGCATATGATTTTAATGTATATCTTTTTTATTGCTGTTAATTTATTTGCTGGAGTTTATCTTTCATATTTTTGGTTTCTAGTCATGGTCCTGTTATGGTCCTGAACCTAAACTGTGCGGAGCCCTCTCTGCACTGAAAGTTTGTTACTGCTTGTCTTCCTGTTTTAGAAGGTACTGGTTGGGGGAGCCTGGGTGGCTCAGTGGGTTAAGCCTCTGCCTTCGGTTTAGGTCATGATCCCGGGTTCCTAGGATCAAGTCCCGCTTCGGGCTCCCTGCTTCCCTCTCTCTGTCTGCCTGCCTCTTTGCCTGCTCGTGATCTGTCAAATAAATGAATAAAATCTTAAAAAAAAAAAAAAAAAAGAAGGTAGTGGTAGGCAGATGTACCAAGAGGCCTAAGGGATGAAGAAATATCTGCACATGGGGGTCATGAGATTGGAGACAGAACATGGTGTAAAGGTTGGATGTCTAAAGCATATCTGAAAATGTTCCCTGAGTGGAGCACTTTGTCATTGGCCAAAGTGGCAGGGCTAGGACAGGTTGGGATGTTTTGCTGGAAGATTCACAGAGGAATCAAGAGAAGTATGGTTGTACACTTGGCTTCTCTAAACGGTTCATGTAGCTTTTGTCTCAACAGTCACATTGTATCTACCAGTAGGCACATTTTGTCCCTGATTTTGTCATCTCTATAAAATGTGATACTTTTCAGCATTCTTTCCTCTTCACACCTCACTTTTTCCTTATTAGGATTTTTTCCTCCCTTAACTTTGGTGACTATCCCACCTCCCCTTCACCTCCTGGCTTGATACTGTTTTGGGTTGTTGTTTTTATCCCTTTAACATTACCCACTGTACTTCCTCTACACATATGCCTGGCATAACTCTATCTACTTTCAAGCTTAAGTAACATGTTGTATTTTAGTTCTATTTTCTCTCAACTTCATTTCAGAAACTTGTCCATAATGGACCTCAATATTTTTTTGCTCATTCCTCACAAAGCTGCCTTTCCTTCCTATTTTTGGTCCTAAATTATGGCACTACTACACAATCCCTCAGGCCAGAAACAAATTCCTCCATCTGCCTTACCATCAACAGTAGTAGTAAATGTACGATGTACTGCTTTTATGACCTCCTAAACCAGGGGTTCTGAAAGTGGGGTTCTCAGAATACCACCAACAGCAACACTTAGGAACTTGTTAGAAAATTAAATTTTCAGGCCCCATTCCAGACCTACTTGGGAGGAAGCCAGCAGTCTGTTTTAACATTCCCTCTAGGTGACTTTGATGTATACTGAAGTCTGAGGACTGCTATTCTGAACTTGTGACTGCTAATTCTAGGGATCCATGGCTGGGCTTCAGGAGGACAAAAAACAAACAAACAAAAAACAAAAAACAAAAACCCAAAGCACCTGTAATTGTGTCTAAAGCTGAGTGTGTATCCATTTATATTTTTTCCATGTATATAAATATATAACCTTTATTCATTTTATTTTCAAATGGGTCAGTCCTTCCCCAAATTGGGACTATTCCTTGTTTTCTGTCATTACCACCACTTACCCTTTGATCCAGTTCTTTTGCCTTTAGTGGCCACCTTTTTTTTTTTTAAAGATTTTTTTTATTCACTTGATAAAGACAGAGAGAGCAAGAGCACAAGCATGAGGGAGGGGCAGAGGAGAGGAAAAAGCAAGCCTGCTGTTAGGCTCCACCCCGGGATCCCAGGATCAAGACCTGAGCTGCAAGCAGATGCTTAACTGACTGAGCCACCCAGGCTTCCCTAGTCACCACCTTTTTTAATGTATCTTCATGTCTCAGTGACAACGATCATTCTGAAACATGAGCCTTCTCATGGCCATTCTCCTGCTCAAAGGTCTTCAATAGGTCTCAATAGTATATAAAGTGTATAATAAAGTAACCTCTTACCATGACAAACATCACCTTCCATCAATGCTTATTCTTTTTCATGCATCTCTAATCATCCTTTGGTCTAGCAGGAATAAATTTTGAATATTCTGAACCTCACTTGGACTCCCATACCTGTCTGCATCTGTATATTCTGCATACTCACTCTAGAATGCCCTACATTGCCTCTCCCCCCACTCCCCACTCTCCCCCAGCCTAATTCCTGTTTGTTTAAGATTCAGCAGAAGCAACATCCCTTCTAGGGAAGTCTTCCATTAGGACTAAGTTTAAGTGGCCCTCCTATATACTCCCAGGTTTGTCTGTGCTTATCCCTCTGGTAGTAGTTCTCAAACTTCACTTAGGACCCCTTTATACACTTAGAAAATATTGAGGATTCTGAGAGACTTATAGGATAGCTATCCATATTTACCACATTAAAAATTAGAAACTTAGCACTTTTTTAAATTTTTAAAAAGATTTTATTTATTTATTTGACAGACAGAGTTCACAAGTAGGCAGAGAGGCAGAGAGAGAGAGGGAAGTAGGCTCCCCACTGAGCAGAGAGTCAGATTTGGGACCCCATCCTAGGACCCTGAGATCATGACCTGAGCCGAAGGCAGAGGCCTTAACCCACTGAGTCACCTAGGCGTCCAAAAACTTAGCATTTTAGAACCTACTATACATTAATGTAAATGATGTATTTTTATGATAAAATGTTATTTTCCAAAACAGAATTTTGAGAAGAGTGGCATTGTTTTACATTTTTCAAGCCTCTTTATTGTCTGGCTTAATAGAAGACAGATGGAATCTCTTATCTGTGCATTCAGTCTGTTGTGTTATATTTTGATTGAAACATATGAAGAAAATCTGGTCTCACACAGATAAGGAGTTGGAAAAGGAAAAACTATTTTCATAGCCCTTCTAGATAATTCTAGATATACTTCTTTGATACCACACCAAACTTCACATACGGTATTTCTTAGAGTTCAGTTGCAAACTAAATCTGAAACTGTATCAATTAACTTTCTGTATTCTGCTACATTAAAATCCATGAGTCTATCTACCACTTTGATGACTCATTTTGATTTTGTAATAGCCTTGGCTATTTTGGAAATAGTTGTTGGTTGAGTTGTAGAGACCTTTCAAATGTTCACATATTTCATTATGTAATGTCAAAAACTACACATGTTAATATCACTGGTATTTTTTAGTGGAAAAGTACTGTAAAGCTGTAGCTTAAGGGAAAGTATATACAAGTTTCACAATATTTGTTTTTTTGTGTGAATACTCAATCACACAAGTACTTTTTCTGGAGACAGCCATTTTACTTGGGCACACAACAAAAGTACTTACCATTTCTCTCCACAGATTAAAAAGATGTGTATGCTAGGGTTAATGAAATTATTTTTAATAGTTAATGAAATTAGTAATTTTTGCCCCCTTTGTCAAGGACTTTCTTGGATTAGCATGTTGAAACAATCTTAAACTTTGTATGCTATGATTGCAAGGAGGTGAAGAATACAAAATACCACTATTAGTGCAGTTTGGCACAACTGCCTTGTTTCCTCCTAAGGTGCAGCAGCTTAATCTAGTATGCTTTTACACCACGAGTGCAAATGCCAACAAAGGGAAGAAGGTCAAAAGAGTATTAGCATTATACTGAAAATTGTTTTGGCCTTGCGGACCCATCCAAAGGGCCTCCAGGACCCTCAGCAAGGTTCTGGGGATGAATTTTGGGAGCAGCTGCCCGGGAGCACATACTTCGTTATCTGTCATTGGGTTGCAATTTTTTTTTTTTTTTTTGCCTTTTTTTTTTTTTTTAAGATTTTTATGTATTTATTTGACAGACAGAGATCACAAGTAGGCAGAGAAGCAGGCAGAGAGGGGGAAGTAGGCTCCCCACTGAGCAGGGAGCCTGAGGTGGGGCTTGATCTCAGGACCCCGAGATCATGACCTAAGCCCAAGGCGGAGGCTCAACCCACTGAGCCACCCAGGCGGCCCTGAGTTGCAAGTTGTATGTGGACCGTCTGTAACCGTCTTTTACGTGCCCTTGTCTAACGGTGTCTGCAAAGTAAGGCTCAATAAATATTAGTACCTGCGAAATGAGCGACTGAACGACAAGTTATAAACAACGACCGCATAGCTTTCACCTGCCTCCTTTCCTAATTCAATCAGAACTTAAACGTTTTCTAAATTTTTCTTTTTCTTTTCTTTTTTTTTTTTCCTTTTTTAATTAGGACGTCGGCCAACGTTTTCAATAGTTGGGGCGGGGCAGCGGCCTGCATGTGATCACGACGCGCTACGGTTTGGTCAAGCATTCATCTGTGATGCCGGAGAGTCCTTCCTCCTTCCCAACCCCGCACCAGCAGGCCAGCCCTCTGGGTTCCCCAGTTCTACCTAGATTTAAGAACGGAAAGATCCGAGTCTCCTACATTTTTAGGAGTACTGAAATTTGATTTATTCGAAGCAGGGGAAGAAAATCGATAAATATCCTAGCGAGAAGACTAACAGGAGCTACAGACGGCTGGAAGACTCGGGAGCCCCAGGCTACAGCCTCCACTAACCCGCCGGGTTGCCGGAGCGACGCTTCCGGCCGGCGCGCGCAGCCCTGGGAGCAGGGGAGTTGTGGAATGGGCGGCTAGACCTGCCCGCCGCCGCGAATTCGCCAGCGGGAGCGCGCTCGCGGCCGCGCGTTCTTCGCTTTCCCGGTTCCGTCGCTGACGCGTCGTAGACGTTGGAGAGCGGAGGACAGCAGCAGCGGGTCGGGATGAACAGCGGCGGCGGCTTCGGTTTGGCTTTAGGCTTCGGCCTTACCCCTACGGCGGTGATTCAGGTGACCAATCTGTCGTCGGCGGTGACCAGCGAGCAGATGCGGACGCTTTTTTCCTTCCTAGGAGAAATCGAAGAGCTGCGGCTTTACCCCCCAGAGTAAGTGCTCGAGCTCGGCTGGGGGAGGGGCGCGGGCGCCATAGAGACCTCGGGCACTGAGGCGTTGGGGAGAGCGCGGGCGGGGGCGCGCGGTGCCCGTCACGTGACTGCCCGGGCTTACCTAGGTGCCCATGTTTGATTAGGGCACCGGGCTCGGGGGGGGGGGGGCGGGGGGGTGGGAGCCGAGGTCCTGTCTCCTTGTTAGTTAGACTGGGGTTTAACTTCTGCACCGAGCCTTTAGAGACAATTTAGAGAAGTTTTTTTTTCGTGCGTCCTCGATTTGTGGTCTCGGTCGGCTCCTCGTATTCAGTGCCTCCCCCGTTTCCTTTTTCTTCCCGAACTTAAGATGGCCGCAGGTGGGCCCGGAATAGTCCTCATGGCTAACGCCTGTTAAGCGTTTTTGCAATGTGAAAATCGCAGAGACCGCGGCGGGGAAACTGTCCACTTGTTAGGGCCTTGGTGTCAGGCCGTTGTTACTGATTAGAAAGCCTGCGGCTCATGGCCGGTTGGAATTGAGGCTGTATTTGTTCCCCAGGGCGGTGTTCACAAATTTAGCATCTTCTTGGTTAATCTGACCGAGCCCATCCATGTTGTTAAAGATCATGTCTATTCGCCCTTTTGGCCGCGGATTAAAATTTCCGCTTTGAAGGTCACACTGTCCTAAGCCTTTCATAAAAAGAATTAGTCGGTGCAGGATTATCCCTGCTGGAAGCTTTGAAAGTCTGTCTCTATTTAAAAGTCTACATGTAGCTCTCGGCCACTTCTCAAGTACTGCATTTTGAAGTAAGATTTCCCTTGTATGGTACTAATTCTGCTCAAAATTTGTAAGGGGGTTTGGGTTGTTCACATTATTACACGCACTTTTTTGGTTGTTGTTGTTTTGTTTTTTGTTAAAGTAGAGTTTAGAATCTTAAAATTCTCAGCCTTTTTTCGTTGTGTCAAAATTCTTTGAAGGGAGGGCTAGCAGTTGCCCAGGATTTCAACCCCCCCCAATGTATTTGACTTTTTCGTTTATTTCATAATGATGCATGTAGACCGCTTTTTCTTTCGGTTTCTGTCTGTAAGTATATCGCATTGCCACAGCATAGATACTGGTAAAGTTTGGTATTTGGATTTTTAAATTTTTTTGAAGTTTTTTCCCTCTCCTTTTTGTTTTGAAATATGTAATGTATACAGAATAGTTGAAAAGAATACCACCCACGTTTCCTTCACCTATATTCCTTTCTTGCCAGTTGAGCTCTGTCTCCCTAGCTATCTATACCCTCTACACTTAAACTCCCTCTTTCTTCCCATCCTTTTCAAAGTAGTTGCAGACACCAGGACTGTTAAGTATGTATCTCTTCAGAACAGGTACATTGTTCTACATTACCATAATACTGTTAACATGTTTAAGAAATTTAACATTGATAATGTATAACAAGTAGTTCATGTTTAAATTTTCCCAATTATTATAATCATGTGTTTTTTCTTTTTCTTTTTTTCATCCAAAATATAATCAGAAACCACATATTTTATTTGGTTGTTAATCTCCTTTAATCCAGAACAGCCCCCTGTCACCTTTTTAAAAAATCTTTCATGACATTGACAATTTGTCTCATAGTTTGTTTTGTAAAATGATTCTTAATCTGGGTTTATATAGATTGTTTCTACATGATTAGATTCAGATAATACTTTTTTGTCAAGAATACTTTTTAAGTACGTGCATATACGTATTGATCAGCAATGGCATTTATAGTTTGAATATCTTTTGCAAATGCTTTCTGCTGTCTCTTCATTTCAGCATTCAGAACTTTTTTTAATATTGAGAAGTGTTTGGAAGAATGCTGTACTCTTAAGAATTGGAATCAAACAGCAAAATATTTTGTATATGAATCTTTGTAAACTAACCTTGTTTTCAAGGTTGTGGTAATAATGTGTCTCATAGGTAGAAATATATTACATAATATTATTCAATGCCAACATAATATCACTTTCATAGTTAAAACCAGGGTATGGGTGGCAATATACTGACTGTCATTATCTGACACTTTGTAATGGGCTGTTTTTTTTGAAATCAGATATTACTTAGAGTTTATAAGTCAAAGAGAATAAAAAGCTATTTACTTAAACATGGTGGAGTTAGTGTGTCACAAACTATAATAAGTTTTGCAAAATTGTAACATAAACATAGCACATATGGGTCCTGCAAAATTCTTTTTTTTTTTTTTTGGGGGGTCCTGCAAAATTCTTAATCAGTTTTTCCTTAAATGTAGTCCCTTATTACTGTTTTTCAAAAATATGACATGCTTTACTAACAGTGTGTTTTCTTCTCTATAATGAAGTTGTTGTAACCTGTTTTTTTGTTTGTTTGTTTTAAAGATTTATTTATTTGACAGAGAGAGATCACAAGTAGGCAGAGAGGCAGGCAGAGAGAGAGAGGAGGAAGCAGGCTCCCCGCTGAGCAGACAACCCCATGCGGGGCTCGATCCCAGGACCCTGAGATCATGACCTGAGCCGAAGGCAGAGGCTTCAACCCACTGAGCCACCCAGGCGCCCCTGTAACCTGGTTTTTATGTTAAAGATGTATTTACAAATTTGAGCTGAAATGGATAACAGTACAATAGTAGTAGTTGTATTGAGGACAGATAACTTTGCAGTGTCTTGAAAACAGTACTTTATGATTTTTTTTTAATTTTAAAAAAGATTTTATTTATTTGACAGAGATAACAGGCAGAGAGGCAGGCAGAGAGACGGGGGGGAAGCAGGTTCAATGCTGAGCAGAGAGCCTGATGTGGGGCTCCATCTCAGGACCCTGAGATCATGACCTGAGCCGAAGGCAGAGGCTTCACCCACTGAGCCACCCAGGTGCCCCAGTACTTTATGATTAATGTTTGGAAGCTGAGTAGAATTTCATTTGTTTTGAATTTGGAAATAGAGTTCTTTAAAAGAATGTGAAAACAGTTTCTCTTTAAGATTTTAAGAATTCCTTTGCTAATATGAAAATTCAGATTTTAAATTTAACTCTTTTGGAATGAGGGTGTGATTCAGTTTCTTCGTTTTTAAATATTGGTAATTAGTGTGAACATCCATTATACATGTTAAAAATTCTTCTTATTTTGTGCTATTGGGATGATAAATACCCAGAATTTTTGCTTTCACTTGTGGCACGACAAATGAATACCATACGTGAGAACCTTTTTATAGCAGTAAGAAACTTTTTTGTAGTTTTTTAGTCATTTCTTTTTTTAGGTGTACTCTACAGACAGAAAAGTCTTGATGAATTTCCACAAAGTGAACACACCTGTGTAATTAGCACCAACATCAGGTTTGTGTGTGTCCTAGCGTTGTCCCAGTGTCCCTTTTCAAGTGACTAAACCCCAAAGGGTAATCCTATCCTGATTTCTAACACCATTTCTCACATTAACACCTGGATTTTTTTTTGCTTGCTGGTTTTCATTTCTCTGGTCTTCAAAGGATTAATAAGGAAGAATCTTTCAACTACTTATTTACTTAGTTAAAAAAATTAATAGGACCAGTATAATCATTTTACGAGAAATAGAGAAAAAGAAACACCACTTAACAATTCTCTCTCCATTTCCATAGATTTCCTGCAGTCCTTTTTATATGTGCTTATTTTAATGTAGCATAATCAAAGGATTTATACACTTATGGTGAACTTTTTTCATTCAGCATATAATTATTTTTTCATATTGCTGTGTCTTATAGTAATAACATTTTAAAGGCTGTAATTATGTCATAAGTGTGTTTTTCAAATTCTGTCATTGCCTCTATTAGTTCTTTTGGTGTTTTAAGTCAGTTGGTTTTAGCTGGAAACATTTGAAAATGTGTCTTTCTGATTTTCTGCACTGATGGGAGCACCTTCTGGCATTTGGTGGGCAAGGATCAGTAATTCATAAGAAAATCTTAACATAAGGCAAAATTACCATCCAAAGTACACTAGAATTCTTCTGAGAAACCCTGTTATAAATTGTGTGTCAGTTAATATTTTTATATGTGAGTCTATGTACTTTGTCCATGCTTTGGATTATATCTTTTTTGATAGATCCTACAATAAAAAACTGGATATATTAGTACCGCTTGACTTTTTTTTTTAAAAGATAGTACTGTGCTATCACTGTGTTTAATGAAAAACAAAATAACCAGTTAGGGCCTAGGAAATTTAACTGATGCTCAAAAAGTTGGTTCTGTAATTTCTGCGGTAAACTCCTAGTCAGAAATTCTGATCTTTTTGAAAAACGGTTGTAGACCGTTTTATATTTGAAAAAAGAAACAAGGGACCCCTGGGTGGCTCAGTTGGTTAAGCAGCTGCCTCTGGCTCTGGTCATGATCCTGGCGTCCTGGGATCGAGTCCCGCATCGGGCTCCTTGCTCAGCAGGGAGCCTGCTTCTCCCTCTGCCTCTCTGCCTCTCTGCCTGCCTGTGCTCGCTCTCTCCCTCTCTCTCTCTGATAAATAAATAAAATTAAAAAGAAAAAAGAAACAAAATTTGATTCAACTAATGAGGTAGAGGTAAAATTTGCTATATTTGGCTACTGCTACTTTCCTTAGAAGCATTTGGAATATGTAACACTCTTTTAAAAATGAAGACTCTAGGTCAAAATTGCACTTAAAATTGATAATTTTATTTAATTTAAAAAAGTAAATCTATTTAAAAGTTAGATGTATTAGAACAAAAGCTGTAAATAGAAAATTTGGGAACAGTGATTTATAAATAAAAATACATTTGTTGGGGCGCGTGGGCTGCTCTGTGGATTAAGCCTCTGCCTCAGCTCAGGTCATGATCTGGGAGTCCTGGGATCTGCCTCCCATCCGGCTCTCTGCTCAGCATGGAGTCTCCCCCCTCCCACTTGTGACCTCTGTCTGTCAAATAAATAAATAAATTCTTTAAAAAAATACATTCGTTGAGAACTTCATCTTCTGTATTTAGGCTTGACACTGTGTTGTATTTTAGATGTAATGTTCAAAATAAAAGTGTTAAATGTAAGTTGATCTCTATTCTGTATTTTAAGAAAGGTAATTGGAGATGAAGATAAAGAAAATTTGTCAAAACAGTGGTGTAGCTCTGTCTAGTGTCCATATTCCTGTTGTGATGTTTGGTCTGCACCGATCAGTCTTGTCAGCCAGTCCTGGGCTTCTCAAATCTTGATAGTCTATTATAACATGAAGTTGCTTTACCATCCAGTCTCACATTTCCTTTTCCTCTGATTGTTTTTAAATTTGAAATGGTGTGGGTTTTAAGTAGGAGTATTGGAAAAAGTGTTTTTAATTTTCCACAGTGATTACTTAGGTTTCCATTCTTACACAGAAGGATCTATTTAGGGAACGTAGTTTCAATGGTGGTTTGTTTAGGCTCTTGTAGATTTCAGTGCTTAAAGAGAGTATTTGTATTTGCGAGGGCTTTTTTTTTTTTTTTTTTAAGATTTTATTTATTTATTTGACAGGCAGAGAGAGAGGAAGGGAAGCAGGCTCCCTGCTGAGCTCTCTCCCTGAGCAGAGCCTGATGTGGGGCCTCTATCCCAGGACCCTGGGATCATGACCTGAGCCAAAGGCCAAGGCAGAGGCGTTAACCCACTAAACCACCCAGGCACCCCTTGCTAGGGCTTTAGTAGCTGATTGTAATTATAGGTTTTTTTTTTGGGGGGGGGGGGAAGGGGGCTGGTTTCAAAAGGCAAACAGCGCTACCCAGTCTACCTCAAGAAGAGATAAAATTATTAAAAAGGTGGATATTTTCCTAAATTGAAATAAAGACTGTAGTACAAGTAGGCCTCATGGGAGTTGGGACTGGGAACCAGGAAGATAATCACCATCCAAGGCAACTGTCTGCTTCTTCTCAGAGGCTTTATTGTCTGCTAGTTTGTTTCCGTGTATCTGCTCTATATTCTTTGCAGACTTATTGTACTATTTTGGCATCTGGCCCAAGCCTTGAGTCTAAGTGACTTTTCAGCCCGAGAGAGAATCTTGTTTTAAGTTGATTCGATCAAGCCACCCAAATTATAGGTTGTTGGTTAGTCAGTAAAATGGACCCTTGTGTCATGTGCCAAATCAGTTGTGCTAGAAGCTTCTAAAATCTGTTGAGAGTTTCACCTAAGAAAACTGGTAAGGCTGTGCTAAAAGTGTATAGAATGTAGCACATAGAGGAGAGGTGCTTACTCACTTTGAGACTTTAAAGTAGCTTTCCAGAAGACTTGGAAACTTGAGTCTTGGAGAAAAGTGGAATTAACACTCAAAAAGGGAGGTAGGATATTCTAGGCAAATGGAACAACATGTACAAAGATGGCCCAGATACTCAGATTATGTTGTAGAAACCACAAGAATTTCTAATGCCTGGATTTTGGAGAGCATTTAGATGGTAAAACAAGAACAGAAGGGGTGTCTTTAAGGAAATTTAAGCAGTGGAGTGACATGACATAATTTATAGTTTTGAAGGATCACTCTGGCAACTTTTTTGAAAGACCATTATTAAGGAGTTTGGATTTGGAGTCACTGTGATTGGTTAGGAGCCATTGTAATAATCTGGGTGAGAAATAATGAGGGTCTGAATTAAGGTTCTTATAGTGAGGTGATAAAATAATTAATGTGACAAATATTTGGGATGCAGTCTTCACAGGATTTAATGACCAATTGAATGAAAAGGGAAGGGTCAAAGATCAAAATACCCTTGCATCTTAGTAGTTTTGTAGAAACATTATTTCTTTTTTTTTTTTTTTTTAAATATTTATTTATTTATTTATTTTGACAGAGAGAGATCACAAGCAGGCAGAGAGGCAGGCAGAGAGAGGGAGGAGGAAGCAGGCTCCCTGCTGAGCAGAGAGCCCGATGCGGGCCTTGATCCCAGGACCCTGAGATCATGACCTGAGCCGAAGGCAGCGGCTTAACCCACTGAGCCACCCAGGCACCCTAGAAACATTATTTCTTATGCTAAGCTCGTGAAGTAGGGAACTCTACTCATTGTGGTCATTGACTTTAGGATGAAGCAGATGTAGTGGCCACCCATCTCTTAAATGGTGGCTGGTCACTGTGGCAGAGGAAGAGAACCAAGCAGTGACCCTGAAAGCTCCTGAATGTCAATTCTGCTCATATTTAATTGGCCAAAACCAGTTCCTTGGGCACACCTGACTTCAAGGAACAACGAAATGGAATTTTACCATGTAGCCAGAAGAGATTTGGAAGTCTGTAGTGAGTGGTAGTAATGATGGTTACGCTTAATTACTCCTAGATTTGTGACTTGAGTAATGCGGTGGCATTTTTAACTGAGAGGTAAAGTCTAAGACAAAGACCAGGTTTAGTGAGGAAGAAGAATGATGAATTTTAGATTTAGTAACTTTTTGGGGGTGGGGCCTGTGACCATCAAGGTGTAATATTCCAGCAGACACTTGGATCTGGGAGTCTAAAGCTCAAGAGAGGCCTAAATTGGAGATTTGGTAATGTAAAGGTGAGTTAATAAGTGTGGATACGACTGTTTCTACCCAGTGACAAATTCATAAAGTGCTTGACTCACTTTTTGTGTGTGTGGGGAGGTGTGGAGTAGGCATCATTGGAGTGGGCCTCTTGAAGCCTGAATTGGATAGCCTTAGGCAGAAATGAATTGAGTTGTGTTGGGTGAGAAAGAGGTAGTTTCATTTTGTCATCTTTTATTAGCCTGACTAGTTATGTTAATAATAACGTAAATAGTTTCAAGTTCTAAGTGCTAATATGTTTTATTATCACAGTATTTGGGTAATGGCATAAACCTGTATGTTTAACCATTATCAAGGTGGATTTGTTGCCTTATGTGAAAGATTTTTTATTTTTAAAATGGCTCATATTTGGAATTGCCAATTAAGTAGTACATTAAAATGCTTAAAAAAAATTTTTTTTTTCTTTTTAATAGAGAGGGAGGGAGAAGATCTTAAGCAGGCTTCAAAGCTAGTGCCGAGCCTGACCTGGGGCTCCATTTCACAACCCTGAAATGATGACCAAATCAAGACAAATCAAGAGTCAGACACTTAACCGACTAAGCCACCCAGGCACCCCTATGCTTACGAAATTTTTTTTTTTTTTTAAAGATTTTAATTATTTGACAGAGAGAGAGATCCCAAGTAGGCATAGAGGCAGGCAGAGAGAGTGGGGGGGAAAGCAGGCTCCCTGCTGAGCAGAGTCCAGTGCGTGGGGCCGATCCCAGGACCCTAAGATCATGACCTGAGCCGAAGGCAGAGACTTTAACCTACTGAGCCACCCAGGTGCCCCTAAAATGCTTATAAAATTCTTGATTAGTTGAATGATGAAGATTGCATGAGATTATTAGATTTAGATAATTAAACTTTAAGTCCCACCTTTGCCATTTACTAGGGCTAGGATTATGGTCAACTTTTTTCTTGATCTGTTTTGTAAACTAGATTATTGTTACTGCATGAGGCAAAGATGATATTTTTCAGATGATCTCACTTCTTTCTTAGTGTGAACAAAATTTTTTTTTTTTTAGTGTGAAAAAATATTAATGCTTTAAAGGAGTTGTATATGTTCTTTATTAGGTCTTTATTTAGTTTGAATGGGAGGTTTTTTCCTTGCTAAAGACAATTTTAGACTTTAATTGAAAATAATCTTGGACAGATTGATAAAATGATCATTGGTGAATATAGTATATCCTGCAGACTAACAGGATGGACTTCTATTATAAACTGCTTTTGTCTGCTGTGTGTTTTTTTTGTTTTGTTTTGTTTTGTTTTTGTTTGTTCTTTTTACTGTAGGGCTACTTAGGTTAAATTGAATCTCCTACGATTTAGAAGAGTATGTTCTTTTGCATATGAAATACATAATATTTTGTTTGTAAAATCTTTGGAAAATCACAATGCTGCCTAGCGTAAAGCAGTTTCTACTACATGTGAAAGACCTTAATTTTAATTCTGTGTTACCTATTTGCAGGACTCTGGTGAAGTTTTTAGTGATCTAAAACCTGGGGAGTTGCATTACGAAGGGTTGAAAGTGGTTACAGAATTTGGAATTGTGAGGATTGGGACTTTTATAAAGTGATTTTGCCTATTGATGATAGACTGGTTGAACATTTTTGGGTTAAATCTGCTGTTTTCACATTTTGGTGTTTTTACACATAAGACGATAGGCCTTCCTAGATGCTGTCAACTTTTGCAGACAAATCACCATGAAAAGACTTAAGTTTTGCTTGGTACAGCCATTCTGGAAAATTGTATGGAGGTTTCTCAAGTTTCTCAAGAGATTAAAAATAGAACTGTCCAGGGGCACCTGGGTGGCTCAGTGGGTTAAAGCCTCTGCCTTCAGCTGGAGTCATGATCTTAGGGTTCTGGGATCGAGCCTGGCATTGGGCTGTCTGCTCAGCGGGGAGTCTGCTTACCACCCCCCTTTCTCTCTCTGCCTGTCTCTCTGCCTACTCGTGATCTCTGTCTGTCAAATAAATAAAAATCTTAAATTAAAAAAAAAAAAAAGACTGTCCTTCTACCCAGCAATTGCACTAGTAGGTATTTACCCAAAGAATACAAAAATACTAATTCAAATGGATACAGGCGCCCCGAAGCTTATAGCCAAAATATGGAAACAGCCCAGATGTCCATTGACTAGTGAATGGATGAAGAAGATGGGTATATATACAATGGAATATTAC
The DNA here is from genome assembly GCF_022355385.1 of Mustela nigripes. NCBI lineage: Eukaryota > Metazoa > Chordata > Mammalia > Carnivora > Mustelidae > Mustela > Mustela nigripes. The sequence continues at coordinate 93,965,177 of NC_081568.1, forward strand.
TCAGTTATTAAAAAAAAATGAAATCTTACCATTATTGATGGCATGGAGTTAGAGAGTATCATACTATGCAAAGTAAGTCAGAGAAAGACAAATATCGTATGACATCACTGGAATTTAAGAAACAGAACAAATGAGCAAAGAAAGGTAGAGAGAAAGAGGAAGGCAAACCAAGAAACAGACTCTTAACTATAGGGAATAAACTGATGGTAACTATATTAACTCATTGGAATTTAAATAAAAACTTGAAAATATAAAACTTTATGTGTTTTAATGATCTTTAGCAATAAAAATTCTTGATTATGTAAGATTATATGAAAATATAAGAGAAATTTCAGATGAAAATGACAAAACCAACCAAATGTTTATTAGTCCAATTGTTTTTCTTTTTATCTTGCAGCAACGCTCCTCTTGCTTTTTCTTCCAAAGTATGTTATGTTAAGTTTCGTGACCCATCAAGTGTTGGCGTGGCCCAGCATCTAACTAACACGGTTTTTATTGACAGAGCTCTGATAGTTGTACCCTGTGCAGAAGGTTGGTATCTCATGTGTTTTTTTCTATTTTAATCTCTGTCCTGTGTGTTACTACCTTTGGTTATCCTAGAAATTGGTAGGTAGATAGTACATTGTTGTGTGTGTGTGGGGGGGTGTGTGTGTGTGTGTAAGAATGAAATTTGGAGAAGGAAAGGATTTTTACCTAATAATAAAATATATTATAATTGTTAACTTATTACTTATGTAGGCTTGAGATTTAATAGCCAAACGTTTTAAAAAATCATGAATTCTGATTTGCTTTGGCTTTCTGTAGTCAATTTGCGAGTTGTAAAGAAAGCTTTCTGAAATGAAAATATTAAATTGGTAGGGGAAATTATTTTAAATGTATAAATAAGTGAGCATTTGTCTCTCTATATACAGTATTAATGATATCACATAAATAAAAACTGCATTTTGCCAAATTGGGGTTAAGTGGTATTATGTATATAAGAAAAATACTCATAATTTAATCTCTAAAGTATCCTCTTAAGGTAATTCACCTTCTCATTTAGACCATTATTGCATATTTATTGTGATTGCTATGCAACTGGAATTTATTTTTTTCTTTCAATGGCTTGCTTTTCTTTGGGGGTGGGATGGGTAATTGAAGAAAAATCATGGAAAGTAATTTTCTGAAGCTTCCGTTAAGGAAATATTGTTGAAGATGGGAACAAGGCCAAAAGCCTTATAGTCTATTAAATAAATTCAAGGCTTAACCTGCTTTAAGAACTAATTATTACTAATACTTAATTTTTAGTTATTTTTATTTACAGAGCCATTCACATATAATAGGCTGTGCTGAATTTGACAGTTCTGGTGTGTAGTTAACTTTTATTTAGAATACACTGGTATGTGTACATAGATTTTAGAACAGGTTATTATAATTTAAATGTCCTTAAAATATGTTTTCCCTGGTGGATAGTGGTAACTGTTTTACAACATAAAAAATACAACTGAAACAATTTAAGGAACTTTAGTATATAATGTTTTAAAGCCTCTGTTAGAAACCAGGCTAATATTAAAATAACTTGATATATGGTACACAGTGCTACACTTTCAAAATTTGATGCTTATTTCAGAATGCCTATTCTGGGATGTCAGAAACATTACAGTAGAACAGTAGATACAGTAGAAACCATTTGTTTGGTTTTGAAGTCCCAGAATAGGATATTCTAGATTTTTTTTTTTTCCCCAGATGAATTTGGAAGTGTTTTTCCCATGCCTGGGTGTTAGAATGGAGTAGGTAGAATAAAAATGGATTAAAGTTAACTATTCGCTGAATCTGTCCTTACCTATTGTTCCGTAAGGGGACAGTCAGCCCAGAATTGGAGAGCAAGGTGAGAAAAGAGCTGGTAAATGGTTTAGTTCTGCATACCAAGTTCATAGCAGTTTCACACCAAGTGAACTACATGGGAAAAAAGAAATCAGAAGGTTTATTAAATGGGAATATTAATCCTGTCACAAAACTATGCCGTATAAGCTCATTACTAAATTGGAAGGAAGAATTTTTATCAGTGTTGCTTTGTTGGAACCTGGCTACATTTCCATAGAATTTTTCATAGGTTTGAGAAGCCCAAGCCATGATTTGTCATTAAGTGTTATGGGCATGTAGAGGTTCTCTTTTTTGTCTGTTTTATTCAATAGAGCTTAGTAAATACACATTTATTATCATAGCTCTTGAATATTTTTAATATTGACATTTTAAGAGGTTCTCTAGTTTTGAACATGAAAGTTTAAGCACATATTTAATTTTAGTTTAGTTGTAAGTATTTTAGAACACTGATAAAATAATTGGTATTGGAGAAACATTGAGATACATAATTTTCTTTAATTTAACTAAATACCACTGAATAACCTTATAGAATCTGAGGAATTTTATAGTGAGCTGTTGAAGATATGATTATGCACTGCAAGCAAGGTAATAATGTGTTATTATACTGAACAAGATAGCAAAGTGAGTTTGAAAAAAACCAAAGGAAAGAGTTCCAGTGGAGTAAGTTTTGTTAGAGGAGATGGGGTGCTGTAAGCATTCTTCTATTTACTTCACTGATGCATTCTTTCTTTGATATTATAGAAACAGCATTATGAAAGAAATGAGAAAACCATAGAAACAGTTTTAAGTTTTTTCATTTTCTTTCAATTTGCTGTTTTTCTGTAATGCAGTTTTGTAACAAGACCCAAAGCTGTATAAAGTGATGTTTGATGTGTAAAAGTTTTATACATATTGAGTATTAGCTATTGTTAATAAAACATGCCATTTCAAAATAAAATATGCTCTCATTATACTTGTCCAGATATGACCTCTTTTTGTTGTTGCGTGCATCTCGGATTTCTTTTTTGTAAATGTTAACACTTAGAAAAAGATAAGGTCAAACATAACAAGGGTGTCAAGCCTAATCATCAGTCGTAACTTTATGTCCACATTTTCTGGTAGATGGATTTTGACTATTAATTTGGTTTTGTATGTTTTCTCTATGTGATATTTGTGCATTATTAGATGACTAGACTGGCCAAGGCAGACCTGTTACACTTGCCTGAGTTAGGCATTGTTTGCCATGCCACTAAACCTGCCGTCAAGTGAAACCTTCATTGGGGAAATGAGATCGGAGTCTGAACCGCAGAAGATGGACGCCCTGTCTCTGTTTTTTATTGTTTTACTTTAATTTCATTTCTTTTTCTTTATTTTGTCCCTTTTTTTGTTTTTGTTTTTGTTTTTGTTTTGTTAAATCTCTTTCACTTATAACTTGTGAGCTGGTTTTCCAGTTCTTTGTAAATGGTATTCCATTAAGGGTTCATAACATTGCTTTGCAGATTATATTGGGAGATGATTAGCAGAGCTCAATCTTAGAATGAAATAAGTTTTCATAGTAAACTAGGATACAGTGTTTTGAAGCTCAGTGTGAGTCTTAATTGGTGTTTATAGACTGCACAGTACATTTTGTTCTGGAAACACTGAAACACTAATAGAATCTTAGGAACATTTTCTGACCTCATGGCAACATTTTTTGAATTTTTCTCCCAAATCTTCATCTTTCATAAAAACCAACTGATAGCTTCTAATTTTCATCCTTCCCCCTTCTCTAGAATTTTAGGCATACAAAACCCTCAAGGAGAATAAGTAAATTTCTTAGAACAATCTAGGGGTAGAGGACAAGCAGAGACATTTACTTTTTTGAGTTATTAAAGGAAAGAACTAATTTCCTTGACTTACAAAGACTTTTGCTTGCCTGTGTGGGGAATGGATATTTGAGAAACTTGTTGAAAACTACTTGGTGTGTGTATTTCTCTGCTTGAATTTTTTGAAAAAATTTCAGGTGTCACTAGCTTCTAAATGGATTCTGAGATGAGGGCTAGCACTTTAATTTTAATACTCTGAGATATTTTTTTTTTCTTCTCAGTTGTCTTTGAGAAGTATAGTTTGGGAAAAATGCTTAAATGCTTGTTTTATATTTTTGTATATACTCTGGTAGTATATGGAGGGTAAATTTGATAGAATTCTATCTTGGGAGTTAAGCAACAGAACTTTTTTCTTAAAGTATCTTTAATGGTCATTAGGATAAGAAAAAGTGTGCTTATAGTTAGACTTAATATTTCTAACAGTTTATTACTACTGTGAGAGGCAGTGAGAGTCAGATGACTTATTGATATTTTTTTTAAGCCAAAAGTGAAAGTATAATATTAAGTACTCATCTTTTGGCCTGTGTTGAATACTTTTTATTTTGTGTAGGCTTTCTACACTGTCTTCTGTGAGAAGTTTTGCTTATTTAATTGACAAGTAATCTTAAATTGAGGGCATTAATGAATTGAAACTCTTTGTTTTTTGGATGCATAAATTAGGGTGACAGAGCACAAGGTTTACACTACAGGACCTCAGTCAATTTATCAAGATGTTTTCAGGTTTTATACGCATTAAAAATAACACCTATTTATAACAGATAAAATGGGTCTGGTAGCAATTTAAATAGCTTAGTATATATAGGTGGGTATACAGATATGTATATTAATACCAATAACTAATAAATATAAAATAAATTACTGTTATTTAATGTCTTCAGTAAGGCCTACCTACCTTTTATTTATGCATGTTAAAAAAATCTGTGTGTGTGCAGAATTTACACTGAAATTATAAAGTAACTGTTTTTGAAATTAGTCAATTAATATAGATTTAGATGTTGCAAAATTTAGGAAAAAGTAGACCTTTGTTAAAACTAATCATATGTAATTTTTCTGTTCCTATAAGTAAGGTATAATTATTATTTGAAGCAAAATTTAAAAGCTGTCTTGAATTCCATCCACGTTTAGAGGTATATTCAGATAATACTGTTTAGAGATTTATCCCTCCACATCTGGTTGTTTTAAGTAGAATTATTACTTCTAAAATCCAGCATGGTGCTTTTGAAAACTTACTCTATATGCTATTTTCAATTTAGTGTGATTTTGTACACTGTGTTTTAAATTATTTTTGAGGACTCCATAACAGAAATGTATAGCCAACTACCACATAACTATTAAGTAGTTCTTTTAAAATAGATATATGTAGACAACTTTTTAAGAAATAATTTTAACAGGGGCAGTAAGAGGACACAAAGGGAAAATGTGTGAAAGTTGCAGTTCATATCAAAGTTAATTGATTAGAGTTCAGTAATTAAATATGGCAAATTGATGAACTTTTAGAGTAAAATTTTCAATTTTTAGTCATAGGGATTTTTTCTTTCTAGTGTCTAAGGTTATTTTAGTGTTACTGTCATTATTTTTATTAGGCAATTTAGATGTTTATAAGCAAGACATTTAGGCATTAACCACCCCTCTTCAGATAAGTATACATAAATTGGATCTAAAAATCAGGACTTTAAGAAGTTTCCTGAGACAAGGGAACTTCTGTTAGTGATTTTCAAAAATTTTAGTAGTTTTCCAAGGCATGTTCTTTGGAATTGGATTTTTAAGCGTCTCTGACCTAGTTGGTGAGATGTCTTTTTTTAACTGGATGGGTGTAAGCTTCCTTTTAAATTGAAGCTGATTACATGGAGTAGGCTTTTGTTTTTTACTGTCTACTTGAAATTTAATGGAATTTATTGGAAGGTTATCAAAACTGTTTACATCACCAGTAGGTAGTTTAGTAAGCAGGATAGGGGCACTCATTAAGGAACAAATTTCAATTCGCACATATTTGTTTTTTCTTTTTCTTTTTTTTGACTAATTTGGTTATTTGCCATTTCTGGGGATTAAACTTTAAAAAATGTTCTTCTTTTCTGTATCTGATGTTCTGTGTGCTATTAGTGATGCAGCCAACACGAACGGTTGTCATGTGTAACACAACTTTCGATCACCGCGAAAACACCGTCCTGGGAAAGCGTCCATGCTTGATATCGTTTGGTTCATGAACATTAAGTTTCCAGTACAGGTGACCCATAGCTCAAAGTGTTAAATAATTGTCTACATTATTCAATTTTTAAAATAATATTCCATTAATGAGATTGTTAGTCTTTGAAGTTTTGCTCACTTTTATTTTTCCTAGTAGAGCAGGATAAAAGGAAAGACTTAAGTTCTTATTTATTTCTTTGTACAGATCTGATAGATAGATTCATTTATTATTATTATTTTTTAAGTGCAAGGGTAATTGTAAAATCATAGTGTAAAGTTTGTGTGGTGTTTCTGCTTTCCATAATGTTTGGAACTTGCCTCTGCAGGTAAAATTCCAGAGGAATCCAAAGCCCTCTCTTTATTGGCTCCTGCTCCAACCATGACAAGTTTAATGCCTGGTGCAGGCTTGCTTCCCATACCGACCCCAAATCCCTTGACTACAGTAAGTATTCCACACCCTCTTCTGAAAGAGATTTATGTTGAGTTGTGTAATCATGTGAATAAAGAGCTTAGGAAATTATTTGTTTTGAATCTTTTTTCCTTCTTTTTAATTGAAAAGGATTCAAAATGTCTACTAACCCCACCCCCACCCCCCACACCGCCACGTTATCACTGACTTAAACTGACTTTTGGAAATACTTCTGAAGTAATAGGGCATTCATTTAAATTTGAGAACTAAAATAGATTGTTCATTAGAGAATCAGTTATTGAAGCCCAGCATTTTAGATTGCATGGGGAATTGGAAAATCTAGGTAACTCTATTTCCCAGTTCAAGAGGACTAAATCTATTGAAGTAAAATAAAATAAAATGAATCACAGCTTTGTAACAGAAGAAAAATACCTCAGAGAAACATTTGTCTAATACTGAAAAAATGTAACAAGGTAAAAACATGGTAAAATTATGTTTTCATTAACCACATAGAGTTAAATAGGAATTTAATACCTCCTTTGTGATTTCTAAGAGTGGTAAATAAAGATTTTGCTGATACTGGGCTCCTGTCATATTTGTTTTAGAGAAGGGTCATTTTTCTTCAGAAATGAATGCAAGACAAAATATAAAGCTCACCTTAATTCTGTGGTGTGTCTTAGCTTTGTGGTGTTGGGACTGTTTAGGGAATGAACCAATACTAACTTTATGATAGTAATTTTTTTTAAGTACTGTTTTTTGGGGGCATCTGGGTGGCTCAGTTGGTTGGGTGTCTGCCTCCTGCTTACGTCATGATCATAGGGTCCTGGGATCGAGCCCCAAGTTGGTCTCCTTGCTCAGCAGGGAGTCTGCCTCTCCCTCTCCCTCAGCCTGCCATTCCCCCTGGTTGTGCTCTCTCCTCTGTGTGTCAAATGATTGAATAAAAATCTTAAAAAAAGGGGCGCCTGGGTGGCTCAGTGGGTTGGAGCCTCTGCTTTCGGCTCAGGTCATGATCCCGGGGTCCTGGGATCGAGCCCCGCATCGGGCTCTCTGCTCGGCCAGGGAGCCTGCTTCCTCCTCTCTCTGCCTGCCTCTCTGCCTACTTGTGATCTTTGTCTGTCAAATAAATAAAAATAAAATCTTTAAAAAAAAAAAAAATCTTAAAAAAATAAATAAGCATTTATTTAAAAAAAAAATACTTTTTTTCTTTCTGTTTTTCCTTTTTAAAGATTTTATTTATTTATTTATTTATTTATTTTTAAAAAAGATTTTATTTATTTATTTGAGAGAGAGAGAACATGAGCGAGGAGAAGGTCAGAGGGAGAAGCAGACTCCCTATGGAGCTGGGAGCCCGATGTGGGACTCGATCCCGGGACTCCAGGATCATGACCTGAGCCGAAGGCAGTCGTCCAACCCAGGCACCCCTAAAGATTTTATTTTTAAGTAATCTCTACACCCAGTGTGGGGCTTGAACTCACAACCCTGAGATCAAGAGTTGCATGCTCTACCAACTGAGCCAGCCAGCCCTCCCCACCCCACCTTTTTTTAAAGTAAGTTCTCCCACTATAGGGGTCGGCTCACCTGGAGAACAAGGGTCTCATGCCCTACTGATTAAACCAGCCAGGTGCCCCTTTGATGGAAGTTCATTTACTAAAGTTATAAAAGTGGTCTATGAAACTTTGAAGTGCAAAATTTTGGGTCTTTTCTTTACATAGCATTGTACTACTGGAGACCTGCATTGTGATTGCTGGTGGGGAAATGCTTTTTACTTTTATTTATTTATTTATTTTTGGTCAGGGGGATGTTTTTTATTTTTATTTATTTATTTTGGGAGGGGTGGAAAGAGAGGAGGGGCAGAGGGACATGGAAAGAGAATCTTTTTTTCTTTTTTCTTTTTTTTTTTTTTGAGATTTTATTTATTTATTTGACAGACACAGATCACAAATAGGCAGAGAAGCAGGCAGAGAGGGAGGGAGGAAGCAGGCTCCCTCTTGAGCAGAGAGCCCAATGCGGGGCTCGATCCCTGGATCTGGGATCATGACCCAAGCCGAAGGCAGAGGCCTTAACCCACTGAGCCACCCAGGTGCCCCCATGGAAAGAGAATCTTAAGCAAGTTCCACACTCAGATGGTGGCTGGGTAGGGCTCGATCTCACAACCCCAAGATCATGACTTGAGCCCAAATCAAGAGTTGGATACTTACCTGACTGAGTCACACAGGTATTCCCTCCTTTTTTTTTTTTTTTTTAAATTTCTTTTCAGCGTTAACAGTATTCATTGTTTTTGCGCCACACCCAGTGCTCCATGCAATATGTGCCTTCCCTAATACCCACCACCTGGTCCCCCAACCTCCCACCCCCTGGTACCCCCTCCTTTTATTTTAAAGACGTATTTATTTATTTTAGAGAGAGAAAGAACATGAGTGGGGGAAGGGGCAGAGGGAGAGAGAATCTCAAGCAGACTCCTGGCTGAGCGATGAGCTCTGACACAGGGCTTGAGCTTATGATCCTAAGATTGTGACCTGAGTGGAATGAGCCACCCAGGCATCCCAGGAAAATACTTTTTTTTTTAAACGATTTTATTTATTTACTTATTTGTCAGAGAGAGAGCATAAGCAGGCAGAGTGGCAGGCAGAGGCAAAGAAAGAAGCAGGCTCCCCGCTCAGCAAGGATCCCAATGTGGGACTCGATCCCAGGACTCCAGGGTCATGACCTGAGCCGAAGGCAGCGGCTTAACCAACTGAGCCACCCAGGTGTCCCCCAGGAGAATACTTTTTAATTCAAAATCTGATCATTTGAGTTAAGCCTTTTACAGATTTTCTAGAAAATTTTATTTGGGTTATATTCTGGTATATTTTAACATTTAATTCCTGGATCACTATCTATTTTTCAGAAAGTATTATCTTGCTATCTTGACAATTCTTATGGTTTATTTAGCAACAGCATAATGTTTTTATTTAATTTGTTGCCTTGAGGGGAAATGGTTTTCTCTAAATTCATCTGCAGATATCTATTATTTTGAAATTTAATTTATGAACAATTTGAATAGAAAATGGGACAGGTGACCCACTGTGACTTGACTCCTGCTTACCTCTCTGACATTTTTCCTACCTGTTTTCTTGGCTTACTCTACTTCAGCCATATTGGCTTTGTTGTTTCTTAGACATGCCAAACATATTTTTGCCTTACGGCTTTTGCTTAGAACATTTCGTTTTCAGGAGGCCATGGTTTCTATGTCAGAGGGCGAAAGTGTTACATCAGGAGCCTAGGTAATCTTAACCCATTGAAGACCAGCAGGGTAACTAAATAGTGTGGGTTTTTTTTTTAGATCAGGGCTAGAAAGTAGAGTAATCAAAACAAAGGTAATTGTATTGTTACAGAGCATCTGCATTCAGTAGAAATTTCTGCTCTGCTGAAAATGTCTTTGTACTATCAAGTGTCATAGCTACTGTAACGTGTGCCTATTGAGTACTCGAAATGTGTCCCTGAATTTTAATTAAATTTCAGATAGCTGTATGGGGTTAGAACACCATATTAAATAGCATAGGTATAGCAGAATGGTATAGTAAAAAGAAGAGGGAAAAAGTTTCTAAAAAAGAGCTGAATGATCTTAAGTTTGAGAAACCGAGAGGTTGGATTAGATAATTTGAAAAAAACACATTCCGTGTGTGTGTGTGTGTCTGTCTGTCTGTCTAATGTCCCAGTGGAGAAAATTTGCAGGTCAAAGGAATTGACGGGCGCCTGGGTGGCTCAGTGGGTTGGGTCTCTGCCTTTGGCTCGGGTGATGATCTCAGGGTCCTGGGATCGAGTCCCGTATCGGGCTCTCTGCTTGGCGGGGAGCCTGCTTCCTCCTCTCTCTCTGCCTGCCTCTCTGCCTACTTGTGATCTCGCTCTGTCAAATAAATAAAATCTTTAAAAAAAAAAAAAAGTAATTGACAACTAGGAGTGCCTGAGGAGGTTTGTTGAATTCTTTAAATCCATTCAAAACTAAGAAATAAAAAAAAAAAAAACCCTAAGAAATAATAGTCATATTTGTGATTTAACTTAATGGTATATAATAATTCTTTTGTACAGTAAAAAGAAATTTAGTGACTCAAACATCTGTGTACAGGATAAGGTGTGGAAGGGAGATAAAGGAGTGTCAATACATAAGCAAAATGTGGAGAAAAACTAGGCTCAGAGGGTGATAACCTTGACTCCCATCACCACCTGTTTTGAATTAAGATATTTTATACAACTTTAGGATAACTTGAAATGGTGGTGCTGAGCAACAAATCCAAGATCTGTTAATAGCAAGATACCACAAATTATAATAAATACTATGAAGAAAAATAGGTGTTAGAAAGTGAAGCTTTATATAAAGTCAGGGAAAGCCTCTTGGAGGGGACAGGTGACCTGATGCTTGAAGGATTTGACTGGCAGAAGACAAGGAAGAGTTTTTTGACAAGAAATTCCAAGCAAAAGCTATAACGTGAGAAAAACTTTGTCTTCAAAGTAGAGTGGCAGTCAGTATAGTTGAAGCTTAGGAAATGGGGGTGGTGGTAGTATATATTTTGAGATACTAGAGGGATAGATGGTATACTGATTTTAGGACTTTGGGGCCATGGAAAGGAATTTGAATTTTATTCAAAAGGTATTAAAAACCATTGGTTAGCTTTAAGCAGGGTAAGACATAATTTGACATTTTAAAAAGAAAATACACAGGCTGTTAGAACAGTGTAAGTGATACTTGTTTCATTAACTTATGCTTTCACCTTTAGGAAGTGTTTTTATGTAGTATTTGTTTAATCTTAGTTTTGTAGCATTATGTAATCAGTGCTCAAAAATTTCTTTCTTTCTTTGGACTGGGGGAGAGAGAGAAAGAAAGAGAGGCAGGGATTGGGAGGGGCAGAGAGGATGTTAAGCAGTCGCCATGCCTAGCGCAGAGCCTGACACAGGACTCCATCTCACAACCCTGAGCTGAAATGGAGTAGGATGCTTAACTCACTGGGCCACCCAGGTGCACCAGGGCCCCAACTTTTCTTAAATCTCATAAATGGAAATGACAGTTCTAATTTTTTTCCCCTTGAAATGTCTTCTCATTAATTCTGCGGAGTCTTCCATTTTCAAATTTTGAGATCTTCTATCTTTCCTAGTTGAAGTTCACATTAAAAATATATTCCTTAACCCTTGAAATAAAACTAAATTTAGTAATGTTATGAAAGATCATTCAAAGCTTTTGTCCTCTTCCCATCAAAGTATATATAAGTTCAGTTTCTTTTCTTAGGTAAACTTTGTCCCTGTTTCAGTTTTAAACTGTGCATGGTAGTACCCTGCTTTTACCGCTTGGCAGCTGAGTAGCTTTGTGAAATTTATTTAACCTCCATAAGTCTTTTTCTTTATCTGTGAAATTGGCATAGTATTCATACAGCAACTTTATAGGCGTAAGTGCTGTAATAATGAGAATTGACTGTTCATTTTTAGTTTCAACTTTGAAAGTAATTAAAATACCCAGATAGTTAAGAATTATGTTGTATTTCTAATTACATGCCTAACTACGGTGACCTCCTCCTCAATAATTCAGATAAATACCTGGCTTAAAGTTAGGACTCCGTAGTTACCTTCCATTCTTGTAGAGTTGATCGTTTTCTTTTTAAGGTTAAAGAATAGTAATCTTGAATACTAACAGGAAGTATGTGTTCTTTCTTTTTTTAAATTTATAGTTGGGTGTTTCCCTTAGCAGTTTGGGAGCTATACCAGCAGCAGCACTAGACCCCAACATTACAACGCTTGGAGAGATACCACAGCCACCACTTATGGGAAATGTGGATCCTTCCAAAATTGATGAAATTAGGAGAACAGTCTATGTTGGCAATTTGAATTCCCAGGTAACTAATTTAAGGAAAAACTGAGTGGTAGGTCCTCTTCCTCTTTACCCCTTCTTCAAAATGATAGCTTTTGACAAATATTTACCTAATTTTAAAAAAAGAATATACTTTATTAAAGCGTGACTTTGTTTCTTCAGACAACAACAGCTGATCAACTACTTGAATTTTTTAAACAAGTTGGAGAAGTGAAGTTTGTGCGGATGGCAGGTGATGAGACTCAGCCAACTCGGTTTGCTTTTGTGGAATTTGCAGACCAAAATTCTGTACCAAGGGCCCTTGCTTTTAATGGAGTTATGTTTGGAGACAGGCCACTGAAGTAAGAAACCCTAAACAAAGAAATTTTAATGATTTTGGAAAAACTTAAAGTATTTCTGATGTAATTAAGGCTTTTTTTTTTTCTTTTTAATAGTAATTGGCAATTTGTGGAAAGGAAGACTTTGTGTTAAGTATAAATGAAATACATTAAGTTACCATTTTAGCTTTTAAAGTTGTATTTGAAGACATTTTCTATTTTATAAGATCTAATTTGATGTTAACATTATATACCCTATATAATGGTTATAAGTCTTTTCTCATAAGCTCTAATAAAGCAGATTGGGTTTGGGTTAGGACTAGACTAAGGGATGGTTGAACATATGAAATGAATTATTTTGGTATTACCAATTATTTTGGTAAATCCAGAATCCCAGGAAGAAAATAATATTAAGTACCCAGAAGTGTTTTGAATCATTTTGAGTTTTAATATTTTCTCATATCCTTGTGTGCAAAATGAAAAATTGGTATAGACTTTATATACTCAAGATCAGAAATTCTATTTCTTGCAGATTATTAAGGCAACAGTTCTATCTAAATTTCATAGGTAATTGCTTTAGTTATATAGCTTGATCGAGATTCAGCTATGAAAGGACGAAATACCTCTTTTTAGTGAATGCCTGTCTTAGTGTGAAGGGGGTAAAGTGAGACTTACCAGATTCATTTATGTGCGTCAGAGAAACCCCTTCTGATCTGATAGGGAGGAGTTTTATCAGGTGCCTCTCAGATTTGAAGCTGTATCTGACTCACCCATGGTTCAGGGTTAATTAAAATTGTGCAATATACAGCCTCTCCTGCGTTCTCCCAGTGTGTAGAGATACCTGTGAAATCTTATATTCCAAGATGAGAAATGATGCATTTTAATACTGATGTCAGGATTTTAATTTATTATAATTCTAAATTGGATATATTCAAGTTGTTAAGGAGTCAGGTAGGGTTCAGTTTTTCTTCTCTCCTCTAGGCTTTGGTAGCAAGAGATAAAGATGAGTGGTAATGAGGGTTTTGATGTTGGTTTTGATTATTCTGTATTTAGCTGTATCATTCTTAATGTGCTCTCGACATGTCCTCAGATTTATAAATATGTGTATCATAAACATTTGTTTCATGTTTTGTAAAATATGGTGTGTATTTGTGATATGCTAATATTTTTAATTTAGAATTAATCACTCCAACAATGCAATAGTAAAACCCCCTGAGATGACACCTCAGGCTGCAGCTAAGGAGTTAGAAGAAGTAATGAAGCGAGTACGAGAGGCTCAGTCCTTTATCTCAGCAGCCATTGAACCAGGTAAGGTCACAGTGTTGTTACCCAGGTCACATAGAACCATAGAACTGGAAGGAATTTTAGAAGTTATCTTGTTTAGTTCCTCCATTTTACAAACAAGAAGACTGAAACTCGAGAAAGAGTAAGTGACTTACTAGTGTCAAAGGTCAAAGAACTGGTTAGCACAAATGCTGTTTTCCCATGATAATGAATTGAGGCACATTAGCTTGAGTTAATCAGTTCTTTATGTTTTTGTAGCAAAGTCAGTGCTCACAACTGATTGGCTTTAAAGCAAAGTATAAATGTTATTGTGAGGCTAAAACTAAGAATAAATATGATTAAAACATAATCAAGCAGGCTCACTTTCCTTCAATGATTTCATTTTAAAAATAAGAAAGAGCCCATGATTAGCCAAACACAAAGACCATTTTAGCAAGGTAAAGGAACACCTGTTCAGACTTTTATTTGCTTACTGAAAGTTAAAAATCCAATCTAAAAATGTCTAGGTGGTTTACAGTTGAGCAAATTTTCTACATTTGCACTCAGAATTTAAGCTTCACTGCTAGCAAAATAAATGGAGAGAAGATTTAAAATCGTTGTCCTAGGAATTACAGACATGTTATAATCGTACATTATGGCAGCAACAAAATATTACGAACAGCTGTTTATAATCATCTGGTTTATATGTACTGCTGCAGGGTGGCTGCACTCAACGAGTTTATGCAATGACTTTCTTGGATGTTTCTGAAGGATAATTGCACAGGAGGAGGATGTACAGAGAGTAGGCCCCTTGCACTATATGTGGTACATTCCACTTGTGCCTGATTATTAACTGGGATCTTTAATTGTTCTGAGCTTACACTGCAAAGTGGTTTTTTCCTCCCAGAGTCTGGAAAGAGCAATGAAAGAAAAGGCGGTCGATCTCGTTCCCATACTCGTTCAAAATCCAGGTCTAGCTCAAAATCCCATTCTAGACGAAAAAGATCGCAGTCAAAACACAGGTGAGAATTTCTGCTATCATATTTAAAATTTTTGGTCATGTATTTAAGACTGTTAAGATTTTTTGAGTTTTTGTTTACGTATTAGAATTTAGAAACTTCAGCGGAGTTCACCAGGAATTATGCTTATTATTAAATGTTGCTTTAATTATAATAATATAGTTGAGAATGAAATTTTATCTAATTGATATATAATTTTTATTATTTCAATTAATTTTCAGTTTCAGAAGTTAGTTTTCTGTCTTAAGGTGCTCTATTCCTTATTCTTCTAAGAATAAACTAGTCTTAATACAGAACTGGCAGAAACTTTCCCTTCTTTTTCTTGAGAAAAAGGAACATACATGTTTGGTGATGCTGAAATATTGTTGAAGTAGCAGCTCCCTGTCCCCTCCCTCCCACCCCCAAGTCTCCTCAAGACTTAGGGAGTAGCACCTCATATCTTGGATTCCAGTACCTACCTGTCTCTAGTGCCATGAGTCAAATGAAGTGCTTTATTAAATCTTTGATATTCTCGATGATAAGAGCCTCTCCTGCACCCACTTTGGGACCTGAAACACAGTAGTAACTTTGCAGCTTTAGCTTCAACTATTGTATTATGCTAAAGTTCTATTTCTGTTCTGTTTGTCTTACTTTAGAACATAGTTCTGTCATTTTAATTTTCTTTTTTAAAAAAATCTGTTGAAGAGGGTGCCTGGGTGGCTCCGCGTCGGTTAAGTGTCTGCCTTTGGCTTAGGATCCTGGCATTGAGCCCTGCATCTTCGCTCCCTGCTCAGTGGGGAGCCTGCTTCTCCCTCTCCTTCCCCCTGCTTATGCTCTCTCTCTGTCAAGTAAATAAATAAAATCTTAAAAAATAATAATAATAAATAAAAAATCTGTTCTGTTGTACTCAGTCTGAATGAGAACTTGCAACAGCATTTTGATTTGGAAGTGCCCTAAGAATCATGTTTAAAGTGAAAAATTTTATTGTCTTCTCTAAGATCTGGAGGGAGGTGTTACTGAAATGTGAGACTGTATATAGTGGATCCTAATTGCATGTTAATATGTATACACATACTTAAGTCTAAAGAGAAGAGGTAGGGAACAGTCTCTGTGCGTGTGTGTGCAGGGCGTGTGTGGTGGTGTTAGAGAAGGAGGAAGGTTTGAGAGAAGGAGAAAAGGGAACCAGTATACTGTATGTTGAACCTCATCAGCAAGCTCACTTTAGTCTATTTTTCTATGATACCAAGGAAATTGAAGCAGTGAGAAAGGAAAAAAATGGTATTCTTTGTTTGACTCTAATAAGCTATACTTCTAGCTGTTTATTGGTGTATACTTCTCCATAATTCTTAGTTTGTATGGTCTCTTTTGGGATATGGTTTTACTGTCTCCCCTTCCAAGGTGTTTCCAGTAAGGCAAGTTCAGATCCAAGTGAAGGAAGTTGTTACATGTACAGGGAAGAGGTCAGAGCCACAGAAGCCTGAGTTGGAGAAGGAAAGTGGTATTGAAGCAGTGGTACTAGATTGTGGATATTTCTGCAGGTTGACAGGATGTGGTGGAGGTAAAGGAGATAAAAGAGATAAAAAATTGAGCTCAAGAGTAATTACTTCTTTTCTGAGAAGGAAAGAGACCAGTGACCTGAATCTCATTTTGTGTTGATTATAAGAGCTGTGCTCCAAATCTAATACCTTACTGGTTTTCTAAGGCTGGAAAAAAGGAAAACATGATTAACATCAGTTTCCTTGATAATCTCTGTGAAGATTTATCTATTGGAGCAAATTTACTTAACTCTCTGCTTTAAGGTTCCTGCTTTTATCATTTTAAGTATATTTGGATATTTTCCCTTTCCAAGAGTTAGTAGGGGAAGGATTTTTCAGTCTAAAGTGAAACTTGTTACTGTTCTTAAGTCATGAGAGTGTTCTCCTCAAGGTTTGTCTATGTAGCATTAGAAATTACTTGCTTTTGGCATACACACATATACATGTAACACTCTCATATATTTATGTAGTATATAAATTTATATTACACTAAATTTATACTAATACAGTATAAATATACTAAAGTAACTTTATTAAAGTTTAAATTTACTAAAGTAAATTTATACTATACTAATTTTTACACATGTATAGAAACACATGTAGCCTTTACTGAGTTCATAAAGAAATACAAAAGAATAAAGGTTCTTTTTAAGGGGGGAAAAAATCCCTTGAAATCCCTGAAAATATTTGACTTAAGGATCTTGATATGTAAGGAACTTCCCCTCAGCTCTGGCTCTGCCCCACTAGACTTACTATCAGGAGTGTGAGTTTCAGGAGCCTTTGCTCTTGAAGGCTTACCCTCTTCTACTTTCTCAGCATTTTCAGATGCTTCTGGAGCCTCCTCCAGCCCCTATCCTTTCCCTTTTCCTTCCCTTGTAAGGAGGCAGGAAGGGGTTTCTTGTCACTATGACCTTGGCTAGGACCAGGGAGATGTATTTTGACTTTGCTCAAATTTTTATATGTGTTTTTTTCAAAGGGCAGTGTTAGAAAAGGTGGGTAGTACTGTAATTATTATATTTTAAAGTTAAGTAACCTTGACAGACCAGCATGGGAACTATAAGACATTTTATAGTACTTTAATGTGAAACAGCGGACTTAGAATTGAACTTTGATGAGACATGATGGTAAGTTGCCCTGTATTTACATTTTAATTTATAAATGTGGTTTTGCACATTATGCTAAAATGAGATCGCCTGATGATAACTCAAGTCTTTCTCTTTGGTTGGATTAGATTTGCTCTTGACTTGAAGCTTTTTGCATTCCTAATCATAACACTTGTTTGGAGGTGACTAGTGGATGAAATAGGGACGTGATAGTTTTTAATGTCAAAATTAAAATATAGTGATTACTCTTGGGACTTTGAAACTCTGAGGACCTGTAGGGTAAGGTGGGAATCCAAGTGATCAGTGTTTTTAAAATTAATTCTTGCTAAGGCTATATCTAATTTTTTAAAAGGTGTTTCTTTGCTTAATTAAGGTTGGAAAGCAGTGTTTGAGGAAAACAAAATTACTATGTATATTTTTAGCAAGTTAACTAGAACAAAAATGTAAAGACTTTCTATTAAGTACGTAGAAGCAAAGGCCTTATAAAACATTCTCCTCATGTGGATGTCTGTAAATGGATTAAAAATGGCTTAAGTTTTGCAGTTTTGCCTTAATACCTAGCACACGACCCTTTATCTCTTGAGTTATTAAAGATTTCAGCAAACTGGCTTATCTTTCTCTATTAAAAATATGGTATTTTCAATACCATAATGTATAATTTTTAAAGCCATAAAATAGATAAGTGGTTCAGTTGAAAATTAGCTGTTGGGAAACATTTTAGGTACTGAAAATGTGTTTAAAAAAACAGGATTTCATTATTCATTGAAAATTGTCTTGAGATTTTTCTGGCTTCTTAGCATACCACAAGCATTTAACTGTATGTATTTCTTTTATAGATCTTTGCTTTAACTTAACTCATGAAAACATGACTATCAAGATGAATTTTAATTATATAAAGCATACTTGTGGAAGTTCATTTGATCTCCTTGGAATAAAGCTGTAACTTAAAGTTTTCATTTATGTTAATTGTTAATGCTGATGATCTTGAAAATTAAGAATTTTGAACATTTACTCTGTGCCTGACACAGCTAGGCATTCGTTCATGCATGATCCGATTCAGTCCTCATGACCCCCCTAGGCGATAAAGGTTTGATTCTCCAACTTTGTAGATGAAGAAACTAGGCTTAGTGCGAGGCTAAGCGAGTAGCCAGAGTTCTCACAGCTAGTATGTGGCAGAGCTGAGTGTCAGAGCCAGATTGTTTTGCTCCAGAGCTGGTGAGTCTTGTCACTTTGTCTGTGCATTCAGTTTTGTTATATTTTGATAAATAGTTACTAGGATAAAAATTACAATATATAAGCACTATTTCAGTGGGAATAAGGAGCCTATAGAATTTCAGAATTGAAGTAACCTTTATTTTTCTTGCAAGAATTCTAGTAATAAAGGGTTTTTTTTTAGGGGCACCTGGGTGGCTCAGTCGGTTAAGTGTGTGCTTTTGGCTCAAGTCATGATCTCAGAGTCCTGGATTTGAGCTCCACATTGGGCTTCCTGAGTCTGCTTCTTCCTCTCCTCAACCCCTCCCTCCCCGTCTTGTGCTCACATTCAAATAAAAATCTTAAAAAGGGGGGGGCGGTGCCTGAGTGGCTCAGTCTGTTAAGCGTCTGCCCTCAGCTCAGATCATGATCCTGGTATCATGGGATTGAGGCCCACATCAGGCTCCCTGCTCGTCCGCTTCTCCCTCTGCCTGCTGTTCCCAGAGCTTGTACACACTCTCTCTCTCTCACTCTTGTTACATATCAAATAAATAAATATTTAAAATGAAAAAAAAAACGGTTTCTTTTAAGAGCTATGTTTATGTAGTTATAAAATCAAGAGGTCTTAGAGATCCAGCATTTAATTATCTGTAGCTTCAACTCATGAGTAATGTTTATTTTCCTGTCATACTAGGAGTGTAATTAGTACTGTGCTTCCTTACACATTCTTAATATATGTTATGACAGACATCACACTGCCAGCTAGAGAAACTCTTGAGCCAGGAAACCACTGTTTGTCAAAGTATCACCATTAGCAGTTCAATTACATGCAAGTTAAGAGTTTAATTTATAGTATAAAACTTGTTCTGTGGGAGAAGTCCTATGGTAACAGGCATATAATAATTAGCACGGGAAAGCCACACTTGGAAATAATAGCTTCAGTCTGACATAGAAAATAATGTAATTTCTTTCTCTGTATTCTGAAAATGAAGTGTTTGGTAAAGTTGCTAAAAATAATTTATTGCAAATAATCTGACTGAGGCGTTATGTAATAGAGAATTTTAAAATACAGATATTGTTGGGGTCAGTTTTAAAATTTTCTTACTTGAAAAACATCTTAAATTTTTAAAAATTACAATTGTAAGAGTAAGTTTTGACATTCTAACAACTTGTTTTTCTTTAGGAGTAGATCCCATAATAGATCACGTTCAAGACAAAAAGACAGACGTAGATCCAAGAGCCCACATAAAAAACGCTCTAAATCAAGGGAGAGACGGAAATCAAGGAGTCGTTCACGTTCACGGTGAGTCTTGGGGAAATTAGCGGTAATTTTTCTCATGGCTTCATTTGTTAAAAAATTATTGTGGTTTAGGTTTCTAATGAGAGACATTTAATATTTTTTATTGCTTTAAGTAGTGATTAATATTGATTGCCATTGATTGGAATCTGATGATCAGAATGACTCATGAGGTTTCTAAAATATGTAATTAAACTGGGTAACTGTTTCATCTAACAGCCTCATGTACACCTGGGTTATATAGAAATTATAAGCTAGTATACGTTGTTTTGTTGAAGAAAGGGAGGTCCTTTTTGGGGAGTAGAATAATTTTAGTTGTGAATTTATTTATTTATTTTTGTTTTTAAAGGGACAAGAGAAAAGACACCCGAGAAAAGATCAAGGAAAAGGAAAGAGTGAAAGAAAAAGATAGAGAAAAGGAAAGGGAAAAAGAGAGAGAGAGGGAGAAGGAACGTGAAAAAGAAAAGGAACGGGGTAAAAACAAAGACCGGGATAAAGAACGGGAAAAAGACCGGGATAAAGACAAGGAAAAGGACAGAGAGAGAGAGCGGGAAAAAGAACATGACAAGGAGCGAGACAAGGACAAGGAACAGGACAAAGAAAAGGAACGAGACAAGGACCGATCCAAAGAGATAGATGACAAAAGAAAGAAGGATAAAAAATCCAGAACACCACCCAGAAGTTACAATGCATCAAGAAGATCTCGTAGTTCCAGCAGGTTTGATAATGCTTAAAATTTTTACGAAAGGGTTTACTGATAACAAATGAGAATCTGAATTTTAACCAAGGGGAAGAGGTTATTCTACATAAGTGAAAACAGTACAATAATACCAGAACGTTGCCCTTTAATTGCAGAATAAACATTTCTCTAATAGAGCACTTGCCACAGTATTAGAATCTGTGAGGTGGAAGAGATGATAATTGGGCAATTCGAAAAGTTTTAACTATCCTTTGTAATCCCTGGTATAAAACAGTGACTGCTGCTGCTTATTTTCTTGGAGGATGAGATGGCAAGGACAAGGTTTCCTTTTTTCTTTCCCCTGCCCTTCTTTTTAACCTCTTGGTAAATTTTCATATTCAGAATGCTTATTAAAATTTCATTTGTTTTTACTGCTCTGTTTTGTTAAGTGCATGACTTTTAAATTTTTGTTTTCCTTGATCTGTCAATGTTAAGATTTTCCTTTTTTCTTAGGACTGTTCCGTCTATTAATAAGTACACTGCCACCAGGTGGCAGCACGTTGCCATAGTAACAGCTGCAAAAAGAAGACCTAGACCTTCCTTGATTCAAGATTATCTAAACCTATATCCATTATTCCACATGATATAGTAACTGAGTAAATGGGAGTTCTTAATTTTTTTAATAGTAGATCTTAAAAATACTAAACAAAACACCTATTTTAGCAAGTTTTTATGACTTTTAAACTTGGTTTTTCATAGAAGGTGATTGGAGATGAATGCATATTTCCCGTTTTTCTAACTTTGTGTTCTAGTAGCTTGTTCTTAATATACCAGTCTTTGGTTAGGTAATACAAGATAATTGCAGGCATTTGTTGAATGCTTTACCAAGTGTCAGATTTTGTTTTGGCACAATTTTTCATGACTGGCCTTACTTAATTGCCATAGTAAGTCTGTGAGAAGACTATTAGTATCATGGTTTCCAAGTGTGATAATACCACGGCTTAGGGGAGGTTTTCCATCTGCTCTACACTTCCATATTAGAAATATGGTAGTTCTTGGGGCACTTGGGTGGCTCAGTGGGTTAAGCTGCTGCCTTCAGCTCAGGTCATGATCTCAGGGTCCTGGGATCGAGTCCCGCATCGGGCTCTCTGCTCAGCAGGGAGCCTGCTTCCTTCTCTCTCTCTCTCTGCCTGCCTCTCAGTGTACTTGTAATTTCTCTCTGTCAAATAAATAAATAAAATCTTTAAAAAAAAAAAAAAGAAATATGGTAGTTCTTTTTCTTCTTTTTAAGAGATTTTGTTTAATTGAGAATTCTCTAATCAGAACTTGGTACCTGCTTTAAGAAACTACCGCAGAAGCATAAAATTGAAAGTAATAGTGTATGTAAACAGACCGCTGTTGTATTTCAGCACATTGAACCAGAAACTGAAGAATTAACTTAGCTTCTTGCTGTGGACCTCAGTCAAGCCTTGCAACTATTCTTTTGCTGCACAGTGATTTTATTGATTGTCTGTCACACCTTCTTTTGTGTTTATATGATCATTTAATTATTGCCCTTCGTAACAGAAAACAATGTTTTGGTTCCTTTTAATTTCAGTTGAATTTACTTTTTAGATGACTTTGAAATATTTAGTTTTGTAGGGGGCCATTTTAAGTTACTTGACATTTAAGGAAGTTGAGATGTTTACATTCATTCCTAAATATATTAACTAACCTCTGGGGCCTGGAAAAGAAAGGCTAACTAACACTAGTTTCTAAAGGTTCAGAAGTTTGGTATGTTTTATGCTTTCATAAGAGCTTGGTGAAGAGTTACAATTTGTCATCTTTTAGCATTTTCCTGTTTTTTATGTGCTCTGATTTGTTTAGTAAACAGGAAACATTTTCATGGCTCGGAAAAATAGGGTATGTGGCATTTTATTTTCAACATTGTCCTCTAGCCTACATTTTAATTTTTTTTTAATTTTTAAAAAATTTTTTCAAAAGATTTTTTATTTGTTTGACAGAGAGAGAGATCATAAGTAGGCAGAGAGTCAGGCAGAGAGAGAGAGAGAAGCAGGCTCCCCGCTGAGCAAAGAGCCCGATGCAGGGCTCCATCCCAGGACACTGAGATCATGACCTGAGCCGAAGGCAGCGGCTTAATCCACTGAGCCACCCAGGTGCCCCTAACCTACATTTTTAAATTTTGATACTTCTACAACTTTCATAGTATTTTAAGTAACAAGCAATAAAGCTAGTGAAGAGAAAGAAAATATTGACACTGAGTATGTGCAGGACACTGTGTGTGGTACTTACAGGTATCATCCTAAATCCTCGTAACAGCACTATCAAGCTTAGTTATTAACCCGATTTTCCAGTTGGAAAAACTGAAACTCAGGTTAAGTAATATGGCCCTAGTCATGCAACTGGTAAGTGGTGGAACTAAAATTTAAATCTAAGTGTAACCAACTACAGGTACTTTTACTACCCCTGACTGCCTCTTTCTCACCTAATTGGTGTTCTGGATTGCTGTCTGTCCAGACTTAGCTCTCATTATCATCAGCTGTTAGTTACTAGATGTCTATCTGTACACAGTGCTTCCTGAACAAAGTTAAACAGTCAAAACTGGTCGCAGTGGAACTATTTTGAGGGTAAACAAAGTCTAAGATACATTGATATTCTCATACTATGAAATAAGTATTTGTGGTACTTATACAGAGCTGTTACAGAATGTCACAGACAATGGATTGTCTTTCCCTAATTTTCACATTAGTCAGGAAGTATAATTTTGGGGTGTTCTGGAATAAAATTGGGTAATGGAGGAGAGATCTTGAGGTAAAATTGGAATTGATGGTATTTTCAAAGTTCTTGGCTATTATAGGCAAAATGCTTCTTTAGCTTAGAATTTTATTTATTTATTTATTTGACAAGAGAGATCACAAGTAGGCAGAGAGGCAGGTGGGGGTCAGGGGAAGCAGGCTCCCCACAGAGCAGGTAGCTTGATGTGGGGCTCGATCCCAGGATCATGACCTGAGCCGAGGCATAGGCTTAACCCAGTGAGCCACCCAGGCACCCCTAGCCTAGAATATTCTTACTGAGGGTGGTGTGGAGAACTTAGATTCTAGGGGTTTTGGTTCTTTCACCTATATGGCCACTAATTATTAGAGCTCCTTGGGAGGTGATTGGACACATTAATCATAGTAAGTATGTCCTCCTACCTCATCCCTGAATTACGGACATCTTGAAATTAATTGTTTCTCAGTTGACCACACTTATAAATAAAGTTATTTGGTAACATGTTAAACAAAATAGTTTTTAATAATATAAACATTGTTAATTCAGTGGTTATTTTTTATTTCATATTTAAGCCACCCCAGGTTTTAACTATTTTACTTCTGTCTAAGCAACTTGTTCATTCGGTTTAAATGAATAGAGCAATAAAATGGTAGGAAGTTGGAGGATAAAACAATTTCTCTGTAAAACAGATTCATGTAAATTATTTTTTAGAGACATTCTAAATGTTTGAATTTGGGAAGTTCACATTTTGGAAGCCAACTTAATCTTTCTATAAAATAATCCACAGTGGGGCAGCAAGGAGTTAGATGCAGGACAAAGGATCTGGATAAGCAGAACATATTTTAGATCCTGGAGAAGAACATACTTAACTTGAGAGAATCTGAAATATCCATTGATATTTTTTTTCATTCAGGAAATTAGTGTTCAAATAAACCAGATGAAAAGGAGTCTTCTCCCTTTTCTGTTATGAAATCTTAGAACATATTTTTATGTCCATAAAATTTATGGTTCAAAATTTGACTTGCAGTAATATTAGATAATAGAACATGTTCTTGGGGGCCTGGGTGGCTCAGCCGTTAGGCATCTGCCTTCAGCTCAGGTCATGATCTCAGGGTCCTGGGATTGAGCCCTGCATCAGACTCCCTGCCTGGCAGGAATCCTGCTTCTCCCTCTCCCACTCATCCTGCTTGTTTTCCCTCTCTTATTGTGTTTCTCTCTGTCAAATCAATCAATCAATCAATCTTTAAAAAAAAAAAAAAAGACATGTTCTTTAAAGGACATGAGTTTAAACTGGTCTTTGAAGACTACTGTTAACTAGAGAGTCTTAAGGACCCTTTTGTTTTTGTGTATTTGAATTGCGCTTTATTAAAATTGCTGCATTTTTAAATGATATATTTGTTATTTTCAGGGAAAGGCGTAGGAGGAGGAGCAGGAGTTCTTCCAGATCACCAAGAACATCAAAAACTATAAAAAGGAAATCTTCTAGATCTCCGTCTCCTAGGAGGTAGGTTGAAAGTGTGTACTAAATCCAAGGATGGGGGCGCGTGGGTGGTTCAGTGGGTTAAAGCCTCTGCCTTCGGCTCAGGTCATGATCCCAGGGTGCTGGGATCTAGCCCCGCATTGGGCTCTCTGCTCAGCAGGGAGCCTGCTTCCTCCTTTCTCTCTGCCTGCCTCTATACCTACTTGTGATCGCTCTGTCTGTCAAATAAATAAATAAAATCTTAAAACAACAACAACAAAACCTAAATCCAAGGATGGAGCAGGGGAAGAAAATTTTTCTTCTTGGTCTATTTTTGAAATTTTTATTTTGAATGAGTAGTATGTTACACATTTGCATGTTCAGAAATCCCAACACTATAAAAAGTAATACATCAGTTCACCTATGCACTACTCTGTGTCCATAAGTAGTGACTTCATTTTTTGGATTGTATATTCTTCTGTTTTTGTGTAGAGATCTATAACATTTAAATTTATATTTTCTTTTCATATTTCTTATCCAGAAGGTAGCACAAAAAACACTTGTGCCCTTGCTTTTTGTCAGTCAACAGACTGGAGACCTTTATGTATTCATCAGTGAGTGCTGCTTTACTCTTTTTTAGAACTGCATGGACTTCATTGTGTGGCAGTACTTTGGTTTATTTAACCAGCCTGCAGTAGTATGGGTTTGCTTAATTTTCCTGTATTATAAATTACTGTACTGTACTATAGTGAATACCTTTGGACTTAACTTCATTGTGTGCAGGTTATGTGGGAAAATTCCAAAAGTGGTGTTGTGTCACAGCTTGTGTGTGTTTATAATTTGGACAGGTGTTTCTTTATTGCCCTCCATATAGATTGGCAGCAGTTTGCATGTCAGCTGGCTATGTATGAGAGTGTTTTCTCTCAGCTGCACTGTATTATGTTACTATAGTTGTGGGTTTTTGACTGTCTGATAGATGAGAAATTGTATCAGTATATAATCAGTAATTTTAGTTGCATTTCTCTGAATAGTGAAGGTGACCTTCTCGTCATATATTTGAAGGCCATATATATTTCCTTTTCTGTGAATTGTTGGTATACTTTGGCCATTTTTTTGTGGGGTCTGCTTTTTGTTTATAGAATTTCCTTATATCCAGGGGCTCTTTTTATATTAGAGTGATTTTTTTTTTTAAGTATTGTTTTTATTTTTGTTTGTGTTTTAGTTTTTAACAAGCTCTACCCCCAGCATGGTGCTCGAACTCAAAACCCTGAGATCGAGAAGTTGCATGCTCTTCTGAGCCAGCTAGGCCCCCCCCCAATTAGGGAGATTAGTGATTTGATATGAGGTATCATTCCTACTTTGTCATTTCTTTTCAGAAAATATTATAAGACTTGATTTTAAAGAGGATTTTGATTTTTTTTTATAATTACTCAAGTTTTTTCTTTTCTTTCTCTCTTTCTTTTCTTTTCTTTTTTTTTTTTTTTCTTTAAAGTAGAGTGTAAAACCAGTGTGGAGCCTCAGACTCAAAACCCTAAGATTGAGGGTCACATGTTCTACTGACTGAGCCAGTCAGGTGCCCCTCAGATTTTTTCTTTTATGACTTCTGGATTTTGAGTCACATCAGATTAGGTCTTTTCTATTCTAAGATTATAATCAAATGCCTTCCATTGTTTCTTCTTATAATTTTATGGTTTTACTTACTGTATTAAAATCTTTGATCCATTAGGAGGAGGTCATCCTTATGTATAATATGGCATGTGGATCCAATTTTATTTTTCCATATGCTTTTCTTTTGATCAGTATCATTTATTAAAAACTCAGTTTTTCTAACTTTGATTTGTTATATTGCCTTTTCAGGTATTAAATATTTCTTTCTGTAAATGGGTCTATTTCTGGGTCCCTGGGTTGGTTTGAATTATTATCATGTACCAATGCTCCAGGTTTTTAATTACTCAAATTGTGTAGTATTTTTTAAACATTTAGTCAGTCTGATCCTCCCCCACACTTCGACTGCTGTTTTTTGAGCATTTTTGACAATTCTTACCTGTGTTGTTTTTTTTTTTTCCCATTTGAAAATAAGAGTCAGTTGTTTAGGTTCTAGAAATAAAATCTTGAATAAAATATAGAAATAAAATATAGAAATAAAGTTAACTTAGGGGACATTGATAAATTTATTTTTTAAATAAATGAAGCTTTGTGATAGTCAGTTTTTCTATACCGACTCTTTTTCACTTTGTTAAACCATCCATAGCATTATTTTAAGAATGTTTCAGTGTGGGTACCTGGGTGGCTCAGTGGGTTAAGCCTCTGCCTCTGGCTCAGGTCATAATCTTGGGGTCCTGGGATTGAGTCCCACATCGGGCTCTCTGCTCAGCAGGGAGCCTGCTTCCCTGTCTCTCTCCGCCTGCCTCTCTGCCTACTTGTGATATCTCTTTCTTTCTCTCTCTGTAAAATAACATAAATAAATCTTAAAAAAAAAAAAAAGAATGTTCCAGTGTTTGTTTTATACAGATTTTATGCAATTTCTGAGTTTATTCCTAGATCTTTTTTTGTTGTTGCCCTTGTTAATGAAGTCTTTTCTTTCGTTATGTCCTCTCATTGCTGGTTGGCTTTGTGCTGCAAGGAAGGTTATTGCATTCTGTGTATTTATTTTTCATTTCACTACCTTAATGAATGGGTATAGTTTTTCGGTTGGTTTTCCCTGGTTTTATAGGTACAGAAAAGAGAAATTTATAAAAACCTTTGTCAGCGTGTAGAGAAGAGCATGTTTCTCAGTAGGGGTCTTATGTTTATTTGCATTGTTTCAGGGTGAAGATAATGGACGGCATTACTGTAGTTGTGGGCCACATATGTATTTTTAATACTTTGCTCATGAAAGAACTTTTCAGTTAGGAACTCAAATTAGATAAAAAGTTGTGTTCACAAAGTTACTTTTTGCCTGTTTGTTGTGCGTTGCTCCCCATTCACCTTCTGTGAGTAATCGATTGTTTTTATCCTTCCTGTGTTTCTTTTTGTAAAATTAAGCAGATGCATTGATTAGAATAACTCCTTCTTCACGAAAGATAGCATACATTATGTATACACTGTGTGTGTGTGTGTGTGTGTGTGTGTGTGTGTGTGTGTGAGAGAGAGAGAGAGAGACACTACCTAGCCCCAACTACACCTTGGGTTTATTTATATATAGACTTAAAAGATTTTATTTATTTATTTGGCAGAGAGCACACAAGCGGGGGAGAGACAGGGAGAGGGAGAAGCAGGCTCCCTGTGGAGTAGGGTGCCTCTTGGAGGACTTGATCCCAAGACCCTGGGAGCATGATGGGAGCTGAAGGCAGATGCTTAACCGACTGAGCCACCTAGGCGCTCCTTAGGTGTTTCTTTTGTTGTTGTTTTTTTGAATTGAGAAGTAATCCACATGTCATAAAATTCACTTTAAATATGCAACTCACTGGTTTTTAATGAGGTTCACAGTATCGTCAACCATCACTGCTACTTAATTCCAGAATATTTTTTTCACTTGAAACCCGTACCCATAAGCACTTAATCCCTACTAGCTCCTGGGAGTCCCTAGTCTAACTTACTCTGTGGATTTGCCTGTGCTGGACATTGGTATATGGACTCATGCAGTATGCGTAGTGTTCTGTATTTGTATTACATTAAATGTAATGTTTTCAAGGTTCGTGTTAGAGCATGTATTGATATCTTATTCCTTGTGTGAATAATACTCCGTTGAATGGATGAAACCATGTTTTACTTATCCATTCATTAATTAATGAACTTAGTATTTTTCCATTTTCTAACTATTATGTATAATGCTTCCATGAACATTCATTCACAAGTTTTTGTGTAGGCACTTGTTTTCCTTTCTCTGGAGCACGGGCCTAGGGAGTGGTAATTGCTGAGTCTTAGAGTACACTTTTTTTTTTTTTTTAAATCAGTATGCAGAGCAGCGAATCAATTTATTTACTTATTTACTTACTTTTTAAATTTGTAAGTAATCTTAGGGTGGCACTAGTCACCTGCTGTACGAAGTGAACCAGCCAGGTGTCCCTCTCCTTATCTTTTTAGGAACTGCCAGACTGTTTTCCCAAGTGCCTCTGTCATTCGACCTTCCCACCAGCATTGTGCTAGCACTCCCAGTTTCTCTGCATGCTCACCAACACTTGTTATTGTCTGCCTCTGATTATAGCCATTCTACTGAGTGCATAATGGTATCTTGTACCATCTTGTAGTTTTGGTTTGCGTTTTTCTAATGAATAGTGATGTCGAGCATCTTTTTTTTTTTTAAAGATTTTATTTATTTATTTATTTATTTATTTATTTTTTTTTTTAAAGATTTTATTTATTTATTTGTCAGAGAGAGAGAGCAAGAGCGAGCACAGGCAGAGAGGCAGGCAGAGTCAGAGGGAGAAGCAGGCTCCCTGCGGAGCAAGGAGCCCGATGTGGGACTCGATCCCAGGACGCTGGGATCATGACCTGAGCCGAAGGCAGCTGCTTAACCAACTGAGCCACCCAGGCGTCCCTTATTTATTTATTTACTTGACAGAGATCACAGGTAGGCAGAGAGGCAGGCAGAGAGAGGGGGAAGCAGGCTCCCCCCCCTGCTGAGCAGAGAGCCCGATGTGGGGCTCGATCCCAGGATCCTGGGATCATGACCTGAGCTGAAGGCAGAGGCTTCAACTCACTGAGCCACCCAGGTGCCCCTGTTGAGCATCTTTTTGTGTGCTTTATTGATCATTTATATATCTTAGGGGACATGTCTTTTCAAGTTTTCTGCCCATTTCCAAATTGGGTATTTGTATTTTGTTAAGTTGTGAGAGTTCTCTAAATTCTTTATATTAATCTCGTACCAGAGACATGATTTGCAAATATTCTCTCCTGTTTTGTGGGTTGCTTTCTCATTTTCCTGATACTATTCTTTGGTTCACAAAAGCTCTTAATTTTGATGTAGTCAGATTTGTCTATTTTTTCCTTTCAATGCCTGTGCTTTTGGTGTCCTATCCAGAAAATCATTTGTAAATGCAGTGTCATGAAGATCTTCTCCTGTGTTTTCTTCTAAGAATTTTATAGTCTTAGCATACACATTTAGGTCTTCAATCTATTTTGAGTTAACTTTTTAATATAGTATAAGATAATGGTCCAACTTTATTCTTGTACATGTGGGTATCCAGTTTTCCTGATGTCATTTGTTGAAAAGAGTGTCCTTTCCCCATTGAATGGGTCTTAGCATCCTTGTCAGAAATCATTTGAACCATTTATGTGGGAGTTTATTTCTGGGTCTTCTGGTCTATTCCAGTGGTTTATTTTCTGTCCTTATATAGTACTGTACTGTTTTGATTACTGTACCTTGTAAGTAAGTTGGGAATGCTGTGCCTTCAACCTTTATTCTTTTTAAGATTGTTTTTGCTGTTTGATATCCTTAAAGATTCTGTATGCATTTTAGGGTGGGTTTTTGTATTTCTGCAACAACAGCAATGGGATTTTGATAGAGGTTGCATTCAGTCTCTAGGTGGCTTTGGATACTGTTGCCATTTTAATAATACTTAAGTCTTTCAATCCATAAACATGAATGTCTTTCTATTTATTTGTCCTCATCTTTTTCAGCAAATTTTTTGACTCCTTGGTTAAATTTACTCCTAAGACATTTATTCAGTTTGATGTGATTGTTCCCTTGATATTTAAAAATTCTGTAGAAAGATGCACACATATGTTGTAAATATGTCATTTTTCTTTTGAATATGGTAATGTATTTTTTTTCCTTGCGAAGGTTTATGTAGGCAAATATTTTTTTTTTTTTTTTTTTTTTTTTATTTGACAGAGAGAGAGATCACAAGTAGATGGAGAGGCAGGCAGAGAGAGCGAGAGAGAGAGGGAAGCAGGCTCCCTGCTGAGCAGAGAGCCCGATGCGGGACTCGATCCCAGGACCCTGAGATCATGACCTGAGCCGAAGGCAGCGGCTTAACCCACTGAGCCACCCAGGCGCCCTATGTAGGCAAATTTATCAGTCTTTTATTGTACCTGAATTTAGTTGTCGTTAAAAAAAATCTTACAGGAATTTTGCTTTGAAAAGGTGGGTAAATTTTCTTCTAGCATTTGTATTTTATTTTAAAAATTTAGGTTTCTCATCCATTTGGACCTATTTATATATTGTGGAATGAGATACGAGATATTGATTGAGTTTTATCACTTACCAAATAATAATCCAGTTGTAAGACCCATCTTTTCCTCGATGATTTGAGATGCTACCTTTCTTATACTAAATATTTATATGTACTTAGTTCTGCTTGCCCAGTGTCTTTATTTGTTTTCTTGGTCTTTGTCTTTATTTTTGAATTATTCATAATAAGAGAAAAAAGCTTAAAATTCCACGTTAAGGCCAACTTGTTAAAATAGAAAGTCTTGGGGCGCCTGGGTGACTCAGTGGGTTAAAGCCTCTGCCTCCAACTCCGGTCATGATCCCAGGGTCCTGGGATCGAGCCCTGCATTGGGCTCTCTGCTCAGTGGGGAGCCTGCTTCCTCCTCTCTGCCTGCCTGCCTCTCAGCCTACTTGTGATCTCTCTCTGTCAAATAAATAAATAAAATCTTAAAAAAAAATAAAAAGGTAGAAAATCTTATGTTTCCGATTGGAAACACGATGTTTTGTTCTCTAATTCTAAGGGTATATTGTTTTTATCATTGGAACTTGTTCTTGTAGTCTTCCCTTAACTTTTGATCTTGAATTGGTGTGACTTGTTTATAATGGTGAATGACAATGACAGTAGCACTGTTATTTTGAAATTCCAAGTTTTGCTGATATTCAGTCATTCAGTCCTCCCTGGGAGATGCCTTTAATTGTTTGTCCTTTTCATTCCTTTCTGCTTACTCATTTTTTGCTTTGAAAAGGTGGGTAAAAAACCTGTGTATTTGGTTTTATTTTAATCTCATTACAGTTGATAAATAAATCTTGAACAAATAAATTGAAAATACGAAATTGTGGTTTATGTGAACACATGGTGGCCTCTGCAAAGACTTGGGCATCTTTAAAAAATTAATTTTTTAATTAATACGAAGTGGAGTAGGTGGGGCTATAGGACTGTTTATGTTACTTGGTCAGACCAGATTACTGATGGGCTTACATATAGTGCATTAGTGTTAGAGAAGACTGTTTTGTCAATGACATAGTGGGTCTTTAATCTCTTAGAAGTTAACTGGCATATTATCACTATTCTTATAGCAGAAATAAGAAGGATAAAAAGAGAGAAAAAGAAAGGGACCATATTAGTGAAAGAAGAGAGAGAGAACGATCAAGCTCTACAAGAAAAAGCTCTAATGACCGAGATGGAAAGGAAAAGTTGGAGAAGAACAATACTTCACTTAAAGTAAGTAGCAGGCATTCATTATTTAGGCTTTGAATAATTAATAATTAAGATTTTTTTTTTTTTTTTACATAGGACTAGGTGTAGACCAAAACCTTTTTGAGGGCTGTGGTATTTTGTATGTTTTTGGTATCTTTTAATATTTATTCAATTGGTAACTTTTTTAAGCTGGATTTTTGAAGGGATGAGGTAAGAGCTAACTGAAACTCATATGCTTTCCTTACTTTAGGGAGTCCTAGAATGGCATACAATAAGACTGTTTGTACATAACGTGTATTATATGTGGAACAATATATGATAAGGTATTTGATTTTATACAAAGATTTCTGGTTGAGGGTATTTTCCTCAAAAAATATATATATTCTTGAAATAGATTTGTTTCAGCAAATCTGACAAAAGTTCTGTCATCATTGGTTTTGTAATGTACACTGAAATTAGTAGATTTACTGGATTAGAATAATTAATGGAAAACCAAATTCCACCAAGTAAGGGTATTTTTTGGGATAAATATTTACTTATGAATTACATTAATTGCTTTGCTATTTCAGTAAGTGTATTTGTATTTGGAAATCAATTATGAGTTTTGGAGCTTTCATCTTACAATTTTATTTACTCATTGGTAGGGGTTTATCATCATTGTCAGTAACGTTGATAATGCCTCTTGAGCATTTCTGTATGTCTGATGTCAGAGATTGTTCCATATGTTCTCATTTAATTCTCCTTTGAACTGAGGGCAGAATTGCACTGTTCTTGAGCAGTCTTTGCTAGGACAAACAGTGATTTCTTTTTCTACAGCCTCTAAATTTTTCTTCTTTGGTATCCAGATTACAGATCTATCCTGGCATCTTTGGGAACTGTTTAACTCTTTTCAGCAGATCTCTTCCATTTTTTCAATTCAGTAATGTTTACTGAACACTTCCTAGACTTTCTTCTAGATTATTTTATTCTAATTTAATTTACAGTTTCCATATTTTATGAGAAGTATGGAGGACACACTGATACATGTTTGCATATCTTATTTATATGATAAGGTAATGACAGAAAATACCTACTTTTACTAAGTTCACAGAAATACATATGTTATCCATAACCAGATGTAACAGGAAATTCTTGAGAAAAATATTAAATGTGTGGCTTCATACTTACTTTAGGAGAAGGAACACAATAAAGAACCAGAAGCAAGCGTGGGCAAAGAAGTAGATGACAAGGATGCACCAAGGACCGAGGAAAACAAAGTACAGCAAAATGGAAATTGTCAGCCAAATGAAGAAAACCTCTCTACCAAAACAGAAGCAGTATAGAACTGACAAATGCACCTCTAAACACACGCTGGAATAAAATCCAAAGCTTTTAAATCTCTCAACAAGATGTTAAACAGTGAAGAAATCCAGTTGAGCATAAAGATACAAACTAACAGCTTTTCTAGTTGTTAGGTGACTGTGTGGCCATCTTGTTCCGGAGTAAGAAAATAAAGCATGGACATCGTGAAAATAACAGGTGTTACCCAGACTCCTCATCTTCTAGAATCTGTGCATTTCCATGGTGGCTGACACACTCGTTATGTGGTTTGTTAGTGTTTGCCAAGAACCATTAAAAATAAATGGGACATCAAAATCAAATTTGTACTATCCTTAAAGACTGGAGATAAGCATTGGAGGCTCTTTTTAAAAATGGTAGTTGCTGAATTTTGTATTGTTTTACTTTTTTTTTTTTAATTTCAATATATACAGATTTGATGATGTGCTTGAAATCGGTGGAAATATATATACATCCTTGTAAGTGCAGAGTATGTAAGAAGTTTTAACATTTACTTCACAGGATTTACGGTGATTGTGTTAAATTCTCACTATTGTGTTTTCTTTTGCTCACTGTTTAGGACAACAGGTTTTTTTTGTTGTTGTTAAAATAGTTTTACAGACTAAAGTTGCTTAAATAAGTGGATTAACAAACAACTGACAATGCATGCTCCTGTTCTCTCTCAAAAGGAAGAGCACCCGTGTTGAATACTAATAATAGTGCATTAGTATTCAGTGTTTAGAATCATTGGGTCTCCCCACAGAGTAAGCATTTCTTTTTGAACTTTTCTTGACATTTCCAAGCTTATTACAAATAATACTGCAGTGTGTTGTCAGCTGTAGGTGGCAAAGGTGCCATTATAAAAAGAAAACTGGGTTTTCAAAATGGGCTATGGGAGCACAAGCTGAAGCTTTAGTGCCTTCTACAATGTGGTATGCTGTTTTCTAGAATTTTATATGTGCTAGTCATTCTCAGTTCATATGGAACATAGATGGATATTCCACTCACTCCCATAGAGAAGGGTGCAAGTGGTATGTCAGAAGAGCTTCTTATGTAGTTCACCTAACATGAGGGAAGTCCTGTTTTCAAGAATGACTTTAGAGCTTAAAACAACAATGCAGTTTTGGGACCATCAGTTTTATACTGTGATAATTGAAAATGAAGCACGTTCGTTCTTTACTTAAATCAGAGCAAACACTTTTGTTGTCTCCATTGGATGGCCTTAATTATTACCTCTTAATCATCTTCTCATAAATGATGTGCAGAAATTCTATGTAAAAGAGAACACATGAGGTTATTTGTTTTAAGGATATGTTTACTTGAGTTTAAAATATAGGTCATTCGTTACTCTTAGGCTCACTTTCTGCAGGAAGTATGCAAGTAGGAAAACAACATTGCTAATATTTTCCCCCAAAGCCATAACTCATAGTTTCAGATATCTTTTCATTATTGTTTTGTTCTCCTAAAAGTTACACTTTTTAATTAGCATGTTATTTAAAAAATCAAGTATCAATTATTTTAATGCAACCTAATACAATCAAATTACTCTGTTGCCTTACCTCATGGGAAGAGTTACTTATAGATTTAAGAAGCTGAGTAGCACATCAGTTACTTGGTTTCAACTTGAGTTTTCTTTTAATGTTAATACTATTGAAACTTAAGTATTTGGTAGAGAATGGAAAGAATTGCCCTTATTGCAATGAAGCCTGGTTTGATTATGAAGCTGCTTAATTACTCTTCATGTGTTCAGAATAACTGTGTTTTTTTTTCCTTTTTGTCACTGTGTACATTAAAATTTTTGAAAATGCTTTACTATGTAAAGTATAGATGGTCATTTTAATCATTCAGCCACATACGGTTGGCTGGTAAACAGCTTATTCTGATACAAGAATGCTTGGGTGCATATGGAAAGATTGCGAAGGAGTGGGTGTCTTGCACCAACAGCTGTCTTATTTATAATATGTAAGTAGAATAGAGCAAATGTTTGAATCTTTGTTATTTTTAGTACCATTTCTCTAATAAAGCTAAGTATTTTAGAGGAAAGTACTTGTTTATGCATTTCAAAATAGCATCTTAGTTTATCATGTTTATCTTGTTTTAGTTGGCATAGTGATTATTTCAACTTGGAGAATGAATGTGTGGTGTCTATAAAATCATCATTTAAAGTTTGAGCTATTTCTTGTACTCTGGAGTCTTAATGTTCCCTGTATTGACAGTTGACAAACTTAATTTGGTTCTTGCTGCTAATTATTTTTCCTGTTGGTGATATTCAGCTTTAAAATGATGATGATGCTTTTGGAAGACTCCGATTTGTTAAAGTTGGACATGAATAGGAATACAAGAGATCCAGAGAAAGTGAAAAAATGTTCTTAAATGGGCTTATGGAAGCAAAGCTTTCTAGGGCCTGGAGGTATTGGAGTGAGTGTGAGTGTGCATGTGTGTGTGTGTGTGTGTGAGAGAGAGAGAGAGAAAGAGAGACTTTTTTGTTTTTGTTCACTTATAGGAGCCAGGTAGGTTTCCATTTATTTGATATTTTCCTGCAAGGCATTTTGTTTTTACTTTAAGGCTATTCTTTTTTTAATCCAGGTAGATGTTGTCAGGAAAACTTGAGGTAAGGCCAAGAAGACAGGCGTTTTATACTTGATCCGTTCTATAATTATCTCTTTAAGCCTGATTGTTTAATCAGAGTAGATTCTTTTCCTGAATTGTGTTGCTATTCACCATTTTAGATCTCTTGTTCTTTCTTTTCAGCAATGAGATGAATTATTTATATTAAGATGGGCCTTCATGATAAGCTGGCTATTTTCATACGTGAAAACAAGTATAAATCCACAACTTCTGCAGTTGTCTCATTATTCTCCATCTAATCCAATTAATTTATAATTTCAAACACTAATCAGCTTGTGATTTTGTTCAGAATTCTTAAATTCAGGAGGTTCTATATATACTGTGTTGATCTTCAGAAATGTCTGAGGTTTAAATTTTGAAATGCTCAAAAATAAGAACTCATATTTAGAATCCTTTCTTTTTTGTGAAGAAAATAACTTCATTTGTGATATTAGTTATTTCTAAGACCTCATTCATTCCTATATATATGTTGCTGTCTTTATCTTAAAACTTAAAAAAAAAAAAAAGCCCTTAATCCAAGTCAACTCTGAAGATATTAATTTAAAGGATTATAATATGTAGTGACAGGCTTTTAAACATTTAAAAATCTATTAGAAATAATATGATTTGATTTAAAATTTTTTTTTAGTAGTTGAATTAACTATTAAAATGAGTCCTTTTGGAGGGATGCATTGAGTAACTTAACATTTCAGTGAATCACTATATTTTCACTAAAACATACTATCTGGTTTTAACTGGGTGGGTTATGAAGTTGTCATTTCCACATGTTCTTTATGTTTGAGATTTTAAAAAAATTTTTATTTTACTACTTACATACTTAGTATTCTTTAGTATTTAGTGTTTATTTAGTGTAATGTTCATTTAAAATTGTTTATTTTCAGATTTCAAAAGTTAGTGCTCTTAAAAGGGCTATATTATATTTCTGGAAGCAGTAGTCCAGTATAATGTAATAAAGTCTTTTAAAATAAAGTTGACTTCCCTACTTATTTTTGGGTTTGTGGATGTATTTGTTTTTCTTAAATCTTCTATTGGTGATTCTGCCTGAAGATTGATAACATTATTTAAAAAATAAAAGCTGGAGCTATTAATGACTTTTGGTCCCTATTCAGGTTGGTAGTAAGTAATAACTAGATTTCTTTCCATTCTATTTTAAGGTATTTTTATAGTTCCTAGCAACTAATTATAACTATTAGTTTATATTTAATATAATGTTTCTTAATATATTATTTTTAAAAGCAGTATTTTAGTTCATTGACTGTTTTTTTAAATTTACTTTGTATCTGGCTAACATTTTAATTTTGAAAATTACCAATCTTTGGGAAACTTCAGATATTTTACTGCTAAGACTTATTTTCCTGGGATTAGAATGGAATAATATAGTTTTCTCCACTCCTGATTCACTTTTATTTGCTAGATAGATAATTAATTGACTATATATGCAAGCCAAATTTATGAAAATCACACTGAAGGAATTAGAGTTGGAGGGATGGAATTCCACCAATCTGAGCTTGTGTGGCAGGCAACAGACTGTTGGGCAACAATCAACAGAGCTCCCTGATTTCCACTGAAGAGAACATTTGGGTGTATTATGTAGTTGTGTAAGTAGTTCAGTTTCATAGTTAACTATTACTCTCCTGAATCTTAACAGTAGTGTTCTTTACATGATGCTATGGATTATTAGGGGAAGAGTTTAAAATGTAAACAAAGATGCTGCAATAGGTGGTGTATATTTATGTGAGTAGGACTACTTCCAAGTGGTACTAGTAAAGATTTATCAAATGATGCTGCTATTGTGTTGCTATATTTTTAATAAAAAAATCTTCAAATCTTGCCACTGTTGAGTAGTAATTTCATGTGTTTCTGAGACATTTACATATTTACGGCTTTTAAAAAAATAACTGAAAAGTGGTAGTAAGCTTTTCCAGGATTTTGTCATGTCTTTGATTTGGGTTTAAAAGGGTCATGCTGGCCTAATAGGTTCAGTGGGAAAGTGTTGAGTTCCTCCTCTTTAGTTTTCTGAAGGACTGGGTATCATATTGTCATTACTTCTTCCATAGTGTTAGGTAGAATTTACTAATAAAGCCAACCTGAGTCTAGAATTTCCTTCTTATATTACATATCAATATTAAAAGTAGATTTAGGGTTATTCATGTTACTTACTCTTTCAAGTAAGCTTTGGTGTTGTGCGTCTTCAAAGGAATTTGCTGTCAAATCTATTGGCAGAAATTGGAAGTTCCCTTGTATTTTTTTTAAAAACATTTTATTTATTTATTTGACAGAGATCACGAGTAGGCAGGCAGGCAGAGAGAGAGGAGGAAACAGGCTCCCTGCTGAGCAGAGAGCCCAATGCGGGGCTCAATCCCAGGACCCTGGGATCATGACCTGAGCCGAAGCAGAGGCTTAACCCACTGAACCACCCAGGCGTCCCAGGAGTTCCCTTGTATTTTAATAAAGTAAGCTACATGGTGATATGGTGATCTTCTCTTTCAGTCCTAATGACAACATGCCTTTTAAAAAAATCAGTTTTATATATTTTTATAAAATAGAAATATATAATTTTACATATAATATAATTTATATAATATAATATTAACAATTAATATTATGTTTATACTGCAGAGGAATAAGGAAATGCCTACACACATTATTTTAGAGCTTGAAAAGATTTGGGAAATGATTTAGTTCTTCCCTTCTTGCTCTTTAATGGATGATGATCCCAAAACTCAGAGGACGTGAGTAGCCCCATGTTCACCAGGGGTAAGCAATGAGTCTGGACAGGGTTTGAATGACCTAATACTTGACGATCAGTAATTTCCTACCCAGTATTTAATAACCATTTTAAATTAAAATTTGAATAGTTTTTTTCCCCCTCCAAAATGCTGCTTACATTAAAACCCATCTCAAAAATTCAGATAAAAAGGTAATTTTTCTGATTCAATGCGTACAGGACTGCCAAGCATCACTGTTTGTAGTATTTGGAAAGACACAATTATCATTTCCGTGGAATCATGGCTTCTGGCAGTAATAATTCCATTACTGTTGATGAACCAACTGAGACTTCAGAGTTAATGCAGTTTGTGTTCAGAGATGTCCTCAAAGGCCGATGTAACTTCATTATCAGTACCTGACTTTTAAAAAGTACTACAGCTATTAAACAATGAGAACATCTTCGAACCTCACTGTAATAAGATTTTCTGTTCTTTCAGGCTAGGTGGCAAAAGTTTAATGAGCAATTTAATTGCTTGAAGAATTAAATATGTCTTATTTTCTGCTTCAGGGGCTGGGGTAACATTGGTTTGGATGAGATATTAGAGTTTGGGTGAGAGTTTTTACCTTTGGGGAAGAAAACCTACGTTAGAAATCATCTCCGGGTTCTCCAAATCCTATATTGGGCCTAACTTCACTTCTGACTAATTACTCTTCGTAAAATCCACAAAACTTAGAGCTACATTTTACTTTAGAAATTACTATCCTCTCCTCACTTGACTCAAGTGAGAGACGACCACCACAAACCTGGGTGGCTTAAAGCAACAAAAGTTCAGCCTCTCAGAGTTCCAGTTTTGAGGCTGGAAGTCCAAGATCAAGGTGTTGGCAGCACCATGCCGTTTCTGTAGGCTTCAGGGGATAATCTGTCCCAGGCTTGCCTTGTACCTCCTGGAGCTGCTGGCAGTCCTTGGCTCCCTTGGCTGATGCATACACCACTCCAGTCACTATTCTGTTGTCACCTGGCATTCTCCCTCACTATGTCCCCAGTTTCCTCTTATAAGGACACTAATCATATTGGATTAAGATGAGGTCCAGTACGACCTCATCTTAACTGGTTATATCTGCAGCAGTCCTATTTGTGACTAAGGTCATGCCCACAGGTTCCAGGGATCAGGAAATGAACATATCTTTCTGGGGGATGCAATTCTACCCATTATAGCATGCAATCTTACTACTTCTATGGATACAGAAACACTACAGATAGTCCTTAATTCCTCTCCTTTCCTGTGGAGCTCTTTGAGTTAGGTGAAAGTGGGGTGCAGGGAATTATCATTTATGTCAATCATTCCTGTCCCCACAAAGCTTTTAGTCTAATGGAAAAACCGATAAGTCATGGATAGGTATTCATTAGAGAAAAATAAGTATGTACAGGACCCAGTTCACATAGTGCGATCAGGGGAGGCCTCTCTGAGGATCTACATTTAAACTGAGACAGCTATGGGAAGGTATGGAGAAAAACATTCCAGGTGGAGGCAGCAGCAAATACTCCGGCTCCAAGGTGGGAAAGAGCTCAGATCTCCAGGTATGGAAGGAACCAAGATGGAGAGAGAAGGGAGGATGAGATCAAAGACATAGGTAGGCTCCTTAACCTGATGGGCAATGAGTGGCTCTTGAAGTTTTTGATCGTGACACTGCAGCTGAGAAATAAGAATACACAGATGCATATCTATATAACTGGACGGTAAAAGAGAGGAGAGTAGGTAGTAGTTAGATTTGTAGTTACAATTTGTAGGTGGGTCTCAGGATGCTAATGTACCTTGTGTGGGAGGGTGAAGGAATTCAGAGCAATGCTCGTTGTTGAGAGGAGTCCCCTCAAAAGCAGTACCCGTAAGCAAAATGGTGAAGAACGAGGAAGGAAAAGGATTTTGCTGGAAAGGGATGGACTGTAAATAAACAGTTCAGTGTTTGACATATTCCATTTCAGACCCCAAGAAGTCATGGATGTGTTGCCTAGTGGATACATCTCCGAAGCTCAGGGATGAGATCTGGGCTGACAATATAAATTTGAAAGTTGATGACTATATATAGAAAGAATTTTTTTTTAAAGATTTTTTATTTTTATTTATTTGACAGAGAGACATCATAAGTAGGCAGAGAGGCAGGCAGAGAGAGAGAGGAGGAAGCAGGCTCCCTGCTGAGCAGAGAGCCCGATGCAGGACTCGATCCCAGGACCCTGAGATCATGACCTGAGCCGAAGGCATCGGCTTAACCCACTGAGCCACCCAGGCGCCCTCTATATAGAAAGAATTTAGAGCCATGAGAAGAAGATGAGATTTGAGGAAAGAGAGTAGAGAAGGAGAGTGTTTGGGCACAAGACTTAAGAAACTGAGAACAAATCGTGCTATCACCCCGTGTGTTAGTTACCATTATTTTGTACCTGACAGAGTGCACAGCACAAATGCTCCAGGGCATCGCAAGCCAAGGCTTGGAATGCCAGCCAGAGCAGCCTGTGAGTCCTAGGCCTGATTTCTCCCCCTGTGTGACTGCAGCAAGGAGTTTAATCTCTGTGCTCTGTTCCCATATTTGCAGAGTGGTAACAGGACTACCTATTTCACAGGACTTCAGCCCATACATGTTGATTTCCTGTCCCTTTCCTCCTGGGCATGTGTTTCAGGGCCGAGATGGTGGGGAGGAGAAAGGGCAAGAGAAGAAAGACGCTCTAGAGCAACTTGAACGTACTTAGTACTTTGTTTAACACCAAGCCAACAAGTATCACATTATGCAAGTATTTAATAGCATGAGGGCTTCCTCTTTCTGTCACAGAATCATGGGCTCCTTACTCCTCTGCTGGGTAAATTGGGAGACCCTGATCTGTTACCTCCTGGGTGAGTCTCATTCTCTCTGTGGAGCATGCTGGCTGGGATTCCCTTTAGTGATACTTATTTCTCATTTAGGAGAGATCCTGAATGCAAGTCAATTTCTTCATCTGGGACCCAATGGAAGGAAGACATCAGAGGCAATTTTGACTTTCCTGCACTTTTGCTTTATTTGCTTCAAGTACCTAAGGGAGCCATGTGATTATTGCTTATGTATTTAAAAGCCACTGGTAACAAAAGAGATCATGGATACTGTTCCTATTTGACAAGTCTCCTCTGAGTTCACACAAGAGATTGAAGATTGTGCTGTAGCTGAGTCCTTGCTCAGGTATTTAACAAAACTCCAGACCTACTGAGTCATTATGGTGGCTGTAGTTGGGATGGAAGAGGTGGGAATATAATTTTAACATACTTCTCTGGTTATTCTTATGCAGATTAGAATTTGAGAACCTTTTCTATGTGTTGAGGAGAAAGTTGTTATCCATATTAGATCCCTAAACCAATAATTTCTTGCATCACCTAATATCACAGATGAAGCTGACCTACAGAGGACATTCTCCGTGAAGCACATCTTACTTGGGAAGTGGGTGGCCTCTGCTCTTACAACTCTGAGTCTTTCAACCACGAGTTCCCAACATTTCTTGAGCCATGACAAATTGGGCACAAATTAAATCTCAGGGCACAGTAAAATATAGACATAAAATACAGTAATAACAAGTCACATTTTGACCTAAAAAACAACGTTTATTTAAGGAAGTTTTTTTTTTTTTTTTTTTCACAAAACAGTGTTTTGAAATATGAATCACTTGTTAGGGTTTGGAGTGGGTGCATATGTGCACGCGTGCATGTGTGTAGACAGGCAATCCTGCCTCCGTTTGAGATCCACAGATGTGGGCCTGCAGGCTCTCTGCCCCTACTCAGAGTTGTCCTCTGCAGCTCCAGTGATTTAACATGCTGCGGGTTCACACCAGGAAGGGCTGCCCTTCAAAGAGCAGTCATCATAGACTTGACAATTTTCTGGCAGATACAAGGAAGTTGTCTTGAGGAAGGAGTACAATTTTCTTGATCACGCAAAGGCTCTGTATGAGTCGGCAGGGGTGCTGCCTGTGGATCTCAGGAGCAAGTTTCCTTCCAGGATAACCTTAGTTTCGGTGTAAGTACATACTTCAGTATCGGGGTTTGGGCTGCTCTTGGGAAGTGGACTTGGGTT
Source organism: Mustela nigripes (assembly GCF_022355385.1). Lineage (NCBI taxonomy): Eukaryota > Metazoa > Chordata > Mammalia > Carnivora > Mustelidae > Mustela > Mustela nigripes. The sequence continues at coordinate 94,007,995 of NC_081568.1, forward strand.
AAATCTCCACTCTGTATCCTATACCTTCTTTGTGACTTCTGTGAATTTCAGACTTTTTTTTTTTTCCTGACCTTCTTAACTGTCTTCTCCATCCAAGTGTGCTGTCTTAGTTTGACCCTATACGAGTGCCTCCATGAGCCTTGTTCTTATTTTTTTTAATATTTTATTTATTTATTTGACAGAGATCACAAGTAGGCAGAGAGGCAGGCAGAGAGAGAGGAGGAAGCAGGCTCCCTGCTGAGCAGAGAGCCCGATGTGGGGCTCGATCCCAGAACCCTGAGATCATGACCTGAGCCGAAGGCAGAAGCTTTAACACACTGAGCCACCCAGGTGCCCCCATGAGCCTTGTTCTTGTCCCCATTTTATATCAGAAAGTCCAGGGACACTCCCATGATTTTGTGAACTCAGGAATGCTCCTGGAGTTCTAAGATGTTTCACTTCCACACTGGCACTGTTACTATTTTTTTTTTTTTAAGATTTTTTTTATTTGACAGAGATCACAAGTAGGCAGAGAGGCAGGCAGAGAGAGAGGAGGAAGCAGGTTCCCTGCTGAGCAGAGAGCCCGATGTGGGGCTCGATACCAGGACCCTGGGATCATGACCTGAGCCGAAGGCAGAGGCTTTAACCCACTGAGCTACCCAGGCGCCCCTGGCACTGTTACTATTTAGTATAACACTGTTTTTTCCACCTCTGGTTCCACCTGTTCCCAAAGAAGCATGGTCCCAATATTTAACCTTCCTTGGGTTGCAGTCTTTAGAAGAATACTCTCCCCCACAAGTATACTATTATTGGTCCAACCTTGCCTACTCTACCTTGAAATTCTGGGGGAATTGAAATATTTTAAAAATAAATATGTGTTTTTAAATGGTGTTTTAATTACTTCATTTTGAACAGGAAATTCAGTCTGTTTCAAAATTCAAAGGCCACAAAAGGATACAGTTTCCTTCCTCAGAGATCGTATAATTTGTGTTTCTTTCCAGAGATACTTACTCTCTCTCTCTTTATCCTTCCTTCCAAGATTTATTTATTTATTTATTTATTTATTTATTTGAGAGAGAGAGAGAGTGGAAGAGGTACAGAGGGGTAGAGGGAGAGATGATCTTAAGCCGACTGAGCACAGAGCCCATTGTGGGGCTTGATCTCATGACCCCGAGATCAGACCTGATCTGAAACCAAGGGTCCGATGCCCAATTGATTTTGCCACCTGGCAGCCCCAGAGATATTTTATTTTTATGCAAGCAAATGAGTTTCTTTTCTTCCATTTTTTACACAGTTAGTAACTTACCATACACACAGCTCTGGACTTTTGCTTTTCTCACTTAATATTAGAATGAAATTTTTCTCTACCTCATTTCTGTTGTGCCCTGGCGGGGGAAGGAGTGTTCCTTGTTTACAGAAAGCATCCAAGCTGCTCGGGTGGACAGCAGGTATCACTGAACGAGCAAGGCTGTGCCCTTGTGTGCAGACATTGTGAAATTCTAGAGGACTCGGTTGATTTTTCAGAAAGTCTGAAGGAGAAGGTGGATACTGGCTGGGGTCTGAAGGCAGTCAGGGAGAGAGCGTGCCTTTCCTTACCTTCTTTGCTTCCTCTGATGATAGAGGCTAGCTGAAAGGAAGACTCCGAATCTTCCCCAGGAGCTGGCAAGCCATTTTCTTCTCAGGAGATTCAGATTCAGGCAGGCACCTTCTGGTGAGGAGTTCTGGGTTGGGGCACTTCAGATATTTCAGGATTTCAAATTCTTCATTCCTGGGTTTGAAAAAATAAAGGCCGTTTGTGAGATGAGGTGTTTCAAAGGGTAAGTGGCTAGTGTAAATAAAGGCACCAGGAGCTGGTTCTGGAATTTTCCTATTTTCTCCTGAGGTTCAGTATCCCGAAGTGTCTCCTAAAAACCCATCTTTCAGGCCCAGGATGACCTAAGACATCTTCAGAAGATGTTAAGCTACTGAAATCAAAACCACAAAGATTATCACCTAAATAAAAGGAGCAAGTTTCCTTTGCTTCTTTCAGGCCGAACAGCTCTCAACCCGGTCTGCCGTGTGTGCGTGTATGCACGCAAGTGTGCACTGCAGGGCTTCTCTGAGGTAAACCGGAGTTCATGAGCCGAGACGGAGCTGAGCTGTCCAAATTGGTTTCAGCTGAGGGCCTTTGTTAGTGGAGGAGGCACTCCTGCTATCTGTCTTGTTATTTTTTTCATTTTCTTTCTGAATTCATTTCTTGAGCTTGGGGCCTCAAAAATAACAAGCTTTTAAAATGACTGAGTATGCTCTCAGGCTCCACGGAGCTCGACACCCCTGCTTCGTGTTCTAAGCAGGATGCTGGGATCTCATTTTCCCGACAAGTCCACTAGAATGGTGGTTGGGAGGCACGTCTCTTAATGTCCTCGGCTGGGGGAGGAGGGAGATGAAGGTTAGGAGGGCAGGAAAGGCGAGGGCCAGAGGCATGAGGGAATGCTCATAAGTAATGGCTAAATTCTCAGGCATTCTTGAGCAAATTTCAGATGGTATCTAAGTTCAAAATTGCCAAGCAAATGCCTTTTGGTAAGGGACATACGCTCCGCTTCATGCTCTCTCGGACCATGGTGTAGGGACCCGTGGAAACGGCTAGGCACTTAGGCAGGCCTTGCCTCATAAGAGAGTTCCATCTTCCTTAAGGTCTGCCCCACCAAGATTTGCTTTTGACCAGAACCAGAGTCAGAGTGGAGCATAGCTCCAAGGCACAGAGGAAATGTTGTACTCACTGAAAGAACTATAGGAACCGAGTCCTAAAGTGTCTACTGCCTCTGGGGGCTTGTGTGTGGCTGTAGCGCGGAGGTTTGAACTGGGGCTGTGGAGGACATAAGATAGATGGCAAGGGGAATTATCGATAGGGGAGCTCCTCCTGGCAAAGACATCTGGGCCAGTCCTGACGGCGGCTCGCTTACTTTCTGAGACAGAGGCAGAGTGGTGACCTACAGTTAACCAGGTGCAAAGCAGAGCTGCCCAAATGGAGTGCTGAGAAATGCTCTGGGGTACAGAGGGCTGGGAGTATTAGGAAAGATTATTTCGTGAGGCCAGAAAAGGGACCCTAACTATGTTCCTCCAGAGAACTAGAGCACACTCCCTTCACCAGGCTGATAAAAGAGTGTCCGGGGCCAGGGGGCAGGGGTGGCCCTGGGTGGCTCAGTTGGTTAAGCAACTGCGTTCGGCTTGGGTCATGATCCTGGGGTCCTGGGATCAAGCCAGGACCATGGTGTAGCACATGTAGCAAATGGCAAGGGTGTCCTGGGGAGGAGCGGCTGGACATTCTCTAAAAGCTCAGGGAAGGTGCAGGTGACAGGGTAATGTGCTGCCACTGAATGGCCACTCCAGTATTAATGGGGATGATCGAATCATCAGATGGCAGATGCAAAGTGGATGAAACTAACCTACTAGGGAAAAAAAGTGAACACTGGTGAATAATGATAAAGATCATAGAACAATGGAGTTGACCTTAAGAAAGCTCTCCTCTGGGCATGTGGGTGGCTCAGTCAGTTAAGCGCCTCTGCCTTCTGCTCAGGTCATGATCCCAGGGTCCTGAGATCTCTTCTCTCTCTCAAATAAATAAAATCTTTTAAAAAAAGGAAAAAAAGAAAGCTCTCCTCTTTCTATGGACCATCATCCAACAGCAGCTCAGACCAGAAAATGGCAACCAGTAGCCCTAGCTCTCGCATCCCCTGCTCAGCGTGTGAACCTTGCTCTTGGATGTGAGAAATTTCCATCCTCATGGCTGCCAACTTCGTTCAGGCCCTCAACACCAATCCTGCCTTTGCATGGAGCCTATCAATGGCTCCCTCTTGTTCTCAGAGCAAAGTCCCATGTGGGGGGAAGGAGAGGGAAGAGGGGGTTGGTACTCAGGTGGGGTGACTGAGCTGGCCCCTACCTCCTGCTCTGAGTTGCCTTTGTAGACCTTCCAGGCTCCTCTGGCCTCACTCCTCTGCCCTGTTCCCTCAGCCTCCAATGTCTGTTCCTCTGACTATTGTTGGTCTGGTCAACGCTCCATCCTCTTTCAAGTCTAAGCACAAGAAGCCTCTCAATGGAAGCTTCCTGAGGCCCCAGAGAGAACTAACCATGCCCACCACTGTACCCTCTTCATCTCCACCCAGAGCAAACCTGTTGTGTCCCAAGTCACCAGTTCAAGGTACAAAAAATTCCAATGCCTTTCCTTTACAATGTACGTTTTTGCCATGTATACACAACATTGACACAATGCCCATGGATACTGTTATTACAAATGGAAACCTGCTTATTTTATACAACATCAGAGTGTTGCTGTTATAAAGTGAAAGTTCTCTCTCTTCTCTGCGAATCAGTGCTGACAGTTTGTGTGCAGCCTTCTGGATCTTATTCTGTGCACATACCAAGTTAATGTCTTTATCATCCCGAGCCCCTATCTGATGCCCCCAGGCAAGTTCATTCTGCATCCCACCTCCCCTCCGATGTTCAGTCTGAGACAAGCTTTGTGAGGGTCACAGGCTTGCAGAGAAAACACGGAACCCTGGTCTTTTCGAAGACCACCCCACCCACCCTTTCTCTGGTGCTGTTGCTATTTGGTTGTCAGGATAAAGACATAAGAACAGTCCTCTCCCAGTGCTTTGCTCTTCCCTATTCTACCATGGCCAGGACCTACCCTTGGGCTCCCTGGGGGGTCAAATTCAGATGTGAGCCCCTGGAGCTGGAGGGACCCTCCCTCATGCCTGACCCCTGCAGTCCACCCCATGCACTGTCACTGGACTTCCTTATGTAACTCTCATTTCTGATCAGTCATCTTCTCTGCTGGAAGACAGAAGTCACTGTCCCTGCTATTGTCTAAACAATACAGTGCCAACCTCCGACACTGACTTCCGAGGCCCTCCACGACGTAGCCTTGTGGTAGACCGTGTTAACTGTTACTTTTGCCTTCCCTCTCCTCATCTTCCATCTTCTGGGTACAGGCCCTTTTCTGTGGCCATAGGGTAACTCAGGCCCGGCCCACCACTGCTCTCCATTTACAGGCACCCAGCGACGGGTGCAGGGAGAGGTTAGGAAGTGTCTTGCACAAGGCCAATCAGATCGAGCTACTGCTCTAGGCGAGGGAGACGCTCTCCCACCTGAGTTTCAGACGAGGGGATGTATCCCTGTAACTGCTGCTGGTTTTTCGTTGACCACTTGAGGAAGTTGGCCAGCACCCATTGGTGAGTACAGCTGAGGGAAGGGGGACAGGGACAAACGGAGGGTCTTTTTAGTGCTTGGATCCAATCTTACCTGAGTCTAGCAAGAGCCCTGGGTGTTCCAGTTATGAGAGCCCAATGAATTCCCTTCTTTTTTCACTCAGCAAACTTGAATTGGGTTTCAGTTCCTTCCACTGAAAACTCCCTTCCTAATGCAGGCCCTATCCTTCTTTGAATATACACCCTATGCTGTAGTCAAACTCTGCTCCCCGCGACTTGGTCCCCTTTCCTGGGCTCTGGCCTTCTCAACTTGGAATATCATCTGCTCCCTATCCCTCCAATCCCATTTCTCCAAGTCGAAATCCTCTTCTTCAATGCCCAGTGCATTGGGCCTCCTCCATGCCAAGCTCCCTCGGATGTTGTCTCAATCTCCTTGGACTGGTCTAACAAAATAGCATGGACAGTTTGGCTCATAAAAACAGACAACTATTTCTCATAGTTCCGGAGGTTGGCAAGTCCAAGATCAAGATGGCAACATGGTTGGGTGTGGGCCCTTTTCCTGGTTCTTAGCGGATACCTTCTCACTACATCTTTGCTTGGTAGAAGAGACTGTGTCTCTCTAGAGCTTGTTTTATAAGAGTACTAATCCCACTCATGAGTGCGCTACTCTCCTGGCATAAGTCCCACTGCCATACAAGTGTTTCAACATACAAATATGGAGGAGGTCACATTCAGACCATAGCAGACATGATAGTTGAATGGTTTAGATACTCTTTCTTTCTGTGTGCACTGCAGCTTGGCCTAAAACTTTCCAAGGTAACAATCCTGTTATGATGCTCCAAGAGTGGTGGCCTTTAAGAAGTAGATATGCTGGGCCCCTATGGGGCTGCCCACACAGCCCCCAGACAAGACAAGCATCACACCATTTATCATAAAAATCGATTTTTCTCCAGCACGTGTTGCTAAGATATATCCATCTTACTTTGAACTTGGAATGTGCTGCAGCACAGAAATCACAATAAGCGTTCAGCAGCAAGGTCAGTCGAAGGTACTGATGCTCAGAAACATAAATTGTTTCTCTCTGATCCTAGAATCCAGAGTGGTTTTGCCGTTTGCACAAAGCTCTCTCCAACTCTCTCAGCCTTTTCTTGCATGTTATTTGTGGGGAGGCTTAAGAGCCATAGTCAAGACCTCCCAGTTCACATACATTTTATTGGCTTGGACTTCTCTGGGATTTATGGGTTTGAGTCCATTTCAAAATAAACCAAATGAGCCCAGTTTTGTCAGCTATAGAGTCAGAGGATTAAAGTAGAAGCACATTACCAAGGTCAGTTCAGCTTAGATTCTGTGAGCCCAGAAGATGCTTCAGGATAGATCCAACTTAGCAGAACCCGAGAAGTCTAATTATTGTAAACGCAACAGGCATACAAATCACAGTAGCTAATGAGACTGTGTCTTCTTTTGTTAAGTGGGGGATAATATTATCTGTCTCACAGGGTTTTGGTAAGAATTAGAAATAACATTTGTAAAGGGTTATACTTAGTGCCTCATCTGAGAGAAGATGCCTAACAGATAGTTGTTGATATATATTTTTTAAAGATTTTATTTATTTAATTAACAGACAGAGATCACAAGTAGGCAGAGAGGCAGGCAGAGAGAGAGGAAGGCAAGCAGGCTCCCTGCTGAGCAGAGAGCCTGATGCGGGGCTCGATCCCAGAACCCTGAGACCATGACCTGAGCTGAAGGCAGAGGCTTTATCCCACTGAGCCACCAAGGCACCCAGTTGTTGATATTTTTATTAATATTACTAGCTACTATATTACAAAGGCTCTCAGTTATAAATCAAATGGCTAAGGGGATGTAACAGAAGGAAGTGAGAGAACCTTGATGAAGTCTTCATGGATTGAAGAAAGATGGGTGGATGAAGTTGGGTTTTGGCAGGTGAAAGTGAGGACAGACCTTTTGGTACAGGACTTGTTCTGGTTTGGAGAACATTCTCCCTGCCCCTGATTCCTATTCAGAGCTTGAACATCTTTTGCATTAATTTTGTTAATTAAGTTCTTATTCTAATATCACCACCACATAAGTCCCTTTACCTTCCTCACTGTATACAATAGTGATCTTCTCTATTACATCTACATCCAACAGAACCCTATCAGACAATGTTACAATTTTTGTGTTCAACTGCCATTGTTACTTTTATCAGATATTTACCATTTTTGTTTCTCTTCCTTTGTTTCCGAAGATAAGTTTCCTTCTGATAATGTTTCCCCAGTTGGAAGAACTTCCTAAAACAGTTCTTTGAGAGCAGATGTGCACACATGAATTCTCTTCGTTTCTCTTCGTGTGAGAATGGCTTCTAATCTGAGGAATGTTACCTCTGATATAGAATGCCGACAGTTCTATTCCTTCAGACTTAAAAAAGTATTGCTCTCTTCTTTCCAGTCTTCAGGACTCAGCTCTGAGGAAAAACCTGCCTTTATTCAAATCATTGTTCTCTGACAGCTTTCAAGATGTCTCCTTTGCTTTTGGTTTCCTGCAGCTTGTGTATGATGTGTCCGGGTGGGTTTTGGAATTGCTGGGCTTCTTGAATGGGTAGGTTTGTGTCTTTCACCAAATTCAGAAAACTTTCATTGTTTTTTCAAAAAAAGTGTTTTACACCCCATCTTTTTTCTCTCCTTCTGTGACTCTGGTGACATGAGTGTTTTTAGACCTTCTGGTATTGTCCCGACACTTTTGAAGTAACTCATAGATTCACCCTTTTTAAATCTTTTATTCTCTTTGTTGCTTGACTTATGTAATTTCTCCTGGCCTCTCCTTATGTATGCTTTTTCCTCTGTCATCTCCATTCTGCTAAGAAGTCCCTCCAATAAATGTTGTTTGAAATTTTCCATTTGACCCTTGTTTCTGTCTTCTGTTGTTGTTGTTTTTTTTTAATATTTTATTTATTTATTTGACAGAGAGAGAGAGAGCGATCACAAGTAGGCAGAGGCAGGCAGAGAGAGAAGAGGAAGCAGGCTCCCTGCTGGGCAGAGAGCCCGATGCGGGGCTTGATCCCAGCACTCTGGGATCATGACCTGAGCCGAAGACAGAGGCTTATCCCCTGTCTTCTGTTTTTTTTTTTTTTTTTTTTTTTTAATTGACACTTTCTTTTGTTCATTTCAAGAATGCTCACCATTACCTGGTGGAGGAATTTGGTAATACCTGCTGTAAACTCCAAATCAGGTAACTCCAACAACTATGTAGTGGGCTTTCTTTTTTTTTTTTTTTTCTTTTTTTTTGGTATTGAGTTGTGTGAGTTCTTTATATATTTTAGGTATTGTTCATTTGTTAAATATATCATTCACAGATAACCTCTTCATTTCAATAGGTTGCCTTTTCATTTTGTTGATGGTTTCCTTTGCTGCAGTAAAGTTTTTTGTAGTAGTCTCTTACCTGAGGTGACGAATGCTGAAAAATGGCTAAGGCTGATGTCCAAGAGATTACAGGCTGTGAGTTCTCTCTCTCTCTCTTTTTAAAAGATTTTATTTATTTGAGAGAGAGAGAGCAGGGGGAGGGACAGAGGGAGAGGAAGAAGCGGGCTCTCTGCTGAGCAGGGACCCCAACTTTGCAGGACTGTTCTGATCTGTCCCAGTGGTGCCATCAGCCTAACTCTTTGGTAGTGGTTTATCCCTTAGTTCAGCTCTCAAAGTCGTCATTCGATTAGGATTAAGTTGGAGCTCGTGCAGTTTGGCAGTGAGGCCAGGGGTCATCAGCAACTCGGTGGGATGATTTTCCAAGTGCCTTTCTCTGATTGCTTCAGTACTCCATTTCCCCGGGGAGTCGCCTTTTTGGTACCTCCCTCAGAAAGTTGTGGCTTTATTTACCATGCTCTGCGGACCACTTCTGCAACCATATGGGCCTAGTTGACAGAACACCGAGGGGACACAGAGAAAAAGGCAACAGGATCTGCTCTATTCTTTTGGGAAGGCAGTTCTTTGAGAGAGTGTAGTTTTTTTCCGGAGTTATATAGGTGGTCGCGGGCTACCTTTGCCAGAATCATCACTGCCAGGAGAGCTGGTCAGTGTTCCTGGAGCCAGATGTCTGGTGGGTGCCCACGGTGGCTTCCTGATGGGCCCCCAATACCCCCAGTCCAGATAGGGCCATAGTGGAGTTAAATAAAATGGTAAGTTCTCTTCACTGAATCAGGGTACTTCCAGTGCCAATCTTCTTTCCCTGTCCTTTTGCTGCTCTGTTTCCAGAATCTTCAAATTGCTGGTCCCCATGTTATGTCCCGGTTTTGTAACTGCTTTCAGTTGGGGAGAGACAGGGGTGAACCTGCTTATCCCATTTTCCCCAGAATGGGAACCCTACTACTCAGAACTAAACATTGTTTGTATTTTGGTCTTTTCTTCCAGTATATTTTCTTTGTGAACATATACACAAATTTGGAATCAAAACCTGTGTATAGTTTAGTAGTTTACCTTTTAAAATATCATTGTGAGACTTTTCTCAAATATTAATGTAGGAACAAAATATTTTAAATCTGATTTCAAAATGTTATATATTTATTGTTGAAGTATTGGGTAAAGGAGAAAATCATAAACAATAAATTAAAAAGGACATGTAGTTCCCACCATCAGAAATAACTCTGAGCATTTTGAAGTACGCCCTTCTAGTTTTCTGAATATTATCTGCACATAAATTTCTGTATGCACTACTCTAAGACTTTCTTTTAATTTAATAACATTGTGAATATTTCCTTACTGTTTAATAATATTCTTTAGCACATTTAAAAAAAAAGATTTTATTCATTTATTTGACAGACAGAGATCACAAGTAGGCAGAGAGGCAGTCAGAGAGAGAGGAGAGGAGGAAGCAGGCTCCCTGCTGAGCAGAGGGCACGATGTGGGGCTCCATCCAAGGACCTTGGATCATGACCCGAGCCAAAGGCAGAGGCTGTAACCCACTGAGCCACCCAGGTGCCCCTCTTCTTTAGCACATTTTAAAGGGCTGCATTGTAATCCATTACATGAATGACCCAGAAATATATCATAATATATTTAAGTAACTACACAATGTTGTAAATTTAAGTTGGTCATGCTTTTTACTTTTACAGGAAAAAAATTAATCACCATTTTTAGCATTCATAGAAATGACTCTTTCGTTCATCTCTTCTTTTATTCTTAGGATAAATCCTAGCATACTATTGCTGGGCCAGAAATTCTACACTTAGTGCCAAGTTGTCCTTGAAAAAGATTGTACCGGGGTGCCTAGGTGGCTCAGTTGGTTAAGTGGCTGCCTTTGCCTCAGGACATGATCCAGGGTCCTGGGATCAAGCCCCACATCAGGCTCCCTGCTCAGTAGAGAGCCTGCTTCTCCCTTTCCCTCTGCCTCCCGCTATGCCTACTTGTGCTGTCTCTCTCTCTTCCCCTGTCAAATAAATAAATAAATAAGTAAATCTTAAAAAAAAAAAAAAAAGAGATTGTGCCTATTTAGAATACTAACATACCCTACACTTTTGCCAAATTAGGTATCATTTAAATGTATCTTCTAATCTGATAGGTTAAAATAGGCCATTAATCGCTTCCAGTTAATTACTGTTTTGCATATATGAGTGAAAATATCTTATGATTGAATAATATTTCACAATGTAATGAAGCATTCTTTAATTACTGGACATTTTTTATGCTATGTTACTTAACTGTCCCACAAATGTATGTCTCTATCTTTATCAATAATATTGGTGTTATCTATCATCTACCTAGTGTCTTTTCCTACAGCTCTCTCTCTTTTTTAATTTATTTTTTTCCGAGAGAGAGAGAGAGAGAGTATGAGCACGAGCAGGGGAAGGGTGGAGGAAGGGGCAGAGAGAGAAACAGATTCCACACTGAGCAGGGACCCTGATGCTGGACTTGATCCCAGCAGGTGCTTAACCCCCCAGGTACCCAGCTCTATCTCTTTAATGTAGATTTATTGAATAAGCTTATTGTTACTGGATCTAAGACTATTCAATTATATAGATAGATAGATAGATAGATAGATAGATATAGTATACCCATATATATGTATATAGATAGAGAAAGAGACAGAGAGGTGGGGGGGAGAGAGAGAAGCGAGGAGGCTATTAGGCTATTTCAAAATCTAGAAGTGAACCCGGGGGGACTTGGATTAGAATGCTAGCTGTGGCTGCAGGGAGTGAAGTAAGAATGTGGATGCATCTAGAATACAGAGCCCATAGGATTTCCTAGTACACTGGATGTGGGGCTGGTGAGGGAAGGTCTCCACAGTGTGGACAGAGACCTTTCTGAAGTGTAAATTTAAAATGTAAATGACTTAAAACCCTGCAAGAGCTCCCTCTCATTCACCATGAATAAATGTCGAGGTAAAATGTTAACAGAAACATCGGGGCCCTCCATGATCCAGCCGAGGCTGTTCTCACCCTCCATTTTGCATTTTACCATTGCCTCCTCTACTTGCATCTCCACACCCTCTATGACTCAGCACATGCATTTGTTTTCCCCTCTAAAGTCTTTCCCAATTCTTGATGTGTTAGCTTCCTATTTCTGTGGACCAAACTGACACAAATTTAGTGGCTTACAACAAAAGAATTATGTTCTCTCCTGGGTCTGAAGGCCAGAGTCCCAGTCAGGGGGTTGGCAGGGCTGCACTCTGGAGCCTCTGGGGGGAGACTCTTCCTTCCCTTCTCCAACTTTCGGTGGCTCCTGACATTCCAAGGCTTGGGGCTGCTTCATCCAATCTCTTCTGTCCTCACATGGCCTCCTCTTCCAAGTGTCCAGCCCACATCTCCCTCTGCCTCCTTCTTGGAAAGATGCTTGTGATCAGAGTTTGGCCCATTAGTATCACCCAGGATGACCGCCCCTTGTCCAGATCCTTAACTCAATCCCATTTGCAGAGGCCTTTCTTCCTTATAAGGTGGCATTTCCAGGTTCCAGGCTTTGAGGCCTGCCACCTTTGAACGGCCATCAGCTGTACTCATCGGAGGCCCTTAGCCAGGTGAGTTCCAGCACCGTGTTTCTTCTCCTGTGGCACTTACACACTTGTTCGTCCGACCTGTTTTCCCGTGGATGTTCACACATAGGTGTTCCCTCTAGGCTTCGATCCCCTCACAGCCGGGGAATGTGCACAGTTCCTGATCACCGTGTTCCCCTCACAGCTGATGGTCTGGGCACGGTGATGGGTGAGTGACCGAAGATTCAAGCAGCAGGTCTGAACGGCTGTGTGTGCCTGAAACTTAATCATCTTCTGGAAATTAAAGTAGGATTGGACTCTTCAGACATCTGCTCAGTGGCTCTCATGTGTCTTTCCTGTTTTCATGTCCAGCCGTTGTATTAGGTTATTTCCATTCAACAAACCTGCTCAGTCTGGCCAGTTACAGCCCTTGATATACACGGGTATCATGGGATGGAAGGAGAATATATGTTTTCCTTGAATGGGTAGATGGAATCTAGAATTTAATATCTTTGAGGTTATCTGGGGGGGGGGGGGCTAGACAGGTTGGTCATGCTGCCTATTTGGGACATTGGATCTCTCAGCATTATTTTTTAAGATTTTTAAAAATTTACTTGACAGAGATCACAAGTCGGCAGAGAGGCAGGCAGACAGGGAGGGGGAAGCAGACTCCCCACCGAGCAGAGAGCCTGAAGCAGGGCTCAATGCAGGGCTCGATCCCAGGACCCTGCAATCATGACCTGAGCCGAAGGCAGAGGCTTTAACTCACTGAGCCACCCAGGCACCCCATCTCTCAAAATTATTAGTGAGGGTAGCAGGACTTTCTAACCATGGTCTTTCCTTTGCCATGTGGGTAGTCCTGGCATTGTGTCAGGAGGTGAGTAGAGTCATCAGTGTTATTTCTTGGAAGTTACTCTGACTTTGGCCTATAAAAAATGTGTGCATTCCCTTATTTGTGTTAGGATTTAGCTGGGGCATTGGTTGACTTACATGGTGTGTGATACGAGGTCAAAATAACTCTCAAATTTCTACGTGGCAAATGGTTCCTGATTTTTATTTACATTTCCCAGGACTTAGTCATGCACCGCTACAAGAATAGATTCTTGTGGTTAAAATGCAAACCAGTTTGTTCTTCAACAGGCTTAATCGGTCCAGAAAGGGCATAGTATTTGCTTTTCTACCTTACAAATTAGTTTCCTATCATTTTCTCTCTATGTTCCTTTGATTATTATTATTTTTAAATTTTATTTTATTTAAATTCAATTAAGATATAATGTATTATTCATTTCAGAGTTAGAGTGTTCCTTTGATTATTTTGAGCACTACTTTGCAGACAACAGTGCCCTACTTTGCTATATTTAGTAAATCAAATTTATTATTAACCTATGTTGACAGAGACCAGACACACTCAAACATTACGCTGGTTAAAATCATAGATATTTTAAGATCCCTTTGGGGTAAACTGCAGCACATTTTAAAATCCTTGAGCCAAGTTTGGATAAATTTCCCCAGCTGTCATGGAAAGACAGTGATATGAATTAATCATCTGCCTGAACGCGAAGTCCTGAATGCACTCTTTTTAGTTATAGTCTTCCTTCGATCCTAGCAGCTTGTCCCCAGTGTCCCTTAGGCAGCCCAAGCCCAAGCACCACGGATCTCCCTTTTATCTGTGAGAAAATCCTAAAAATGTGTTGACAAGGAGGCATTCCATGACTGGGAAGTTGAAGTTGAAGTGGAGAGGGGAAGCGGAAAAGAGCGGTAGGAAAGCTCTTTCAGGCGGGTTCACCTGGGTCCCTTTATTTATTATTTTTTAAAAATTTTATTTTTTCAGTGTTCAAGAGTCACTATGTATGCACCACACCCAGTGCTCCATGCAACATGTGCCCTCCATAATACCCACCTCCACCCTCCCCTCCAAAACCCTCAGTTTGTCTCTCAGGGTGCACAGTCTCTGGTGGTTGTCTCCCCCTCCAGTTTTCCCCAACTCACTTCTCCGCTCCATCGGGGTCTTTTTTTTTTTTAAGATTTTATTTATTTATTTGACAGAGATCACAAGCAGGCAGAGAGGCAGGCAGAGAGGCAGGCAAAAAGAGAGGAGGAAGCAGGCTCCTGATGAGCAGAGAGCCCGATGCGGGACTCGATCCCAAGACCCTGAGATCATGACCTGAGCTGAAGGCAGCGGCTTAACCCACTGAGCCACCCAGGCGCCCTTCGGGGTCCCTTTTTTAAAAAATTTTTATTTTTAAAAATTTTTTCAATTTATTTATTTTCAGAAAAACACATTATTTTTTGCACCACACCCAGTGCTCCATGCAATCCGTGCCCTCTATAATACCCGCCACCTGGTACCCCAACCTCCCACCCCCCAGCCACTTCAAACCCCTCAGATTGTTTTTCAGAGTCCATAGTCCATCGGGGTCCCTTTAAACTTGCTGTCACTTGTGACAATTTTGCGGGGACTCCCACTGAACCAGGCGCCGGCGGGGCGGGGCGGGGGCGGTGCTTTGCTCTGCCGTGTGCTGAGCGCGGGAAAAGCCGAGAAGATCACGAAGGCGGCTTTGCTCGGCCTAGAGGGCGCGCAGGACAGGAAGGGACGGGGTCACAAGGAGCAGCCTCGCGGCCAAGGGCGCCGAGCTGATTTCGCGCGCTGCACGAGGGCCTGCTGTTGGCGCGGGGCGTCGCTGGGGCGCTCCGCGGGGGCTGCCTGCCCGGGGGCGCCCTTCCAGCCGCCAGGCCTCTCGGACCTGCCAGTGCTGCAGCCTCTCGCCCGGCTCGCCGCCCCGCCGGGCCAGGCGCTCTCGGTGGGGCCCTCGGTGATGGGTTACCACGGAGAGGTCTCCCCGGAGAGGCATGTGCATTTTAAGAGCGAACGTTTCCAACGTATCTTTTTTTTTTTTTTTTTTTTTTTACCCTTGTTTGGTAAATAGTGTGCCTGAAGTATAACGGACATACAGCAAAATACCCATGTTTTAAGTGGATCGCCTCAAGTCTTCCGAGGGAAAGCCCCAACCCGGATCAGTTCGTTAGCAGCACCTAGTGCCACTTTCGGAGCATCCTGTTGTCCAAGGTAACTGGTCTTCTTCTGATTTTTGTGACCGCAGCTTAGTTTTGCCCGGGGTCAATGGCATTGTAAGGTATATGCTTTTTTGGGGTCTGGTTTCATTTGTTTAGCGGTATGTCCGTTAGGGTTATCCATGTTATTTCTAGTAGTGTTTCTTCTTTTCCCTTGTAATGGCATTCCCTTTTGGGGGTGAAAAACCCTCACAACTTAGTCATTCTCTTGTTGATGAACATTTGAGTTGATTTTGGCTACTGTAAGCATGCTTCTGTGAATATTCTTTTTTTTTAAAAAAAATATTTCTTTTTTTTTTTAAAGATTTTATTATTTATTTGACAGACAGAGATCACAAGTAGGCAGAGAGGCAGGCAGAGAGAGAGAGGAAGGGAAGCAGGCTCCCTGCTGAGCAGAGAGCTTGATGCGGGGCTCGATCCCAGGACCCTGGGATCATGACCTGACCCGAAGGCCAGGTGCTCCTGCTTCTGTGAATATTCTTAAATATCTTCTTTCATGTGCATATGTGCCTTGCTTTGGGGGATATATCTAGGAGAGGAATTGCTGGGCCCCCTAGGAGTGTCTATATTCATTGGGGTTGATACGGGCAATTCCCATTGTGGTTATCTACCCATTTACATTCCTACCAGTGGTATATGAGTCCCAGCAACTCCACACCTCATGAATCTGCGGTGTTGTCGGGTTTTAAAACTTTGTTCATCTTAATTCTCTCCATGCCAGTGGGTAAGTAATGGAGTCTCACCATGGTGTGGATTTGCATGCACTTCAATGGTGGCTAGTGCTGTGGAGTGTGTTTTCCTAGTCTTACTTGCCATTTCTATATTCTCTTCTGTGTGGTGCTTGTGCAGTTGAGAATAGATTTCTGTGGATGGTCTATCTGGTCACATATCACAAACATTAAAAACATGTATACTCTCTTATAGATATTTAATTTTTTCAAAGCATAATTGGGATAATGTAGGACATGCTTGTGATAGATTGATTGAAAATTGGCCTCAATTCTTTGTCTTTTTTTGTATTCAGAACTTCCGTAGTATGATTTTGCAAATTCTCCATCAAGAGGCAATGTCAGTTTTCCCTCACTGTTTCCTGGCCTTGTGATGCGATTTGCCCGATAGAAGGTGGTGGAAATAATAGCGTGCCAGTTCTGAGGTGGGGCCTTGAGAAACCCATGTGTTTCCACTCTCTCTACCCCTGCCTCGGCCCTGATAACCAACCCAGGCTAGTCTGCTGCAGAGTGAGCGAGCCCAGGAGCCTCAACTGGTAGGCACCATCAGTAGGAAGTCCTTTCCTTAATGACATAGTCCTTATTAAGGGAAAATAGCCAATTTAGATCTGGTAGATGAATATACTATTTTATTTTAATTTATATTTCCTTGATTATGAGTAAAATCGAACATTAAAAATACATTTAGTGGTCATTGCTTGTTCATATCCTTTGCACATTTTCTCTTGAGATTTTCATCTATTTGCAGAATGCTTTTTTTTTTTTTTTAATGATTTTATTTATTGGGCACCTGGGTGGCTCAGTGGATTAAAGCCTCTGCCTTGAGCTCAGGTCATGATCCCAGGGTCCTGGGATCGAGCCCCACATCGGGCTCTCTGCTCGGCGGAGAGCCTGCTTCCCCTCCTTTTCTCTCTGCCTGCCTCTCTGTGTGCTTGTGATCTCTGTCTGTCAAATAAATAAATAAAAATCTTAAAAAAAAAAAGATTTTATTTATTTATTTGATAGAGACACAGCGAGAAAGGGAGTGGGAGCAAAGGGAGTGGGAGAGGGAGAAGCAGGCTCCCCAAGGCTCGATCCCAGGACCCTGGGATCATGACCTGAGCCGAAGGCAGACGCCCAATGGCTGAGCCACCCAGGTGTCCCTTTGCAGAGCTTTTTATACAGAAAGGATACTCTTTGTGTTATATGCAGAAAAATCATTCTTCATTTTGTTGTTTCCCTTTAAAGTTTAGTTATGTATCTCTCGTTAAAAAGTCTTAACTTTCTGTGTGGATAAATGTATTAATATTTTCCTTTGTAAATAATTTCCTTTTGTGCAGTATTAAGAAAAATAATCCTGGGGCGCCTGGGTGGCTCAGTGGGTTGAGCCTCTGCCTTCAGCTCGGGTCGTGGTCTTGGGGTCCTGGGATGGAGTCCCACATCAGGCTCTCTGCTCGGCAGGGCGCCTGCTCCCCTCCTCTCTCTCTGCCTGCCTCTCTGCCTACTTATGATTTCTGTCTGCCAGGTAAATAAATAAAATCTTAAAAAAAAAAAGTTTTAACTTTCTGTGTGGATAAATGTATTAATATTTTCCTTTGTAAATCATTTCCTTTTGTGCAGTATTAAGAAAAATAATCCTGGGGCACCTGGGTGGCTCAGTGGGTTAAGCATCTGCCTTCGGCCCAGGGCGTAGTCTTCGGGTCCTGGGATTAAGCCTCACATCAGTCTCCCTGCTCAGAGGAGAGTTAGCTTCTCCTTCTCCCTCCAGCCTTCCCTTGCTCCCTTGCTCTCTCTCTCTCATATATACATGAGATCCAAAAAAAAGAGAAGAAAAATATTTCCTTTTCTAAGATTATATAGTTATTTACCTATGACCAGTTAAGGAACACAAATATTGAAAGGACTGAATCTCTAATTGTGGAACACGGCTACTTGGTAAGCTTTAAAGAGGATGATGGGGGCCGGGAGCCATTATCCAGTTAGAAGGCTTTTATATGCCAGTGACCGCAACTGTGCCTCAAATTAGTTAAAAATAAAGGCACATTTTACTTCACACAATAAGAAGTTCAGAAGTATGACACTTGCAAAAATTTGTTAAGTGAGCAGCTCAATGGATTTTTTTTTGTATAGATTCAGGTCCCCTTCACACACACACACACACACACCCCCCCCCCCCGCCGCCCCATCTTGCTACAATTGCATTCGTGGGGGCTTGGCTTTGTCTTCACCTGGTTTTCTTCATGGCTACAGTATGGCTGCCAGTTAGCCAAAGAACAATGTACTTCCTTATTTTTTCCTGAGGAGGGAGAAGAGTATCTCCCCTATATTATATATAGCCCCCTCCCTTCAGTATAACGGGTTGCCCAAGTCGTGCTCACTCACAGACCAGTAACAGTGGCAGAGAGAACATCCATCAAGGATTTTCTTATTTTAATCAGGACTCTTCCCTTGGGAGCTGCAAATTTGATGATTAAGTATATAACATAATTGAGGTTTGAACAGGAAGGAGGGAAGGGGGGGAAAGATGTTGGGCAGGTCACCAGCAGGGGTCGCTCCAGGCCCTTCTAGGCGTACCTCAAATGGGATGCCACTTCCCAATTTGTAGTCCTAAAAAATTTCTAGCCATTTTCAATGTAGTCTTAAATAATTGATGGGCTTTGGATTCAGCTCCACCTTGATTTGGATCAAGGCTCTGCTTTAAATCATCTGTAGCATCTGCTGAAGCTTATTCAGCTTCTTTAAGCCTCAGATTTCCCTAGTCATAAAATAGGAATAATATCTAGCTTGGTGATCAGTATATTTTTAAAATTTATTTTATTTTATTTTAATTTTTGATCAGTAAATTCTTAAGAAGTGCTATTTATTGTTATGACCACTCACAAATCAGTTCATAACTCCAATTTCCTCTGTTTTGTGTCAATAAGACATTTGAGTCCATTTCTGCTTAATGTGCCATATATGACTTGCTTTGAGGCTGGTTTTATTTATTAATTATTTTCTGTTAAAGTTTTATTTTATTATTTTAAAAAATATTTTATTTATTTATTTGACACAGAGAGAGATCACAAGTAGGCAGAGAGGCAGCCAGAGAGAGAGGGGGAAGCACGCTCCCCGTCGAGCAGAGAACCTGACGCAGGGCTTGATCCCAGGACCTGAGCCGAAGTCAGAGGCTTAAAGCGCTGAGCCACCCAGGCGCACCTAAGATTTTATTTTAAAGTAATCTCCACACCCATTGTGGGGCTCGAACTTACAACACTGAGATCAAGAGTTGCACGCTCCCCGGACTGAGCCAGCCAGGCACCCCATAGCCAGTGTTAAAACACTGACCTGGCTTTTCTTTCTAATAATATTCCCATTTGTACTTCCCCTAGCCTTCGCTTTATCTTGTATGCTTGGGACTCTGGGTGTTTTCTGTACTTTATACCTGAACGGCCTTGAATTATGACTTAAAGTTTTGCATTTACACAAAGCATTTACACAAAGATGATTCTCTCTGTGACAAAGCTGCCAACTCTCCAACACACGTCAAATCATCCTTTGGTTTTATAATAAAAATCAACTGCCTTTTCCCTTTTGAAACTAATGTAAGCAGAGCTCTTTAATTTATCTCATCCCACGCTTGTAGGTGAAGCCACGCTCCTCTCAGGGCTTCGTCTGTTTTCCCTCCAACACGACGCAAGGCCTTCTGTTGTTCTGACGGGTGAGGAAGGAGTACCGTAGGTAGGAAGATTGAGAAGCAGGAAGTCTCCTCGTGCTTTAGTCTGGGCCAATGCATGTGGTAGAGCAGGTCAACGCTAACACCTGGGCCATGACCAAGTGCCGTGTTTTTGCAGCTGGTAGTCATGATGGCCTGCGGTTGAGCTGAGGCAGAGTTTTGCTTTCCCTTCTCGTGACGGGATTGACTGCCTCCCCATTTATCCAAACAGTGCGTGAGCCATCTGGATCTCCGGAAGATGGGTATATGTTTTCATTGTTATACATGGGTTACCTTTACTCAAAGGCAATGTGACACCTCAGAAGCATTCGGATATTCTTGCCATCACTGTGTTTATTTTTTTTCTCAAGGGAGGTGCCTCATTACACCCTAAGTTTGGAAGGTGGTATACATTAATGATTAAGCATATAGCCTCAAAGGAACCTACGCCCTGGTTCCTAGCTGTAGGACTTTTTGCAAGTTAATGAAACTCTCTGAGTTTTAGATTTCCTGTTTGTACAAAGAAGGGAATGATGGCCATTTGTGATATCGTAGAAAACTATTTAGTCTTTGTCCCAGGTTCCTGGCACAGAACTCCAAAAACCCTTGTATTTTCCGGAGTGAAAAGAGTGTTCAAGTGTTGGCCCTTGTGCAAGGAGAAGAGGAGGCTGGACTGCACGGTGCCTGTGAGCACTTGCTGACTTTGAGATGAGACAAACTGAGTTCAAATCCAGACTCCAGCAAATCACTGTGGGACCTTGGGCACTATTTAATCTCTCTGAACTTTATTTCTCTAATCAACAGCATGCATAACCCCAAAAACAAAAAAACCCAGAGTGTTCAAGTGTCTTTGATTCTAGTGGAAGGACTCTTCATGGACCCTAGGTAGTTTTAGGATAGGGGTCAGGCCATAGAAAGACCAAGTCTTGAATGGAGTGTTGGCAGTTTTACCCTACCTCCCGACCTCTGGGTGGGGAGAGGGACTGGGGGTTGAGTTCAGTCACTAGTGCCAATGATTTAGTCATACCACTGTAATGAACCCCCCATAAATATATTTAAACAGTGGGGCTCGGATTCTTCATCTGGCTCTTCCTTTGTCTCCTTCATAATAAACTGCTGATATGAGTTCTGCGAGCTGTTCTGTCTTCCCGAGTTCTGCGAGCTGTTCAAGCAAATCACTGGACCTGGAATGAGGTCGTGGGGGAACCCTCAACTTTGTAGCTGTGTCAGACAGAGAGTGGGTACCCTGGGTGCCCGATACTTGCAACCTGCAGTTTGTGGGAGAGAGCCCTTACACTTGTGGGGCCTGGTGTTGACTCCTGATAGCTCGTGTCAGAGTAGAGCTGATTTGTGGGATACCCACCCAGTTGGTGCTGGAGTGTTGGAGAACTGGTTGTCTGTCGGTATAGAAAAGCCCACATGCTGGATGTGAGAATTGCTGTGAGTGAAATCAGCTCCTGCTGCTTCAGGGGGCGGTGTGAAACCAGGGAGGTCCAGCTTGCTGCCTGACCCGCAGTAAACTCCTCACAAGTGTTCATGTTCGTACAGGGTAGGGCTTTTTTTTTTTTTTTTTTAATTTTTTTTTTAAAATTTTCACCACAATTAGTGCAACTTATGAAAGGATGATACCTGCTTATTCACTTGGATGTTATTATTTTGTTTCATTTTTCCCAGTTGTAAAGTTGACTTCAAACATTCAGCATATCGTCCCTTTCTTGACAGTGTTCTGGAGGCCAGTCAATACCACTCATTTCTTTGTGGGATGGGGTTGAACCCACAGCCCCGGGATCAAGAGTTGTATGCTCCATCAGCGGAGCCAGCCAGGCGCCCTGGTGTCCATACTTCGCAAGGACCGTGGAGAAACACATTTTTGTAGAGAAATAGAGAACCCCCCCCCCCCTTCTAATGAGCTGAAGCCCTGTTTGCATGTTTGTTTGTGATGTCTGTTTTCCTGTCTTGGTTCCTCTTCCAGGGAAAGGAACTGTGGTTCGACGTGCTCATCCCCTGCGGGCTGGTGTGGGATCCTTTGCACTGGGCACTCCGTGCAGTGGGAAGGGCTGAGAGGCAAGCCGAGGCAGGGGTGAGAGGGCTGCACTTACTCTCCCAGGGATTTTGCTGGCCTTTAGGGACGGAGCGTGTTGGTACAGAGGCTGGATGGCCTCGTTGCATGGTGGTCAAGATCCTGGTGTGGCCTGCATGAGCCCCGTAAGCCCATGAAACTGTGTTTGGCACCTGGCCTGAATAATTCCTCTCATCATAGGGACTCCAGGAAGAAATAAGGGGTGGAGGTCCTGCTGGTCTTTGTCTCTGAAACGTCCAGAAGACCTTCAGTTTGGCTGGCTTGTATTCTGTTTGCCCAGCTTTGCAGACTGAATATTTCTAGGAAGGACGCCCGGGGTGGAGTTGTTGGGGGGCTCCCCCCAGAATGGGGTCCTGCCCTCTGCCTCTCTGTGTGGTCAGGAGGATGTAACTCTGAGCACTGTTTTCTCAGTGTGGAGAAAGGAGTTTTCCTGCTGCGTGACAATGAGAGCTGTGGCTGAGGTCCTCCAAATCATGGACAAGATCTCCTTCCTTCTGTCCCCTGGGCCCAGGCCACCAAGTGGCCCAGGCCACTGACCTGCCTCAGCGTTACAGGGCCAGGATGTGCAGGGGAGCTCCTGGATGGCGCGTGCGTGGGGAGCATCTTGAAGTGTTAGGGCTGAGGGCTCTGGAGGTCTTTTCTTTTCTTTCTTTTTTTTTTTTTTTTTAAGATTTTATTTATTTATTTGACAGACAAAGATCACAAGTAGGCAGAGAGGCAGGCAGAGAGAGAGGGGGAAGCAGGCTCCCTTCTGAGCAGAGAGCCCAATTCGGGGCTCCATTGCAGGACCCTGGGATCATGACCTGAGCCGAAGGCAGAGGCTTTAACCCACAGTGCAGAGACCCAGGCGCCCCAAGGGCTCTGGAGGTCTAGAGCAGGGCCAGCTGCCACATGTGTGGGAACTATATGTGGCTCTTGCCAGAATGCCACTTCTGCCTGAGGAGATCTGGGAGGAAGTCTGAGGCTCTGTGTTCCCCCCAAGGTCCCTGGAGCTGCTGCTACTGGTTCTAGGACTACACTCAGAAGTCAGGGTCTTGAGCAGAGGGTCTCAGAGTGTGACACCACCCCCCCCCCCGGGGAAACAGCTACAAGCACAGATACATGCACTTGACCCCAGGGGCATTGAAACAGGAACTCAGGGAGGGGGGTGAACCCATAGTCGGTGTTTTAACAGGCCCAGCAGGTGATTCTGATGTTTGCTCAAGTTTGAGAACCACTGCCCACTTTATCATTCTGATGTCACCAATGTATGTTTTCTCAGAAACAACAGAGTGGAACTTTTAGAATATTCATGTGTCCATGTGAAAGCCAGGTTTGAACAGAAAGCCTCTCCTGCAGATCACACGTAACCTCTCCCGACGTTACTGCCCCACACATGGCTCTTTCCATGTGGCTAGTAGCTGTGAATAAAGAGGAGGCAAACAGGTTTTTGTAATTACAGATGATGTCCTTGTTCACTTTCACAAAGTGCTAGGTACTGACATCTGCAGGCCAGAATTAGGTGCTAAGGGGAACCCAAAATGAACACTGCTCAGTGCCTGGGCCCCAGGGGATGTGCAGTATAGTAGGACCGAGAGGCGCTGTCTGCTAACTGACTGTTCAGGACAGTCAGTCCTGAACAGCTACAGCGTGCAATTTAGTGGCTGTTGTATGTATGTCCTTTCATTCATGCTTCACCACAGCCCTGCCAGGGAAAGGTGCTCCGTCCCTTTTGACGGGTGAGCACTGTGAATCCCAAAGGGGTTGGGTAGTGGGTCCAGGTCACAACTAGCACGTGGCAGGCCTGGAATTTGAACCCAGAACTGGTTTCAGTAGAAGTTCATGCACATTTCACTTCATCCCACGACTTCCTGTAATGGCCTAGGACTTGGAACACAAGGACACACTCAGCCTAATTGCATTTTTACAGATTTGAACCATGGTTAGCAAATTATGGCCCGTGGGTCAAATCTAGTCTGTGATCTGTTTTTTTGTAAATAGAGTTCTGTTGGCACACAGCTGTGCCTCTCCGTCTGTGTATTGTCTGAGTCTGCTTTCGTGTTGCAACAGCAGAGATGAGCGGTTGAGAGAGACCAAGTAGCCTAAAGGCCTGAAATATTTATTATCTAGCCTTTTACAAAGTTTGCCCCGATTTAAACAATGCCAAGCAGTCTCTTGTTTATCTTTAATCTTTAAAAATAAGGGCACAGCAAACTTGTCTCATGAAGATTTAGCTTTTGTGACTGTGTCTCTTCGTGAGCCAACTGGGACATTCGTTCCGTGAGACTGGGTGGTCCATCAGTGCAGAGACCGTGGCCTTGGGTAAATGTGTACTCAGGTCCTGGTTCCACCACTTACCTGCTCTGTGGCCTTTGAGAGATGGCCTCATCTGCCTAAATCTATTGGTTCACTGATTCAGAATTGTTTATTGAGTATTTACTATGTCCTGTGTGTTGGAGACTTAGCAAAAAGAAACACAAAAACCCGTGCCTCTGTGGAGTTGGCATTCCACCGGGTGGAGGCAGACACTAAGGAAAGAAGTAAGGTTTATAGCATGAAGAGGACAGTAAGTGTCATGAAGGAAAAAAAGCAAGAAAAGGGGACAGGGTGGGGAGAGAGGGTGTAGAGGGGTTGTAGAGGGTGTAGAGGGGTTGTAATTTTAAGTTGAGTGGTTAGGGAAACCCTCGGTGAAGTGATCCGAGTAGGGACCCAGGAGAGAGGAGAGTAAGGTAAAACCCATCACAAGAAAACATTTTTACTTGAGGTGAGAGAAAGAGCGAGGCAGAAGCGGGTCTCGTATGTTGAATAAACAAAGAAGAATAAACAAAGCAGAACAAACAACGTGGTACTGCCAGGAAGGAGGTCCGAGAAGTGCTAGGGTGCCCTCATGTCTTAGGTCTTTAAATCACTGTAAAGACTTTGGTTTTCACTTTAAATGTGACCGAAAAGCCAGCAAAGAGCTTTTGAGGAGAAAAGGCCATAACCTCAAGTATGTGGTTGTTGGGTTTTTTTCTTCCTTTTTTTTTTTTTTTTTTTTTTTTTGAGAGAGAGAGTGCATGGGAGAGCAAGTGTGAACAGGAGGGAGGGGCAGAGGAAGAGGGAGAGAAACTCTCAAGCAGGCTCCATGCTTGGCTTGAATCCTGATGCGGGGCTTGATCTTACGACCCTGAGATCAAGACCTGAGCGGAAATTAAGAGTCAGAGGCTTAACCGACTGAGCCACCCAGATGCCCAGGATTCTGGAAATATTTTGAAAGTAGATCCACTGGGATTTCTTGACGGACTGGATGTGGAGTATGAGAAAAATGGTCCACATGCCTGGAAAGATGGTGTTGCCAAGTTTGAGGCGGCCATAAGACAAGTGGGGATATAAATAAGCAGTGGAAATATGAATGAAATTCTTGAAATCAATGTTTTGGAGGGGATACCATTATTGGAAATGACAGGGTCTAGGGTATGACTTTAGGAATGAGTGACTGAGGAAGAGTGGAGGACAAAACTTTAGGACATGAAAAGACAGCCTCTTGGTATCTTTAATATCTAAAAAGATATTAAAATCACAAAAAATAAAAACAAACAAACAAACAAACAAACAAAAGATATTAAAATCACCAAGGATTTTGAAGAAAGTACTGTTGGAGAAAGGGACAGTGAGCCAAGAGCAAAAATCTTAGAGCAAATCGGTGATGTTGGGCCTCGGTAGATGACTGTAACCAGGAGGGGTAATGGGTGGGAACAGGGTGATGGCAGAAGATCAAAGCGGAGGTTGGAGGATGTCGGAAGAAGAGATGGAGAAGTGGCAGTGAGGATCCTAGGACAGCTACTCCATCCCCAGCCCAGTTGTTTAAGTCGCGCGAGAGGGATAACAGCCGTCACTTAGAAGGGCTGCAGAAGACGTGGTCTCCTCAGGTTTTAGTCAAGAGCAAGAGGTAAAGGAAATGGTCCTGGAGGGGACTGAGAACAGCCGAGATTTCCCTGAGGACTGCTATGTGATTCAGCAGGTAGAGAGTTCAGAGGTGGGGGGGGGCGGTGGTCAGTGACGGTGGGTGGCAGGATCCATAAAGGGAATTCCAGGTGCTTTGTGGTCCTGAGCTTCTTGTGGTGGCTGCTGTAGCAGGAGAAAGGACCTGTGGCCCCAAGGCAGGTGGTGGTAGCCCGGGTGGGGGTCGTGGCAGGGGGTCTGCAGAGTTTGGAAGCTCCCTCTTGGTTCCAGCTGATGAAGGCGCCCAGGTGCGGGGTGGGGGGGGTAAGGTCTTCCTGGAGGTACAGAGCACTTTCTTCTCTCCCCGCATCAGAGGCAGGGAGGTTGAAGCAAGGAGCAGAAGAAGCCCAGTCTAGTTCAGGAAGAAGCAAGCTTGCTGGAAGATCCCTCACGGGCCCCAGGGCTGCTGGGACCTTGGCAGCGGGGGACTGCGACTCTTCTTTTTGGTCTGCCGCTAAGACTCAGCAATCGGCTTTGAGACCCCCCGCCCCTTGTTCTCTGGTCAAATTTGGGGTTTTGACTGGCTCAACGGACAGAACCAGGTGGCCCAAGTGTGTTTCCAGGGATCCACCTCACTGGATGGCGGGGCAAAGATGCAGGGGTTCAATGAGGTGAGAACATGCCTGTGAACAGGACAGTACGGACCCTTGCTGAAGTGTCTAACTCATTACATGTAAGATTCTCATCTGTAAGAGTGGGCTCATAATAGCATGTGTCTCATTTGGTTGAGGTGTAGATGAAATGAGTTCTGATATAAACAACACTTAGCACACTGCCTCGTATCCCGTTGGCACCCCGGACCTGTTAGCCACCATTTTTATAATCATGGCGTCTAATACTTTGTAGTCGTTCTGAGGGAAACATCTGACTTATTCCTGTTGTGAGTGAATCATTCAGGTTGCGAGAAAACTAGGGGGAAGGCCTCTGTGTTTGGGGCAGGATGGGAACCCTGGGGTCTGGTGAGGTCCCCAGCAGGACTCCCAGCAATGGGCAATGACATTTCAATATGGCTTTGTTGTTCTTTACGTGGGTCTGAAAGAGCATTGTGTTTCTCTTGGTATTTTATTGCTTTTTGTGGAGGAATCCTATCCTATAGAGACTTGTTTGAATATGGGGACCCCTGATGGTCTGGGGACTCATTCTCAGCTAATGCCAAGGGTCTCAGTGGGTCTCCTTTTGGTACCACCTGCTACTGGCTGCTATGGCCACCCCTTCATCTCCCTGACCGTCACAGCCGACCTCTGCTAGCTTGCTTTTGTTTAGTTTCTCATTCAGTTTCTATTAGGAGAGATCTTGAACTTGAACAGCCGTGCATTCTCCCCTTGAATAAGAATTTTAGTTCTTTTATTTAGTTGTTTAGGATTTATTGGCTTATGTATCTATCTGAGCACTTGTGGGTAAATGTGGGCACAATACATAGGTGTGCCCTTTATTATGAGTTTTAAAAGAGAGCATGAATGTATTGATGGAAGCTGTGTGATAAGAAAAATGTGGTGTGTGCTGGAATATTTTTGGTTCCTACTGAGAAATCCTGAGGACGCCTAAGTGCACGGAGTCTGTAATGTATTATTGGAAGGGAGACCATTATAATTCAGATCACAGGGATTTGCAGCTACAGCAAGGTCACTGAGACCCTTTCTGTGATCTCCCGGTTGTCCCAGGTCGCAGAGAATGCTAAGCTGTGGATATCAAATGCTGATTTTTCTGATGTCTTGCTTTATTGCTGTGGATCTTGGTATAAAACAGGGGAACAATTTTGGGACAATAAACTGCTGTGGAATTGAGGAGCAAAAGTTTTTGCTTTTGACACGAGTCATAAATAACACACTGTTGTAATTTGGGGAATATATGACTATAGACATTCCCTGGGCATATTACTGATGATATTATTTGATCAGTTTCTTCCAATTTATCCTATCAGATGTCTGAAAAAAGTAGATAAGTGACCGAAGACAGGCGTTTTGAAATAGATGGTTTTAAGAACATGGGCATTTTTATGCTTACCCTCTAGTGACAGACCAAGTTTCTGAAGCTAAGTGACTTTTCCTCATTATTACAAGTGACAAATGACGAGCTTCCCCATAAAATCTCTTATCAGGACTCGTATTCAATTACTCCTGTTCTTGAACAGGACATGGCGTATACTGGTCGGTCCTCTTTAGAATGCTTTAGTGTTTAGTCACTTCACTTTCTCTTGTTTCGAAGGATTTCATGGCAAAATGCAAAAATGCATACTTCATTAATTAAAGTGGATTCTAAAATACATGGTGAAATCCTGCATTATTATAAAATGAAGTAAATTGATTCAATTTGCCCGATTCTTGGAACAGGAAATTTGTAAAAGTTAAAGTTTAAAAGTTTAAAAGTTAAAGTTTAAAATTTTAAAAGTTATCTTCAAGTTGCAGAGAACCCTCTTTTTATTGTGTAGAACAATCCATTAGGGTAAACATGGTATAAACACTGGATTTTATGTAGGGGAAAGGTTTTGAATATCACAGGCCATAAAACACAGTGCCCCGAGTCTTTAATTAACTTAATTCTAGACTGAAAAATAAAGCATAAACCTGCTTTATGCTCCGTTCTGTGGCTCCGTGTGAGATCCTGTTCCTCAGCCAGGCTGGGTCATGTGATTTGAGCAGCTCCGGGCGTGTCATCCGCCGTGGGGTGAATTACCAAGCAAGCAGTTCTCTGTCAAGACCTCAAAAGAGAATGGAGAGGGTTTATAAATGTATATTTGGTGCAGGATCCAGCTGTGGAGTCAGGATGCGCCTTCATGCGTGGACCTGGCCAGTTTTTCTGTTACTTGTCAAAGCCGGTGCCGGTGTGTGGTCCGAGATCACAATGACCCTGGGTACCCAGCAATCATTTACCTCACACAGAGATCCCACTCCACCCCCATCAAGGGAACAGGGGCAGAGTCTAACTCTGAGCTCCTGCTCCAAGAAAACAGCTGCTGGTTTTTGTTTTTGTTTTATTTTAATTTTTACTTTATTATAATTTATTTATTTAATAACTTGCATATTTTTTTAAATTTAAATTTTAGGGAGTTAGCTAGCGTACAGGGCAATATTGATGTCTGGAGTAGACTTCAGTGATTCATGACTTAGATACAGCACCCAGTGCTCATCATAGCAAGTGCCCTTAGCACCCATCACCCATATAGCCCATCCCCACCCACCTCCTTCCATCAACCCTCGGTTTGTTTCCTATCATCAAGAGTCTCATGGCTTGTTTCTCTCCTTTTTTTCTTTTCCCCCTTCCCATATGTTCATCTGTTTTTTTTTAAGTTCTATATATGAGTGAGATCATATGGTATCTGTCTTTCTCTGACTTATTTCACTTAACATAATATACTCTAGCTCCAGCCTGTCATTGCAAATGGCAAGATTTCATTATTTTTGATGGCTGAGTAATATTCCATTATATATGTATGCATATATATAATATGTGTGTATATACATATATATACATACCACATCTTCTGTATCCATTCATTAGTATCCATTTGTCAGTCGATGGACACTTGGCCTCTCTCCATAGTTCGGTTGTTGTTGATAATGCTGCTATAAACATTGGGGTGCATGCATCTTTTTGAATCTATTAAAAAAATTTTTTTTTAAAGATTTTATTTATTTCTTTGACAGAGAGAGATCACAAGTAGGCAGAGAGGAAGGCAGAGAGAGAGAGGAGGAAGCAGGCTCCCTGCTGAGCAGAGAGCCTGATGCGGGACTCGATCCCAGGACCCTGAGATCATGACCTGAGCCAAAGGCAGCGGCTTAACCCACTGAGCCACCCAGGCACCCTGTATTTTAAAATTTTTTAAAGAAATTATTTATTTGACAGAGAGAGAGGGAGGGAGAGAGCACAAGCAGGAGGAGTGGCAAAGGGAGAGGGAGAAGCAATCTCCCCACTGAGCAGGGAGCCTGATGTGGGGCTTTATTTCAGGATCCCTGGGATCATGACCTGAGCAAGAGGCAGATGCTTAACTGACAGAGCCACCCAGGCATCCCTGTATTTTTTTTTTTTTTAATCTTTTGGGTAAATACCTAGTAGTGCAATTGCCGGATAGTTTGATAGTTCTGTTTTTAACATTCTGAGGAACCTCCACACATTGTCTACAATGGCTGCACCAGTTTGTATTCCCACCAACAGTGCAAGAGAATTCCCCATTCTTTTCTTTCTTCCTTCCTTCCTTCCTTCCTTCCTTTCTTTCTTTCTTTCTTTCTCTTTCTTTCTTTCTTTCTTCTTCTTCTTTTTCTTTTTTTTAAGATTTTACTTATTTGTTTGACAGAGAGAGATAAAAGTAGGCAGAGAGCAAGGCAGAGAGAGAGGAAGAAGCAGGTTCCCCACTGAGCAGAGAGCCCGATGCAGGGGTCCGTCCCAGGACCCTGAGACCATGACCCGAGCCAAAGGTAGAGGCTTAGCCCACTGAGCCACCCAGGTGCCCCGAGAATTCCCCTTTCTTTGCATCCTTGCCAACACCTATTGTTTCTTGTGTTGTCGATTTTAGCCCTTCTGACAGGTTCTTTTCTTCTATTTCTTTGTGGTTTTGATTTGTATTTCCCTGATGATGACTGATGTTGAGATAGCTGCTGTTTGTGTGAGACTTGTCATCCCTTCCCCAAAGCGAGGTTTTTTAATACCCATGGGTCAGTTAGTATCTACATGGAGAACTTCAATTGCTTTCATTTTTTCCATTTTCTCATCTCTCTGCCTTTTCACAGTCTCTTTCCTCTACCTGGAACACCCTTCTTGTGGCCCTTTCAGAGGTCAGGTTTGAGGTCTCTTCCTTAGAAGCCACTAGCTTAACTGAGATGCATTTCTAGCACTCTGCACTTCTGTGAGTGGAGCCCTTCTTGCTCTATCTTGGGATTTTGGTTTGAGTAACTCTCTCCACCACTAGGTTATACATTTTTTCTTAGTATTTAAAAAAATTGTTTCTTCTTTATATTTAAATCTTTAATTCATATTGATTTAATTTGGTGCAAAATGTGAAGTAGGGGTCAACTTAAGGAAGAATCCTTCCTTAATCTTTTCCTTACCTACATCTGGAAGATCACTACATACTCATTTGACATTTATAGAGGGACCACTGGGCATCAGCCACAGTAGTTGATGATAGGGATGAGAAATGCCTGATATACTCCTGATCTCAAGAAGCTTATGTTCAGTTGGAAAAGACCTAAATACAAACAAATAGTCATTAGTCAGACCATATGAAATTGCCATTTTTGTAAGCCAATTACAGTCAAATCTTGGCAATTTCATGTGGTGTAATCCAATACAAAATAAGCACAATGTCTTAGCTTGACTTTCTCTGACCATGGAGCTGGAGGCAAGACACATGCATGTAGGCAGTTTATTTGAAAATGATTCAAGGGAGCAGTAGAGAGGGAGGGAAGAAGGGAGTGAAATAAGGAAGGAGAGAAAGCCAGAACACAGGGATGCTTACGGAGTTGGCCACTGCCCCAGCCACTGGCACTCAGTTTGCTGGAACTTCTAAGGACTTTGATAAAAAGTTAGTCAGAACATCCTGCCCAGGGGATGAAAAGGGCAACTTTATCCAGTTCCAGAGTATTTCTTCCATTTGGCCTTTGCATGTATCTAGTGGGTTTCTGTGGGTGTTCCATTATTGGCATCAGAGAAGGCCTGGGCCAGGCAGGGAGGTGCAAGTGGTGTGGGCCGAGGAGAGGGGGGTCAGATCACACCTGTGCGCAGCTGGTTGACATGGGGTTGACGCTAGTAGCTGCACCAGTGGCTGGAGTAAGAGACGGAGCTGAGACCATGGGAAGGGATGTTGGGTCCAAGCAGCAGTAGTGGTACATCTGGGGATGAGTGGCTGATTCTGTGGAAGTTCGGCTGAGAGGGAGAAGAGCACAGTGACCAGGGAAACGGAAGAAGGGAGGGTTGAACTGAGTCTTCCAGGACTCGTGGGTACCCTCCAGGTAGAAGGGGGCTGGTAGTGGTCACTCCACATGGAGACAGCAGCATGGGCACAGGCCCAGAGGCCCAGAACCTGCTACATCTGGAGAACCTGAAGTCAACTGATATGGCTGTGTTATGAAGTCTGGGTGTGAGAGGTGGGATGTGGCTGGAGAGACAGGCAGGGGTAGATCAAGAAGCAGATTTGGGAGTTGTGTTACTTTACCTGGTTGGCCATCACAAAATACCACAAACTGAGTGGTTTGAACGACAGAAATTTATTGTCTCTGAGTTGTGGGGTCACAAGTCCAAGATCAAGGTGTTGGCAGGATTGGCTCCTTCCGAGGGATGCGAGGGAGAATCTGTCCCCAGCCTCTCCCCTAACTTTTGGTGGTCTGCTGCAGTGTCTGGCACTCTTTGTCTTGTTGACCTATCGCCCCGATCTCTGCCTCTGTCTTCACACTGTGTTCTCCTGTTAGTGCGCCTGCCTTCCGATGCCCCTTTCTGTAAAGATACCAGTCATACTGAATTAGCACCCACCCTACGGACCTTATTTTGACTGGATTATCTCTCTAAAGATCTGATCTCAAAAAAGAGGTTATATTCTGAGGAGGTCCTGGGGGGTATGAAGTTGGGGGAGAGGCACCATTCAGTCCATAAATGGAGGGAAATCAGATAATATGTTGGGAGTCAGAAGTTGAACCGAGTAGGCTCTCCCGAACTCTGCTGACCTCTCCTTGCCACCATCTCCCCCCACTTTGCCGTGGGCCCCGGGGGCTGAGAGCTATTTCTGTGCTTGGACTTCTTTCCCCTCCCCAAACTCTTTGTGGCATTCAGGAAAGCACAGCAGCTACATGGGGCTGGGTATTTGAACAAAGAGTTTAGGAAATGTCTTTAAACATCTGAATTTGCAACATCTTTCCCAGGCTGGGTCACTTTGTTTCAAGTTGTCATAACCCTTTCACTAGAGAGTGTGTGTGTGTGTGTGTGTGTGTGTGTGTGTGTGTGGTTAAAGAAGGTTGATGTCAATGAGCTTGGGCTTTATTGGGTAGGAACTGAGGAGATACTGGTAAGTTCTCAGGCAAGAGTGGCATGATGAGTGTTTTTGAGAGATCATTATGAAAGCAGGGTGAAGAGGGATTTGAAGAAGTCTACATTGGAGGCAAGTGTTGTCTCATGCAGTGATTCAGATAAGGAACGGAGCATAAACTAAGGCATGGGTGCGTGGTAGAGTCCCTGGGAGCTTTCACAATATCCGTGTTCAAACCCCACCTCACACGAACTCAACCACAGTCTCTGGAAGCAGGACCCAGACACTGGCCCAGTTTTATTAATACTGTCTTGGTGATTCCAGTCTGAGGTCAAGGCTATGAATCATTGACCTAAGACAAGACCATGGGGGAAGGTTCATAGCAGATAGATAGATGCTGAGGAAGTAGAACCACAGGTTCTGGCAATCATTTCAGTGAAAGACTGACAGGAAGGACAAGTATGGAGGGTGGGTTTGGTGTTCTTGCTTAATTGGGCATTGCTATCGCTGCTAGATAAGCGTTATGCATTTTTAAAGAATTAGAGCATGCTGATTTATACTAATACCAAAATTATATTAAATGTGATTTAATCTTTTATTCAGAAGGCATTTGGGATTTTCCAGTAGCCGTGTGGCACTGTTCTGTACATAACTGAGCTTCTGTTCAGCACTACACTAGATGTCCCCGTAGAAGGAAGGGTTGGAGCAAATCACTACCATTTCCATTGTCCCATGGTGCACCTTCTGACCTGTTAGGAAACCTTCAGGGACCCACCCGTGTTTATGTAGTAAATTCCACGTTCCTTGCCTGGAAATCAAGACATGATGCTTCCACCCATCCCTTAAATAAATAAACCCATTGCTCAAACTATTTTCTGTGGTTTTACAATATTTTACAATAAATTAGTATCTGTATTGGGTGTGTGATATGCATCAGCCACTGAGGCATTTATTTTATTTTATTCATTTTATTCTATTCTATTTATTTTTAAAAAAGATTTATTTATTTATTTGACAGAGAGGGAGAGATCACAAGTAGGCAGAGAGAGAGGGGGGAAGCTGGCTCTCTGCCAAGAGAGCCCAATGTGGGGCTTGATCCCAGGACCCCGAGATCATGACCCAAGCCGAAGGCAGAGGCTTAAGCCACATAGGCACCCATATTTTATTTTATTTTTAACATATAATGTATTATTTGCTTCAGGGGTACAGGTCTGAATCATCAGTCTTACACAATTCACAGCACTCACCACAGCACATACCCTCCCCAGTGTCCATCACCCCTCCACCCCACCCCTTCCACCTCCCTCCCCTCCAGTAATCCTCAGTTTGTTTCCTGAGATTAAGAGTCTCTTATGGTTTGTCTCCCTCCCTGGTCCCATGTTGTTTCATTTTTTCCCTCCCTACCCCCCCAACCCCCTGCCCTGCCTCTCAAATTCCTCATATCAGAGAGATCATATGATAATTGTCTTCCTCTGATTGACTTATTTTGCTCAGCGTAATATCCTCTAGTTCCATCCACATCATTGCAAATGACAAGAATTCATTTCTTTTGATGGCTGCATAGTAGTCCATTGTATATCTGTACCACATCTTCTTTATTTATTCATCTGTTGATGGACATCTAGGTTCTCTCCATAGTTTGGCTATTGTGGACATTGCTGCTATAAACATTCAGGCACACGTGCCCCTTCGGATCACTACATTTGTATCTTTAGGGTAAATGTGCAGTAGTGCGATTGCTGGGTTGTAGGGTAGCTCTATTTTCAACTTTTGAGGAACCTCCATGCTGTTTTCCAGAGTGGCTGCACCAGCTTGCATTCCCACCGACAGTGTAGGAGGGTTCCCCTTTTTCCGCATCCTCACCAACACCCATCGTTTCCTGACTGGTTAATTTTGGCCATTCTGACTGGTGTGAAGGTTTTATTTATTTATTTGAGAGAGAGACAAAGAGAGCACACACACAAGCGAGGGTGGGGCAGAAGGAGAGGGAGAAGCATACTTGCTGCTGAGCAGGATCCCATTGAGAGGCTTGATCCCAGGACGCTTGGAATCATGACCTGAGCCAGACAGACGCTCAGCTGACGGAGACAGCCAGGCACCCCCAGGCACTATCTGAGGCATTTAAAACTATATTCTTCCTAATTCTTGTAACAGCATGATATGGTTGGCTTTATCATCTTACTTGTGACAACACTTAGGCTCATTCATGTTTTGCAGCCCCTCTAAATTCACCTAGTTAATAAATAGCAGAACTGGGATTTGAACCCGGGACTATAGCTCACATTATTCCTATCACACCACATTATCTATCCCGTTTGCTATGAATGTTTCAGCTTCTGCTGTTTTATACATGCTGTTACTTCTTTATGATGTGGCCTTCCTCCAGTGGTGTGTAAATGTTTCATAACTGGCTTTCTCACTGCAGTTCTGCTGTATTGGTTGACATATTTTTTTTACATAAAAGGTATTTTTAAAAAAAGATTTTATTTATTTATTTGGCAGACAGAGATCACAAGTAGGCAGAGAGGCTGCCAGAGAGAGGAAGGAAAGCAGGCTCCCTGCTGAGCAGAAAGCCCGATGTGGGGCTCAATCCCAGGACCCTGGAATCATGACCTGAGCTGAAGGCAGCGGCTTAACCCACTGAGCCACCCAGGTGCCCCCATAAATAGGTATTTTAGAATGTTTTGATCATCAATGGTGTGAGGGACTTTGCTGAATCACATAACAATTTTCAAATGCTGGAAGATTTCTTCAAGTCTTTGGTGTCATTCACGATGCAACAAATACCGACATAATTTTTTGTTTTTAAGATTTATTTTTAAGTAATCTCTACACCCAAGGTGGGGCTCAAACTCACAACCCCAAGATCTAGAGTCTCTTGCTCTTCTGACTGAGCCAGCCAGGCACCACCGCCCCCACAACATGGTATCTTTAAAAGTTGAATCTGTGTTATTAAGATTTTTCCATTACTTTCTTAGTCTAAACAACCAACAAAGCAATAAATCAAGCCCTGATTCTTAGCATTTGCAGATTTCTGCTATGTAAATGCTCCCAGCATGAAAGAAATTTGGAAGAGCTATGCAGTAGCTACATTATATTATATTAAAATATATATATATTATGTATATAGTATATAGTAATGCTGTGTATGATTACATAGCATATCCACCATATAGATACCATAGATGTTAATATACTGAGCAGCATAAATTACAGTAAAATGCAGTAAAGTAATGAGGAAGCAGTGAGTTCTGAGTGTTTATTTAGATAATGTTCAATTATGTATTGATACTATATTATCCATTATAGTACTAAATAATATAAATATACATTTATAAGGTATAATTTATTTAATTTTAAGATTTTTATAATTTAATTTTTAGTCATGGTTGCATTTAATGGCTGTCTGACGGTATTCCTGAAAAAGGTAACCAGCAGCTCTCACGAGACCGTGTGAGCTGGCTCCCACACACCCCTGCTCTTCTTCCTCTCCACTGACCCAGACTCAACCCAGTCTGCAAGCTCTGGCCAAAACCCCAGCTTGCTACAAAACCCTCCAAGCACCCCATTCGGTTTTCCTTCCTGTAAATCCTTCTGTCCTTTTAGTGGATACCAGTCCTTAACACCTATCTGATGGGATTGTTTAATTCCATCTTTTATTTTTAGTAGGTCTGTTTCGTCAACAATCTGGTCAGCTCTTCCAGGGCGGAGAGCTTGCTTAGTACCTTTGTACTTTCGGACAGTACTTTGCATCATCTTCGCACGTGAAGTACTTGATGTTACACTGTTGGTTTTTGGATCCATTAGCCAGATGCAGTAGTACCATTCGTCCCCGTCTGCAGAGGAGCACAAAAATACCAGCCTGGTTCCAGGCAAATGGGAGCTGATTGTGTTTGCAGAGCTCACACACCACCGACTTCGGGGTCGGGGGGGCAGCAAAACTCACTTAGCGTGATCTTGGCACACACTGTTCACATCTTCAGACTCTCTTTCTTTGAAAAGCTCAGCCTTTGGCCCTCCGAGGCCCTGGCAGCCCGCATCCAAGCATCATTACTGTATGGCATTACTTGCCTCCTCCTTTTCTTATGCGGGAGTTCTATCTACCTGTTGAATTTTGAATGAAAACCCAATGAACAGAAGCTCTGCACTGAATTCTGTATTTTGTTCCTTGCTGGGCTTCCATGAATATAAAACACCAACACAAAGGGGAGAGTCAGCAGGTAGAGATCAACACCATCCATATTTAATGGGAAGGGAGCCTGACCTCATAGATGGGAAAAACCATGTTAGAAGAAGGCAAAGTTCAGTAACTTGCCCATGCTTACTGAGTGAGTGCTGACAAAAAAAAAAAAAAAAAAAAAAAGGAATATATGTCTTATAACAAATTTTCCTGATTTGTAGTACCATCATTTTAATTCCTAAGGAGAAAAATAATGCATACAAGTAAGGGATTACATAGTGATTGGTAATCAGGAGATTTCCTTCTCCTACCATGGGGTACAAAAGCAGGGACAGAGATACACCTCTTTCACTGAGAACCTAAGCTCTGTGTGATTGGGCTGGCCTTGTGCCCACTTTAAGGGAAGACAGTGGAACACTCACAGTCCCTACCCCCTACCAGAAAATCAAGGATTGCAAGGCAGAGATGCATAGAGCCAGAAGCACAGCAGTCTCCTTACCTGTCACCGGGTATGTGGCTCCTGATGGTGGGGTCCATGGTGGCTCTTGGCAAGGCTTTCCCAGTGAAAGTATGCCTCAGCAGTTTCTTCCCTGGTCCTCAGTGGTTTTCAACTTCTTTCTGAGGCAGCTTTTCTGGTGGCAACATGACCAGTAGCAGTAGCTTCCATTATAGCACCTGTAGCTCTCAGTAGCTGTGGCTTCCAAAATCCCCGTCAGGGTTCCTGGGATCTCCGATATGTCTCCAGACTCTCCAGTAGCTGCCATGTCTCTCTGCGGCTGGCAGACATCACGGCTTTTTCTGCATCAGATGTACAAATCAATTCATGTTTACAATACCTACATCAACAGATATAAAACATGGAGTCTCACAGGGTGTCTGGGTGGCTCAGTTGATTAAGGGCCCAACTCTTGGTTTTGGCTCAGGTCATGATCTTGGGGTGTTGAGATCAAGCCCTGTGTTCTCTCTGATCAGCGCAGAGTCTGCTTGAGATTCTCTCTCTCCCTCTTCCTCCCCATCCCCCATCAAAGAAATAAATACATAAACATTTAAACAAAAACATGGAGTCTCACCATTGTCCCCTGTTTCTATTTACACATATTCCTTTTGCACTGGACATACAAACATCAGTGAATATCTATCCAGAAAGATCTAGGAAGGTCCCAACCTACACTCAGTGGGACCATGGGTTGAATTCTTATTCTACTACTGCTGCTTCCTCATTTAAATAGTTTTCCATTTATTCAGTCATTCAACCTCCCACTCAATATTTATTGAGCACCTATTATGTTCTGGGGACTACACCCTGGAGAATTAGACCTAATGTTCCTATTCAGGGTGCTCACTAAGTCTAATAATAATTGTTATTATAACAACAACAATAAAAAATACTCATAAAATGCTTAGTATGTGCCATTCCTCAATATCATCAGGTAAATACTCTCATTCTTCCCTACTTTCAAGTGAGAAACCAGGGCCTGGAAAGATACTGCTGCCCATGTTTGCACAGCAAGTCAAGTAAATGGGCAGTCTCTGTTTCATGTCCCAGCCCCTCAGGGGTGGGGCAGAGTGTATAATTGTACATCAGGTGTGATTCAACCCTAACCAGGTGGTCATAGAGTCTTACCCCCACCTCATTCTAAGATTTTCCAGAGGGAACACTATTTAAAAAAGAAAAAAAATAATTGTTTTTAAGAGGAACTAACAGGGAAGCAGTAACCATAAAATGAGAAAGTAGCCTTCTAAAATGGGAAAAGCATTCGGCTTTAGGATTCACATAACCTTCCCACATGTCTCTAGCCCTTCTGAACTCAACCTTATTTCTGGAGAAAGGGTCTTTACAGTGTTGATTTAGAAAGAGTCAGAAAGGTCTGTGATTGCTAAGAAGCTGTCAGGAAACCTTCTCAGGGGAGAAGAAATCAGGTGCGCGCAGAACCCATCTCCTTGCAGCTGGGGAAAGGCTTTCTGTGGACCCGGAGGAGAGTCCCCAACTCCAGGGTATCAGCAAAGTTGCACCCTCCCCGATGTATGCTGCTTCAGTGGGGCAGCTCTTTGAATGGGAAGCGATGCCAGATCTCCTAGCACCAGTCTCTCAGGAACGTAAATCAGATAACCAACAGTCCGAGAGGATTCAACAATACACACTGTGGCGAGAGTCATGTAGTACCACAGCCGTCATGGGTTCTGTCCATGTAGAGAAGAAAGGAAAAAGTCAGTACAGTACAATACTCCCCCCGTGCCCCCTTTTGGTCACAAGCTCAAAAGACGTCCTTAGACTGACCTGTGCAGCCAGTTGGCTTGCTGTCCTGTAGCGATGACAGCCCGTGGTGGGTTCCTGTGTTTTGGGTGATCATCTGCTTTGGTGATCAGCTGAGAACACTTGCTCTGGAGCTGAACCCTCCTGGTGGTATTTTTCCACGCCCGACTGGGGCTTGACAGAAGTTTTTCCTGTCCGCAAGAACAGAAGATGATGCCAAAAGGAAAGAGCTTAATGAGCTCTTGGCAGTGATTCTATATTATTTCTAGAAGAAAGGGCTTAAGTTCTAGTGTGGTTTTTTCAAAGCAAAATTCTTCGTGGCCATACTTTTCCTAACTATGGGGAAACTGTGCCAGTAAATCTCTAAGTAATACAGGACATTTGATGAAAATCTTTTGTTTGAGGCTAAGAGATTTGGGGGGGCCTTGCCAATTATTTTTTTTTTTAACCTTCATTTCTTTGATTATTCTCTTTCCCTTTTCTCTCTTCTTTTTCTGGGACTTCCATAGTGTATCTGCTGATATGATTGATGGTGTCCAGTAGGTTTCTTAGATTTTTTTTTCATTTTTCTTCATTCTCTTTCTTTTATTTTCTCAGACTGTGTAATTTCAATTGACCTACCTTTAAGTAGTCAAGTTTCAATTCCAGTTATTGTACTTTTCAGCTCCATAATTTCTGTTTTGTTCCTTTTAATAATTTCTCTCTTTATTAATATTCTCCTTTTGGTCAGACACTGTCCTCACGATATCCTTTAGCTTTTTGAACACATGTAAAACAGCTGACTCATAATCTTTTCCTAGTAACTCCAGTGTCCGGGCTACCTCAGAGATGGTTTCTATTGAGTGTCCCTCCCCTTCCCCCAGGTATAGACCATATTTTCTTGATTCCTTCCATATCTCACAATGTTTAGATGAAAAGTAGACAGGTTGAGCATTGTAATGTGTGACTTTGGAAACAAGATTCTCCAACTTCCCCAGGGTCTGTTTCTGCTTGCTTTTAATGTTTGTTTTTTAGGGGCTTTTCTGAGCCAGAGTTTAAGTCTATATTTTTGTCATTTTTGACCTTTGAAGTTTCTGTTCTGTTAGCCTCCTGGTCAGACAATGAGTGGACACAGGTTTCCTTCAGTGTTCGGAAATCACATATCTCTGAGTTTTTGCCCGGGACTCTGTGTGTGTTGGGGTGAACCTTCAGTCCTCAGCCATGCAGTTTGTAACCCTGCTTTAGTCTTCACTTCCTGTGTGTGCAGAGTCTGGATCAGCCAGGGGTGAGGATGAAAGGTCTTCTCAGGTCTTTCCTGAACACATGTAGTCCTGTTTTTGAGGCTGTGGCTTTCCAGGTTATCGGAATACATTGGAAATTTTCCAAGCTCTTATGCCCCAAGGGTA
Organism: Mustela nigripes; assembly: GCF_022355385.1. Taxonomy (NCBI): domain Eukaryota; kingdom Metazoa; phylum Chordata; class Mammalia; order Carnivora; family Mustelidae; genus Mustela; species Mustela nigripes. The sequence goes on from NC_081568.1 coordinate 94,048,395, forward strand.
ATATTTCCCAGCGTTTCCTCCATGCTTTTTATTTTTCAAAATTTTAGAAAAGTTTTTTATTTAAATCTCCACCTCCAACATGGGGTTCCAACTCATGACCCCAAGATCAAGAGTCACAGCTTTTCTGACTCAACCAGCCAGTTGCTTCCCCCACCCCGCCATGCTTTTTAATCTATTGTCTGTTCCAATTGTAAATTGTAAATGTTTTTACAACATTATAAATGTTTTTGACAAATGCACTTTGGGTAATGGTTATAGTACTGGGTGTGTTCCAGTTGGGGGAGATAAAACAGGCCTCTTTGGGGGCACCTGGTGGCTCAGTCAGTTAAGGATCTGACTTCAGCTCACGTCATGATCTCCGGGTCCTGGGATCGATTACCATATCGGCCTCCCCATCAGTGGGGAGTCTGCTTCTCCCTCTCCCTCACCATTCCCCTACCCCTGCTTGAGCGCCCCCCCTCAAATAAATAAAATCGTCAAAAAAGAGAACAAAAACATGCTCTTTGAGCAAGGCTTCCATGGAAGCATTAGATAGATCACCAAGGACAATTCTTTGCAAATGAGAATGGTTCTGCTCTCTCTGGAACCTCATAGATACTGGGACTGCGGGCTGTTACTTTCAAGGCAACTGTTAAGCTGAGGGCAGGCAAGGGGACTAGAGTAAATTAAAATGCCCCAGAGCTCACTGTTCTTACTGAGATTCAGCCCCTTTTGTTGATTGAGTGCCCCCCAAATTGTAGCCATCTATTGGGTTCATTTCCAGAGTTCCAGAAAAAGTGGATTCTGACAGTTCTTTGCCAGTGTTTTATTTGCTCTCACGGAGGAGTGCACTCCTGCCATTTCTTACTCTGACATTTTCACTGGCACCGCCTTGCTGGTTTTTCTCTCAGGGTTGTTGGACCTTGTTGTTGTGTTCTGAGAAGTTCTTCCTTCCTTTCTTTCTTTCTTTCTTTTTTTTTTTTTAAGGTTTTATAAACATATCATGTATTATCAGCCCCAGGGGTACAGGTCTGTGAATTGCCAGGTTTACATACTTCACGGCACTCACCATAGCACATTCCCTCCCCAATGTCCATAACCCAACCGCCCTCTCCCGACCCCCCTCCCCAAGTTCTTTCTTAAAGATACTAATATTTTGTGATCTTAGCAATAAATAGTTTTGCCTAGTTCACCTTTTGGTAGTTGACTATGTTCATGGTGTTTTGACCTCTACAAAAGTTTTTGGTTATTATGTTATCAAGTTTATTAACCTTTTCTATGGATTTGAGCCATACTGAGAAAAATTGCCCTTCTCTCTAATTCTGGAGCTATTTACATATATTTTCTTAAGGTACTTATATAGGTTTATGTTTTATCTGAAAATCTCTAATCAATTTGGATTTTATCATGATGTGTATTATGAAAAATGGGTCTAATTTTCTTTTTCATATAGCCGGCCCCTCACACTGTTAGCATGACTCTTTCCTCTCTGACTTGAGATGCTTCCTTTATTGTATATGAAATTTCCATGTGCAGTTAGGCCTAGGTCTGGATTTTCTATTCTGTTCCATTGGTTTCTCTAGTCATGTGTTAGTGCCACACTGTTTTTTATTAACTTATAGAGGCTTTATTTTATATAAGCTAGTTCCCTGTCTTCACATTGTTTTTCTTTTTTTTAGGTTTTCTCCCCCTGGCATTATTGTTTATTCTTCTTCCAAATGAACTTTGTAGTACACTTACTTTGTGCCAGACAAAAATTCTAGTGATATTTTATTTTTAATTTTAATTTTAATTTTTTTTTTAAAGATTTTATTTATTTGTCAGAGAGAGCGAGTGAGAGCGAGCACAGGCAGACAGAGTGGAAGGCAGAGTCAGACGGAGACGCAGGCTCCCTGCGGAGCAAGGAGCCCGATATGGGACTCGATCCCAGGACGCCGGGACCACGACCTGAGCCGAAGGCAGCCGCCTAACCAACTGAGCCACCCAGGCGTCCCTCTAGTGATATTTTATATTGGAATTTTATTCAGTTTATATATTGCCTTCACGATAACTGATATGCCAAACATGCTCTATTTCTGGACTTTTTCAAGGTGACTTTTGGGACACGAAGGAATCCTTTGCGCTTCCCCCCATAAAGATTTTGGGCATTTCTTATTAAGTTGGCACCTGTGTATTGATATCATAAATGGGGTATTCTCTCTCATTCTAAGGTTCTTCTTTGTATATATAAAGCCCACTAACTTTGGGACATTGATTTTATAATCTGCTGTTTTGTTCTTCTATAAAATAGCTTTTCCATGGGTTCTTTTGGGTTTTCCAACTATAAAATAATGCCAGCTGCTGGGATATTATGTTTGGGTGGCTTTAGTAAGGACTGGGAAAGCTCCCTTGTGAGAGAGTTCTGGACATCACTATTTATTTATAAGACCTATATGCCAAGGTAACCTCTCATATACTTCAGCATTTCTTAGGGTATTACTATGATTTTAGGCCTAAACTAGCCTCCACCAGAGAAGTTGAAAAGTTTCCTTATCGGGATCCTTTTTGTCTACAAATACACATGTATAAACACAACACGGACACACACAATCTGTTTGGCTCTTGAGAAATAAACATGTGTGCAGAGCTAAAGACACTCTACCCCATGAGGTTACCAGGTAAATCAGGGCCCTACTGTTGACAGTGACCAGCAGCCCCTCACTGTGGTTCGCCAAAACGGAGATAACAATTCTGACCTTGAGGTGAAGCTCTTTACTTTCTCAGGGCGATTTTGTGCTTCACATTCTTTTTTACTCTAACGTTACTCATCCAGTGCCATGTGGGGGCAGTGGCAATCCCATTCCCATTTCCCAGAAAACAGGGCTTCCTGGGCTAGTCAGCTGGCTAAGGGAGGAGCACGGATTAGAACTCCGCTTTTCTCTCTTACTGTCTGTTCTTTCCAACATGCTCAAATACCTGCAAACCCTTTTGTTGCTATTAAAGCCCATTTCTTTCTTACCTTCCCTCCGAGGAGTCCGGACAGCATCCCCTATTATAATTTCTCTTCATATGTATGAATCCTGTGATTTTGCTCCCTTCCAGCTTCCCCTTCGGCAGGTTAAATCGCCCTGATTCCATTCCTCATAGAGTTTATCTCCCACCTCTTTTGTCAGTTTTAACAAAGAGGTTGTGACTCTTGGGTCCCTGCTCAACTGAGCTCTTCCTCATTATTTTGTAACCTTTATACCTCCTTCCAGGGAGAGTTAAATAAAGCCTGTGGGTTTTTGATACGAATGTCTGGCAGGCTCGTGCTCACACAGGAAGGTTTCCAGCCAGGCTCGCTGATGAAAGCCTCGCTCCGGTGACGGAGGCTCATTCATGGCAGATGAAAGGCAGAGCTCCTCTGCTCATTCCAAAACCCACAGATGGGGACGGTGCCCACATGAAGGTCCAAATTCCAGCGCAAGTCCCGTTCTGGCAGGAGGAGACAGGCTGTAATGAGAATATCGAGAAACTAGAAACCACCGGCTAATTACTTCAGGTGAATAATTCATTTTTTGGAAAGACACTGTTCTTCCAGCCTGTTAATCATGTGTAAAAATTATCCTTGACCTAGAATTCCATTATTGCACCTGAGCCAGCCTGAAAATTAGAGAAATTAAGTAGCATAACATATAAGTAGTAAAAAGGAGAATAAATCTTGAGAGTTAACGGCTGCGCGATGTTCTGTATGTTAAAGCGTGAAGCGTGTCAAACGTGCTTGGGTGGCATTTTAAATATGGCACCAGAATCTCCTTCTCTTTTGGCATCCCCAGTTTCCCTTCCTAGCTTTTTCTCTCTGCACCCACAAAGAAGGTGCCAGATTTGGATGATAGGAGGGCATGGCATCCATCAGCCAGGTGAATTGCTTTCTTTCTTTCTAGGAACAAGAAGTGGCTATCGCAGTCCTTCAGAGAGCACTGGTTTTGGAGTCAGAGAAACGTGCTCAGGCCTTACCTGAGCACCTCCTAAATCAGGCTCAACACCTTTATTTTGCGGAAGAAAGAACTGAGGTCCAGACAGAGCAAGGGACTTGCTTGGCTCCCCATCTCCACGACTGGAGCCCAGTGCCCTCTCTGTTGAGTTCATGGCTTCTCCGGCTCAGTGTTCACATAATATTGGTCAGTGGCTATATTCTGCTTGCGGCTTGGCTCAAGACATTCACCTAAAGGTAATTACATCTTTTAGATTGAATACCTATACGGAGTTGTTAAGATTGCATTTTCAAAAATGGGGGTAGCGGTGTGTTTTCATAGAACTAAAGCCATCTGCAGATGAGGCTTATTTTCGCAGAAGATTTAAGAATCAAGTCACAGAAACCAGATCATTAAAAAAATGTAAAGATTAATTTGATTATCATACAATTCCAAGTATTTAAATCCTATTTTGAGATCATTATTTAGTTACGGTAAATTTTTTTTTTTGCTTCCATTTTCCTTTCTTTATCTTATTTAAAATGAGCCATTTTATTGTTCTCCAGAATGTATATTTTTAAATGAGTTAAAACTTTATATCACATTTTCCTTTATAACCTGAAATTTAATTATATTGCATTTAATTCAGTTAAGTGCTCATTTTCAGACTCAATTTATAAGTGTTTTTCAAGTTACTGGAAGGAGAACTTCTTTTTCCTCCTCATTCTTTTTTCCTTTGATTTCCTTCTTTCCTTCCTTCCCCTCTTTCTCCTAAAGTAAATGCTTTAGCATTATCTGCTGCTCCCAGGTTTTTCCAAGGTGTGGCACTTTGCAGCTCGGAGTGGCTGGCGAGGTGCTCCTGTCTGGGGGCTCCTGGTCTGTGGCTCACTTATACATGTGAAGCCCTAGGTAGACTTTTGTGGGGACCTTTTTTTGGGGTATCGTGATACTGTGTGCAAATTTCTGTGTTCGTGTGCATTTCTCTGGGAAGAGGGTCTGTAGCTTCATCAGATTCTCAGAGGTGTCCTTGACCCCAAGGGTTAAGTGAGTGTCATTGATGAGAAAAGCAATGCCCAAGAAGTGCAAATGAATCCGCCAGGACCATGTAAATGTATAGTGACAGACCAAAGAGTACACTCTAGGTTGTTGGCTTCCAGTACAAGGCTCTTTCTCCTGCATTATGAAAGCAGGCTTAGTTTCAATTTTAGAGGAGTCACTGTACATGTAATCTTTATGTCTTCTTCTTCTTTTTTTTTTTTTTAAGATTTTAATTTGTTTAATAGAAAGAGCACAAACAGGGGAAGTATCAGGCAGAGGGAGAGTGAAAAACAGGCTCCCTGCTGAGCAGGGAGCCTGATGTGGGGCTAGATCCCAGGAACCTGGGATCATGACCTGAGCCCAAGGCAGATGCCCTAACCAACTGAGCCACCCAGTTGCCCCTCTTTATGTCTTCTTAAATCTGTGTGCCGTGGATGGGTAAGGAATTAAACATAAGTGACTAATAAGATCAGAATAATTAAAACCTCTTATTGACCAACCCAAACCAAAATGCTTTCTAAATTTCAAGTGCTCCAATTCCTTTCATATAAAATTTCACCTACTCCCAGTGTGCTGGAATCATATGTATCTGAAGACAAAGTGAATGGGGCGCGGGGAGAGAGAAAGAGGCAGGTGGGTAGGGTAGGTTACGAGTGTTGGGGGTGTGGACTGGAGATAAGCCAGGGAAAGGATCCATGGGAGGATCCAGGATTTGTGGAAATTTCCAAAGTGTTAGCTCTGCCATTGCTCTCGGTCAAGTAAGCTTGTCAGAAGAGAAAATTGCAACACCCCAGCAACTGATGATGGAGCCACAGGAACCCGGGACATCCCTGCAGGAACCACTGTGTGCCAAGTACCCTCTCGTGAAGTCTGCAGGCACCAGGCAGCCCATAAGTAGAGCTGGAAGAGGACAGTGTTTGCAGAGCACTCAGATCTCTTGTCCCCCAGGCCACCCCACAGATTCCTCATGCTGGTGGGTGCCGTGAGCCCTCCTGTAGGTTGTACAACCTAAGAAAGTTCGTCTCTTCTGGTTTCCACGTTTCCGTTTCACTGTTTCATCTTCATTTTTAGCTTCATGGTCCATATTAATGTAAATTACCGTCTTCACAGGCACAGTTATCAACTCTTCCCCAAATGTGCTGGTAGTGGCCAGCTCATTGATTGTTAATAACCATGAATGGATTTTAATTTCTCTGTGAACGGAGGTGTGGTCTTCAGTGTGCAGGGAAAGGTGCTTTTTCTCCCCAAGGGTGATAAAGATGATGGTTTAATCTTTTTCTCTCATGTTCTTATATAATGGAATCAAATCATGCCCAGGCAGTTTAATCATACCTCTCATAATGGTGGCTGTAATTCTTTGGGTTCTGTTTTATTAGCCGTATTTAAAAATCTGCAGAAACTCAGATCGCTCAACGGGCCAAACATCTTGATGTCTCTTTCCAGACAACAACAAAAATTTTTTTTAATAAAATAAAGGCAAGGAAGGAAGACAAAGTTAATTGAGTGTCTGATGGAGGCTATTTGGGCAAGGCCGTGTTACCGCCCGCTGCTTGAGAGGGGGTGGGGGTTCCAAAGGCAGAGAGCTGCAGAGGGGGATGCTGTACCTGAGCCCGGGTCACTGACCGCACACCCTTTAGTGTGCTAGTGAGACGTCGGGGTGGTTCTAGGGAAGGTGTTGAGGTTGGGTCTGCTCTGGGGGTTTCAAGTCTGGCTTTTTTCCTCCTTTGCTCCCGAGACTGCTTGTACCGGAGGGTTATTGGGACCTTCATGGTTGATGTGTTGGGGAGGGAGGTTTGACTCTGCTGGGACCCTCAGACACCCTTTCCTTGGGCATTTGGGAGCACAGGTAATGCACTTGCACTCCTCCACCGAATTGGCCATCTTTTCTCTGGGCTTTCAGGGGCAGGCAGTGATTTTTGGCAAGACTAAGGTCTCAGCAGCAAACAAAGGCATCTCTTTGAATTGTCTGCAATTTAGCACCATTTACTAAGCCTCTGGCTATGGGGACAACCATATGGTGTCCTGTTCTGGAGCATCCAGCATTTGGTGGCAGCCTCCTATCCTCCGGGGGTGGGGGTGGGCATAGGGATGAGTTTTTAATACAACAAGACCATGATTTTGCCTGTGGGAACGACCATCTGCCAGCATCCGTTTCCTGGGGGGGAGGAGGGAACAGGATGGCACATGACAGGCAAGCGTAAGCACTTGTGTTTCCTTGGCTGGTGGACTTAGGATCTGAGTTTGAAAGTTAGGTATCACCCTGTGAACTTCCCAACATATGGATGGCCACTGTGATATATGAGTAAATCGAAGCACCTGATGTCAGAAACATCTTTGAGTGACTTCCAGAGATTTTTTTTGGCAGAAGCTTCTTTGATGGATTTCCAGAGATTTTTTGCATCATTGACATCAAAATTAGATGGAAGGGAATCTTGAACAGCTTGGCAGCAAGAGTGTGTGTGTGTGTGTGTGTGTGTGTGTGTGTGTGTGTGTTTAGAACCTTGGATCTTGATATTGAAAGGATACCCTATAACCTTTCAGGGGCTGTGTTTGGAGGAAAGCCAATAAATACTTAAAGAGACTTATGGTTTATTTCTTACTAAAATAATCACAAATATCCTGTATAATATGAGCATTTACTCCCCCAACCCAAACTACGCAACCTGGTAAGAGAATCTGGGAGGGATTGACAGTAATCATAAAGCAGATGGGTTTTGACTAGGAAAAACTCCTCAAGCTTTAGAGTTGTTTCCAAAGCAGATGGTCTTAAAAAAAAATGTCAGGAGGTATTATATATCCCACCTTCCTTTATCCTCTATCTATATGAACTTAGGTCCTATATAATTTGAAAATGATCAGTTATAATTTTTATATCTCCCTCTTGGAGGCTGGAAGAGTAGATGTCTCCTTTCCCAACTTTGTATATCTAGGGAGAGCCTGAAAATCTCAAAAATTATCTGAGCATGAAGTGTGTGTGTGTGTGTGTGTGTGTGTGTATGTGTGTGTATGTGTGTGAATAAAGCATTAGTTTAGGAGCAGAGATAGGAAGTGCATGTTGGGAATTCCAGTCTCTCATGTACTCCATTGGTTCCAGTATGAGAGAACAAGGAAGAAGAGGTTTGAAGTCGGTACCTCTGCAACAAATCGGTGATCAATTAGATGAAAACCCATGCAAAATCAAGAATTAGCCTGGGAGATTGGCATATCACACTCTCCATTGACAAACTCTAAGGCTAGATGTAGGTTTCATTCAAAGAAGAGAAAACATTGACATGGAGCCTGAAAAAAATTGTGTGGAGCCACGGAAAGGGTATAGGACCTGGACAACTCAGAGGAAACGCATACCTTTAAAAATCATCTCCCATGGAACTCAGAAGAAAATTTCATAAGGCTTCTTGACATTCTTGAAATAGTTCAAGAGGACTTGACCTCTGTGCATCAAGAGAGAAAGCCAGCAGTGAAAAAGAATTGCAGTGAAAAGGCAGCCTTATAAGATAAAAAGGCAGCTAGATGAATAGAAAGAGGATTGTTCACAGCTGGAATGCCTTTGCAGAATTCACAATTACTTGAAGGCAGCAAAAGCAGAATTGAGGTGAAAAAAAAAAGAGCTGAATTAAAGTGTCCCACAATCTTTTTTTAAAGGAGACATATAATATGAAATTAACAATAATCCAGGTTTTAAAGTCCATATGATATTAATAAAAGAACCTGAAAGAATGGAAGAAAGAATGTGCTTCATTTCTTATCTCAAAAAGAGGCAACTGAAAAAAAAAATAAAGTATTTTCTTGGTTCTGACAGAGAAATATAGGTGAAAGAATTATTTACAGAAGTAGTAGATTATTTAGTGCAATAAGAAACAAACTAATATCCAGAATTCTGGAGCATATAGATCAAAACCAAGTGAACAAACATAGAACAGAAAAAAAAAAAAAAAGAAGAAGAAGAATCAATATAGTTAAAGACTTAAAACTAAATTAGCACTGAGAAAGCATTGACTACTGTGATAAAAATAAGAACAACCAGCTCAGTTGCAATGATAAATATAAATGGGATAAAATATCCTCATTAAAAGAAGTAGAGTTTCATACTGAGTCAGAAAACAGAATCCAACCTTATGCTATCGAAAAGAAGTAGACCTAAAACAAAGTGAAGCAAGTGCTTAAATGTAAAAGGATAAGAGGAGATAGATCAGATAATTGAACAAATTAAAAACAGGTGATAATGTAGATACAATAAAATAGAATCTAAGGAGCCAATAAATTGAGATTAAATAAGATTGTGGGGTCTTCTATGTTAATAAAACAAATTACTGTCAAAAATATATAACTATTGGGGTGCCTGGGTGGCTCAGTGGGTTAAAGCCTTTGCCTTAGGCTCAGGTCATGATCCCGGGTCTTGGGATCGACACTTGCATCGGGCTCTCTGCTCAGCAGGGAGCCTGCTTCCCTTCCTCTCTCTGTGCCTGCCTCTCTGCCTACTTGTGATCTCTGTCTGTCAAATAAATAAATAAAATCTTTTAAAAAATATATATATAACTATAATGAATTCTTATGAACCAAATAATACCGCTTCAAAATATACAAAGCAAATAATGTTAGAAGTAATATAGAAATATAATCTGAACAGCATCACGAATAGGGGTTACTCTGATATATAGTCTTTGCAAGGAACCATAAAAATATTATCAAAATCATCTAAAATAGATATTAAAGTAAATACATTTTACAAAGATTAAAAATTAATAAAACAGAAACTCCCACAAATAATAGGCATCATAAAACACTTTCCTAAATATCTCTAAGGCCAGGTGGAAATAAAAACTTCAAGTAAAGTAAATACAGAATAAGTAAGCATTGTCTCAGAGTCTCATTTTTTTCTTGATTAGAATGTTCTACTTCAGGATGTTGTGGAATCTTTTTCTCTTAATGACTATCATTAAGAAAATCCTAGAATAGTGATGTTCTTAGAATGGTTGAAATAAGTCTAAATAAATGTTCAAATGGCTTAAATATTCTAATATACAGGGGTCTCCTGAAATTTCTGAATATATCTCCTAATTTTCCTAGAGTGCTCCAACCCAGTAAGAAAATTACTTCTTTCAATGAAGAAATAAAATTAAACAGACAAAAATCAAGGTCCCAAACAGGCAAAAGCTTAAAAACAAAACAAACTCGAAACAAAATTCCACTAAACAAAAACCAACCCTCCAAAACACACTGAAACACAACACAGTATCACCACCACCACCACCACCACCACCACCACCACCGTGTCCTTGAGATCAAGAACCTTTTTTGTATTTCTTCTTTTAAAGATTTATTTATTTATTTGAGAGAGCGAATGAGTGCACGCACACATGAGTGGGGGGAACAGACAGAGGGAAAGGAAGAGAAGCAGACTCTCTGCTGAGCCAGGGAACTCATCTGGGGCTTGATCCCGTGACCCCAAGAACATGATCCCGGCTGAAAGCAGTAGTGTGATGCTTTACCAATGGAGCCACCCAGCTGCCCCGTGATTATGAACTTTTAAAACACACATCCTGGGGTGCCTGGATGGCTCAGTGGGTTAAGCTTCTGCCTTCAGCTCAGGTCATGATCTCAGGGTCCTAGGCTCAAGCCCCACATTGGGATCTCTTCTTGGCTAAGAGCCTGCTTCCCCCTCTCTCTGCCTGTCTCTCTGCCTACTTGTGATCTCTCTCTCTCTCTGTCAAATAAATAATAAATAAATACAATCTTAAAAAAAAAATAAAATGCACTTCCTTTCCTGGCTCAAGTTTGTGTAGTACCAGTAGCCCCTGATTGTCTTACTTATTTGCGTTACTGGCCTGGCCTTATACATCTGAATTTGCCATCCTTGAAAAAGGTGAAGAGTTTAGACAGATTCTTACTGTCTTCATCTGTGTTGAAAGCTAATACATGGGAGTTTGCGCTCATGGGATCCTCTGGGGGCAGGGCTGGAGCCGTCTCCCAAGTGTGAAATGAGTTCATGTGCAGCCAGCATTGTAAGGGCTCCGCCAAAACTCTAAGGAAGTGGGGCTGTTCAGTCCTGATTGGGAGGTGAGCCAACTACATCCTCCTAAAGCAAAACAGAGAAATGGAAGGAAGATTATGCAGTAATGGGTTATAGATGTATTAGGGTGGTTTTAATATTTCCTGTAGGCACTGGTATTTGGAGGTTTCTAAATATGTCTTTTAGGTAGATTTAGTTCCTAGGTATGCTTACATTCTTTTATTTATATTTGCCTCATTTTTTTTTTAAAGATTTATTTATTTGACAGAGAGAAATCACAAGTAGACAGAGAGGCAGCCAGAGAGAGAGAGAGAGAAGCAGGCTCCCTGCTGAGCAGAGAGCCCGATGCGGGACTCGATCCCAGGACCCTGAGATCATGACCCGAGCCAAAGGCAGTGGCTTAATCCACTGAGCCACCCAGGCGCCCCTATATTTGCCTCATTTTAAAAAGGATTTGAGGCTGTTACTACCAAAGGGTGGAGAACCATCTCCCCTAGAGATAAGCAAAAGAGAAATTTAATAAGAATTAAAAGAGAAGTTTAATAATAATAATAATATTTTTATTTTAATAATAAAACTGACTAGAATCCAGTTTGCTTTTTATTAGCACCTGTACCAGTAATTCTAAACAATACCTGTGGTAAAATATTCCTCCTCAGGAATCCAAGATGGATGACTCTATTGTTTACTTTAAATACAAAGAGTATTTGTATCTATTTAAAATAAGTGTTTGTATTTATTTCAAATCATGCTTCAAAATTGTGTATCATTTCCTGTAAATTGTAATATGGCTAGTGTCGATGCTTCATTTGTAATTTAGATTTATATTCAGTGCAAAATGTGTGCTATGCCTATAAAATAATGGGTCACATTCCTATAGGACTCAGCCCGTGACTTGATGAGATAAATTACCTGGTTAAGCTGCCTTTCTCTTCAGACTGTTCATCAGGAATTACCAATAGCCTAGGCCTACTTGCTCAATTTAAGGCAGATGAACTAGAAAAAAAATAGAATTCTTGCTATATGCTAGTGTTTCAAGCCTGCACTTTTAAAAAGACAGGAAACAGTACCCTAATTCACGTTTTTTTGAAAAGTTGCCATGTATATTTAGTGACTAAATAGAGCCAACATTGTACCACATGTAGACCCAGTAAAGTATTGGTTGGATGATTTTTCTTCACTTATCATCTATATGGATTTAGTCTCCTTTAAATAGCTCTTGAGCCGAGTCTGTGTATGTTCAGGGTTCCTGGTGTACGCCTTGCACCAGCAGCTCTGTTATCTGCCCGCTGATCATTGCCTGGCGTCTCGATCCAGTTCTGCTGAGAAACTGGAAGTGGAGAAACCATGGTGTACTGCTGTGTATCAGACTTGGTAACGATGACCACGGAAGTCAGAGATTCCCAATAGTTGTCACCAGGATCCTGAGATGTCACAAAGGGTCACATGTGTGCTGAAAGGTATTGTTACGGCTTGCCTTAAGGAGGCGGGGCAGGACCTGCAGGGACAGGAGCTTTGGAGCCCTCACAGGGGGCAGCTCAAGGGGAGCAGGGTCTCGTGGTTGCCCTGTGGTCACATTGGGTGGCCAGCATGAGGAGCAACACGCAGCACTCAGGAGTCTAGGTTGATGTGCTGCGTGAAGGCAGAGTCCTACTGCCCAGCGACCTAATTTCGCAGCCAGCTGCAAAGTACGCATGTTGTGGACAAAGGCTTATGGAACTGTTGGAGAATTTGTGTTTCTGATGCCCTAGAAATAGGTGGTCGGAGGTAGGGGAGATGCAGAGGTTGGGTAAGTTTCCTTGTGGGTGTGGCTCCAGGTCCTGGCTCAGCATTAGTTTACATACATGTTTCAGTTTTCTATTGTTGCTCTGACACATAGCCACAACTGCAGGGGCTTAAATAATAGCAGGGATTTATTATTTTACTATTCTAGAGGTGAGAAGTCTGAGATGGGTTTCACTGGACCCACGTCAAGATGCTGGCAGGATCGCATTCCTTCTGGAGGCTCTAGGGGAGAACCTGTTTCCTGATCTTTTCCAGCTTCTAGTGGCCCCTTGCCTTCCTTGGCTCACAACCCCTTCCTCCAACAGCATGCCATGTTCAGATCTCTCTGACTCTACCCTTGGTTTCTGTTGTCAAGTCTATTCTGACTCCAGCTTTCCTGCCTCCTACTTTTCCTTATAAGGACCCTTGGGATTACATTAAGTTCACATGCATGACCAGGATCATCCTTTGAGCTGAAGACCTTTCATTTTAACCACATTTGGGAGATTCCTTTTGCCATATGAAGTAACATAGTCACAGACTCTGGGGATTGCAACAGAGACACTTCTGGGAATTTGATAATCAGCCTACCACACAGATGATGGCTCCATTGTCTGTTTTGCAGCTGATTGGCCTTGAAGGATGACTTTCCTGCCCTCTCAGTCAGAGTGTTACCATTGTTTTTGGAATACTTGATGTGAAGATTTCATTGGATTAAAAATTCATTCCCATCATTAAATACATTTCAGTATTATGTTGCCAATGAAAAGAAAGAAGAGTGGTTAGATTTTTTTTTAAAGGTAATCTTCGGGGCGCCTGGGTGGCTCAGTGGGTTAAGCCGCTGCCTTCAGCTCAGGTCGTGATCTCGGGGTCCTGGGATCGAGTCCCACATCGGGCTCTCTGCTCAGCAGGGAGCCTGCTTCCTCCTCTCTCTCTGCCTGCCTCTCTGCCTACTTGTGATCTCTCTCTGTCAAATAAATAAATAAAATCTTAAAAAAAAAAAGGGTAATCTTCACTGTTGTGAATTTTTCAAGGGTGATAAAAATGATTTTAAAATTTACATTATAGTTCTGTCAATGAAGTTTCTCGCTTATGTGACTCACAAATTTGAAGGATCATCATTAAGACTTTTTTTTTTTTAAGATTTTATTTGTTTTTGAGAAAGAGAGAGGAGAGAGAGCCCATGAGTGGGAGGAGGGGCAGAGAGAGAAGCAGGCTCCCCACTGAGAAGGGAGCCCAGTGCCAGTCTGGATCCCAGGACCCTGGGATCATGACCTGAGCTGAAGGCAGACACTTAACTGACTGAGCCACTCAAGCATCTGAGAATTCTTGATTAGGAACTATGTGTAGCTATTTTAGCCTTAGGATATGATATAAGAACTTTAGTTTGCTACCTTCATGGAAATAAGCTCAAGGTTCTTATTAAAATATATCAAAAAATGTTGGGGGAAGTTTAATATACGTTCAGTATTTAACATATTCCCCAATATTTTAAATCTTCTCATCATGATTTTATATATAAAACAAAGAAAATATAATGAGGATTTTTTTTTAACGGACACCAAGTTCCAAAGAGTTATGCTCCAAATCTCCCCCAGATTACCTTAGCCTATCATACAAATATGCTCATTTTCTATGGGTGGATAATGTGAAAAAAAGTTGGGGAGAATGGTTTTGAGTGACCCGATCCTTTGTGATTGGGTGGGACCAGCTCAAAACAGTTTCAAAGGAAAAATTACAGAAAAATAGGCGATTCCAATATGAGATCAATTGTAGTGTTTAGAACACACAATAAATCCCTTAATTTGGCCATAGAGACCTATATAGCATTTATACACAGAATTTCAGCTATTCCCCATCCCTACCAGGAGGCATTGAACAAATTCTTGCAGGCTGTTATTTGAACAGGTGCCTAACTATTAATTAGCCTTCTGTGGGTGCCCCGTATCTGAGTCTTTACAAATCTGGAAGTTTTCTGAGATTCTGGATGGTTGTAAAAGAAATCGTTAGTTTCCAAAGAAGTTGACTCAAAGTGTCTGAAGAAATAAATATTTTAGTAAGGATTGCACGGATACATTTATTTTCATTAAGAACGCCAGCTGAAATAGATCATAAAACCACATCCTGTAAGGGTGATCCCCATTTTTAATGCTTACGGACATGGAAGCAGAGTCCTGCCGAGGGAACCCTGGGAGGGAGAGTCCAAGAGCAGGTGTGTGTGGCAGGTAGGGAAAAGTTATAGGGAGGGAGACGACGTGGTGGGCCTCTTGGTCTTCCTCTGCTTTTAGTCACCTGTCCTCAGGTGGCCTCTTCTCTGCTTTCAGTCTCTCCTCCAGCCCTGTCATCCCCTCACCTGCAAAATCTGGAAACTGGGCTCCACACACAGCTTCTGGTCCCACCCTACCTTGTAGCATACAAAAGCAAAGCACAGTCCAAATAGTTCTTCCTTGCTTGGAGCTGATGCTACTTTGTTCTAGTTTTCAATTCCTTTCCTTTACTGCCTGGTCTTCCCGTCTCTCTCCCTGTCCCGTAGAAGGTTCTGAGGACAGTAACTGTAGTCCTTTCATTTCCAGGAGACTCGGAAGGGCAGATCTCCTAGGGGCGGTGGTTCAGTACTTGATTTATCCGTAGGTGCTTAACAAACGCCAGACTGAGTGAGTGGGTGTAAATGAAGAGAGGCGTTTTCTCAAACTGATTAGATTACACATGAAATCCAGGGAGAAAGTTAACGGAAACAGAAACTTACTGTTTCACTGGACGTGAAATCCTTAGGTTTTGTTTTTCTGATTGAACTTTTTTATCTTGTACTCTTATTTATTTATTTTTAAAATGTTTTTATTTTATTTTATTCTTTTAGTGTGTTATGTTAGTCACCATACAATAGGACTTAATTGTTTTTTTTTTTTAAGATTTTATTTATTTATTTGACAGAGAGAGAGAGAGAGAGAGAGAGATCACAAGTAGGGGTAGAGGCAGGCAGAGAGAGAGGGGGAAGCAGGCTCTTTGCCAAGCAGAGAGTCTGATGTGGGGCTTGATGCCAGGTCCCCGAGATCACGACCTGAGCCGAAGGCAGAGTTTTAACTTTCTAAGCCATCCAGGCACTCCAGGACTCAATTGCTTTTATTGGAAGAGTTATTTCTGCCCATTGTATGCATCTTTATGAGTTACAGAAAAGTATACAGAATGAAATAAAGATTATGTATGACCTCCTGTCTCTGAAGTAAGCACTGCTAACATTGGTATATTTGCTAGACTTTTTTCTAGGTACACAGGTACCACCCCTGACAGAACTATACCCACACTAATTTTTTTTTTTGATTTTACAAAAATGAGATTCTATGATCTCATTTCTAAAATGTTTTGTAAGATAGAACTTATAGTAGTAGAAATATAACAGTGCCTTGTTAAATGCCTTGTTAATATAGATCAATGCCTTGTTAATATAGATCAACCACCACCCTTATATTCTTAAAGAGTTTATATATATATGCATATAAAGTAAAAAATAAATATAAAAAATAGAAATAAAATAAATTTAATATAAATAAATGTGTGTATATATGTGTATGTACACACACACACACACACACACACACACACACACGTTTAAGAGACTCCTGTTTCAAGGTCCTAATCACCGACCTGTTTCTGGACTCACCTGAGGTGTAAGGTTCAGACAGGCTGGGGCATTTCTAGACCTCCCTCCTTTGTGGGCTGTTGAATGAGTTAATTACCTACGTCACAACTGTTGTACACATCACAGGCTTATTGCTAAGGTTAAGGAGATGAGATGTACACAGTGTCATAACTCCAGATGCTAATAGTGATTACCCAGTAAACGTTAACTCTTTCCCCTTTTAATTCTGAACTGAGAAAGATTCATGTCTCTAGGTCTCCTAGGTTTTTTTTTTTTTTTTTTTTTTTTTAAGATTTTATTTATTTAGTTGACAGAGATCACAAGTAGGCAGAGAGGCAGGCAGAGAGAGAGAGGAGGAGGAAGCAGGCTCCCTGCTGAGCAGAGAACCTGATGTGGGGTTCGATCCCAGGACCCGGGATCGTGACCTGAGCCGAAGGCAGAAGCTTAACCCACTGGGCCACCCAGGCGCCTGGCCTCCTAGGTTTTTTTAAGTGTAAAAATATCCATTTTATAAATAGACGAACTGAAATGGCTGATAGGTAGTCACGTCATAATGAATAGTGCCAGGCCTAACTGCAGAACCCTGGCGGCTGGGCGTGGGGATGCCCAGGGTGTCTGGCCGTGAGTCGGGTGCAGCAGCAAGATAGTCTGCCACACACCCTCTCTCTATTCTCTCCTACACCCACATAGGTACTCACTTCCCAACATGTTTTCTGATACAAAGGACAGCAGACAGTTTTTGCTAAAAAGCCCAAACTCCTGAGTGTGCCCTGCCTTTAGCTTTTTTCAGGTCTCGACAGGCGGGAGCTGTGTGGGGCAGGGACAGCCAGCAGAAGGACCCAGGGTGCAGACTTCCTACAAGGCCCAGCTGTCTCTGAGCATCCCAGCACCCCCACAGGCACGCACCCTGAAGTCAGCATCATCTGTGACAAATACTTAGTAAACCCCATTCTGCACTTGGTTTCTAGGTATAATAAATGAGGTGGCAGAAGGCTTTAGGTTAAAAGGCCTAAATCCATTTAACGCCTGGATGGACATCAGAATTAGGTGACAGATGAATCAGGCGAAAGCCGAGGCAAGAAACGGTCTCTTGCTGAAGGGAGTATAAGCACTGAGATGCTGGTCTCCGGGTTGTTTCTTATATTTTATAGTCTTTATGTTTCAGGGGATGCTGGAGGTGCCACCTGGTAGATGTGGGTTAATTTATTGTGCCAAGGACTTTAGAATTAGATGAAGCATTCTCTAATTTACAAACATGCAAGACAAGTGATTGTGTGTGGTGTACGAAGAGGTCTGCAGGTGTGGTGGGGGAAAGAATTCAGGGATTGAAGACAGATGGGTGTGAGCATCTCTCTTAGATGAGGAGCGAGACTGTCAAGCTTGACCCATGGCCAGAGCAATCTGTCCTGCAGGCCTGGTGCCTCTGTTCCCTGAGTGTGCCCGTGCCCGGGGAGCCCACAAGACTGCCTAACTTCAGTTTGGGGATACATCCCCCAAAGCAAAGAGGCCTAGGCTTTGGCAGAAGTTTGCCAAAGGACTGATGCCTAGCGTCAGGATTTCTAGACTCTTGCATCCTGGGCGGCAGCGGGAAGGGGGCAAGCGAGGAGGGGACAAAAATGACAAGACTGACCCCCTTTCTCCCTTTTCCATGACCATTTCCTCCCTTGGCGGTTGCCCGTCTATTTATTCAACGAACATTACACAGCGCGGGGAGCTTTGTAGAAGCCTGTGGGACAAGGCAGGCCCTGTGCCCAGAGGATCGCGGGAGAGGCTGGTCAGAGGGTCTGCGTGGGAGGGGTGGAGGAGGGTTGAGCAGGAGGAGTGCCCCAGCAGAGGTCCGAAGGGAGGAAACACGCATAGCCAGGTTCTGTCAGCGACTGAAGGTCCTTCTGTTGGCTAATCCAGAAACCAGGAGTTAGTGCGGTGGAGAGCAGGAAAAAGACGTCAGAAACGGTGAGGAGACCTGTGGCAATTCTTTTCCATTCTCTCCTTTCCTGCCACCCTCCCTCCCTGTTTTCCTACCTACATACCTACCAACCTAACCTATCTGCGGACTTTGAAACCTCCCAGTTGCTGTGGACTTCCTCTAGAATGGAAACCTGAAGACTCAGAAGGACCAAATCAACACTCCTCCCCCCACCGCCTGCACACTCAGTCAGACATGGCAGGTGCTCTTTCCTCTGCCTCCTTGCTGAGTGGTTCTCCAGTGCTTGCGTGTGTCGGAATTCCCTGGCGGGCTTTATTTTAAAAAAGATTTTATTTATTTATTTATTTATTTATTTATTTATTTATTTATAATACTAGAGCACAAGCTTGGGGAGCAAGAGGCAGAGGGAGAGGGAGAAGCAGATTCCCCACTGAGCAGGGAACCCCATGTGGGGCTCAATTCCAAGACTCTGGGATCATGTCCTCAGCCAAAGGCAGATGCTTAACCCACTGAGCCACCCAGGTGCTCCACAGAGACAACTTCAAACACCTTTTTTCATATATAATTGACACAATAAAGTACACATACCTAAGGTGTGCCATTTGACAGGTTTGGACATACATATTGATCTGTGAAATAATCACCAAACTCAAGAAGATGAACATATCCACTAACTCCTTTCCCATCCTGAGGCTTTCAGTTACTATAGATAAGTTTGCCTTTTCTAGAATTTTATAGAAATGGAATGATATAGTATGTACTTATTTTTTTAATGGAATATTTTACTCAGAATAATTACTGGCGGGGTTTTTAACACAGATGGCAGGACCTAGAGTTCCAGTGTCACTGTGTCTGGGGGTCAAGCTCACGAATTTGCATTTCTAGCAAGTTCCTAGGCTCTTTCTGCCTTGGATGGGTGGACCATTTTAGGGCCCTTGTAATTTTAAGGCCATTGGGCAGAACTTTATTGGCCCCATGCTGGCTTCAGAGATGGAGACAGAGAGGGAGACATGTGTAAGAACTATTAAGTGGAGAAAGGCTGACATACAAGACTTCTGAAAGGGCATGCACAAGTTGCTGGTGGGTGTTGTGGGGACACAGAGGGCTTGTATGTGAACGGATGGCGAATGGCTCAGCCCTTGCATCCTTAGTAGGAAGTGCCAGCCATCGTAGTAGCTCCTGGCTGTGCTCGGTAGAGCTGCTGTTGCTGAGTTGTTTTGGGTCATCCTAGTTATTTATCTCTCTGTGCCTCAGTTTCCTTACCTATAACATGGGAATAACACCCATTGAGTAGGGTTTTTCTTTTCTTTTCTTTTTTTTTGTTAATAGACTTTTTAAAGAGCAGTTTTAGGTTCACAGAAAAACTGTACAGAAAATACAATGGGTTTTCTTGTACCTTCCTCTCTCCCCACTTATGTTGTACAGGTCTATGGGTCTTGACAAATGCATGTATATATCCATCATCGCAGTATATATCCATATTGCAGTATATATCCATATCGCAGTATCATCGCCGTGTCACGCCCCTAAAATTCACCTGTGCTTCATGTTGCTGCGTGTCCCCCTCACAGCCACTAATCTCTTGACCATCTCCACAGTTTTGCCTTTTCCAGGAAGTCATATAGTTGGAATCATACAGTGTGTAAACTTTTCAGACACCTGTCCTCCCTATTTTTGTGTGAGGTGTAAGGAAGTGGTCCGGTTTCATTTTTCTGCATGTGGCTGTCCAGTTTTTCCAGCACCATTTATTGAAGAGGCTGTCTTTTTTCCATTGGACATTCTTTCCTGCTTTGTGGAAGATGAGTTGACCATAGAGTTGAGGGCCCACTTCTGGGCTCTCTATTCTGTTCCATTGATCTATGTGTCTCTTTTTGTGCCAGTACCATACTGTCTTGATGATGACAGCTTTGTAATAGAGTTTGAAGTCTGGAATTGTGATGCCACCAACTTTGGCTTTCTTTTTCAACATTCCTCTGGCTATTCGGGGTCTTTTCTGGTTCCATACAAATTTAAGGATTCTTTGTTCCATTTCTTTGAAAAAGGTTGACGGTATTTTGATAGGGATTGCATTAAACGTATAGTTTGCTCTAGATAGCATAGTTGTGCATACATTTTTATGTGCGTCAGTTTTCACATCATTTGGGCGAGTGCCTAGGAGCATGATTGCTGGAAAATATGGGAAGTCTATACTGAGCTTTATAAGACAGTGCCCAACTCCTTTCCAAAGTAGCCGTACCATTTCGTTTTCTTTCCAGCAATGAATGAAAATTCCTCTTGCTCCACAGCCTCACCAGATTCTGGTGTTGTCACTATTTGGGGTTTGGGCCATTCCTTAGGTTTTTGTATGGATTGAATAAAATAACGAATATAAGCCCTGGGCAAGGTGCCTGGTATGAGGCAGAGTTCAGAATCTAGAAGCTGTTCCTACTGGTTTCAGTTCCATTCCCCCTTCCCTCATGGCTTTCTGCTTTTCTTGGCCTGTTTCAATCCCCTGTTTTCTCTGAGGCAGAACCCTGGTCTGTAATCTCTGAAAACCCTCTCCTCTCCTCTCTGCCAGTCTTTCCTCCATAGAAAACCTCCTGTCCCTTCTAATTAGACCTGTGACATCACATACTTCTACAGTCACCTTGAGGGTTATATTAGTTCTCTAGAGAAGCAGAACCAGTAGGGCTGTGTGTGGTGTGTGTGTTCGTGGAGAGAGAGAGTGAGGGAGATTTGTTTTCAGGAATTGGCTCATGTGGTTACGGAATCTGGCAAGTCCGCAATCTCCAGGCTGGAGGCCAGGAGAAGAGCCAGTGTTGCAGGTGAAGTCCAAAGTCATCTACTGGTGGAACTCCTTTTTGCTTGGGAGAGATCAGTCTTTTTGTTCTATGCAGACCTTCAGCTGATTAGATGAGGCCCACCCACAGTAGGAAATGCAATCTGCTTCACTCAGAGTCCCACTGATTTAAATGTGAATCTCATTCAAAAACCACCTTCACAGAAGCATCCAGAACAATGTTTGAATAAGTATGTGGACACTGTGGTTCAGGCCAGTCCCCCAAAAATTAACCATCACAGGTATTTTGCTGGTATTTTGAAATTCACTGAGAAGCATTTTGAAATTGGGAACCTTATTCTGAACTTCTCATGTCTTTGGCAGCTCTCACACCCTGCCAGTTTCCAAAAGGGGCTGTAAATGCTGGCTGTGGGGAAGCTGGAGGGAAGAAGTTACTTAATTGGCAAGATTCAGACCTGGTGTGGGGCTGAGGCAGGAGGGTTGAATGTGACGGTTCTACCACCTGGGGGACCATTGAGGCTGAGGTGCTTCTGCCTGGAGCCTTCATTGTACAGGTTAATTTTGAATTACGTGAAAAATTTGAACAAGTGTTAGAGATAATGGTATTTCTTTTCTTTTTTTTTTTAAGATTTTATTTATTTATTTGACAGACAGAGATCACAAGTAGGCAGAGAGGCAGGCAGAGAGAGAGGAGGAAGCAGGCTCCCTGCTGAGCAGAGAGCCTGATGCGGGGCTCGATCCCAGGACCCTGAGATCATGACCTGAGCCGAAGGCAGAGGCTTTAACCCACTGAGCCACCCAGGCGCCCCAATAATGGTATTTCTGAATGCAGCAGAAAGCAGCTTACTACCCTTTATGATTTTTCACTACCTTTATTTCCCTGCCTCCTTCTATCCTTTTATTCCTTCTTTGGAAGGGATATAAAATGATAATTATCTGAAAATATATGTGCAGATGTCTACAGTTTCCAAGGAGACAGATCTTTGTAATTGTTACCTTGTGGGTTGTTAGAAACTGGTCACCAGTGTAAAGAACTGGGAGTCTGTGCACAGTCAACATCTTTATATAATCAGTGTGGGAAATAGCTCAAGACCTCCCTCCCTCCAGAGTTCTCTCCCCCAACTTCATTTCTGCTTCTTCACGTGAGGACTCCACAGCACAACTGGAAAAAGTAAATAAGCAAAAGTCAAAGGGAATGGTAATATACAGGGTACTGACTATGTGCAAAGATTAATTTTATGTGTCAACTTGTCTAGGCCCATGGTACCTAGATATTTGGCCAAACATGTCTGGATGTTGCTGGAAAAGTATTCTTTGGATGACATTAACATTTAAATCAGCAGACTTTGAGGAAAGAAGATTATCTTCTATAATATGAGTGAGCCTCATCCAATCAGCTGATGGTCTTAAGGACAAGAGTTGATGAGCCATCAACTGAATTCGACAAACAACCTCAACAAGCCTCAAAGAAGACTGCTCCCTAGAATCTCTAGAGAAGACCACAGCCCTGCTGTCACTTTGATTTCAGGCTTATAAGACCCTGAGCAGAAGACCCACACATGTGGTGCCCAGACTTCTGATCAACAGAAGTGTCAGACGATAAATGGTTGTTATTTTAAGCTGACAACTTTGTGATCATTTGTTACGTGTCAAGTGGAAGCTGACACAAGTACCAACTCTGTAAGGTTTGGGTGAGGGGGAAAATGGATATAAAGCACTTAGCACAGTTTCTCACGCACAGCAAATGCTCAGGAAACATGACTCTCATCACTGACGGGTCCAGCAGCGCACAGAGAAAAGACAAAACTTTATGCCTTTAAATTCTGATTTTGGATAAATTACTTAATACCTCGGAGTCTCAGGTTCCCTGTTAATAAAATGAAACAGTAGAGCTCAATAATAATACTGGTATATTCACAAGTGGTAGTTCATTTAATTGTTCCAGTAACCTAGAAAGGTAACGTAATTATTATCACGTTATTATTATTATTATTATCAGTACTCAAGGCGGCCGCATTCCTTGCCACCCGCCCTTATAGGCATTTCACAACATGGTTGTGGCTTCTTCTTCCAGGCCAGCAAAAATGTGTATCTTTGACTTCATCCTCTGACCAGCTGGAGAAAATGCTGTTTTTAAAGTGCTCACCTGATTAAACCAGGCTCACCAAGGTAATATCCCTTTCTTAAAGTCAGCTGTGCTATATCACATAACCCAGTCATGGGAGTGAGATCCATCATATTCACATTCCTGGAGGTTATACAGGGCATGTACAGAGGGAGTATGGGTCTTGGGGCCATCTTGGAATTCTTCCTGTTAATTAACATTTCCATTTAAAGGTCGGGAAACTGAGACCAAAAAGATTAAGTCAACTGCCCAAGGTTACACAGCACTAAGAGGAAAAGGCAGAAATCCAAATCCATGTTCATATCCACTCTGTTCCACTGCATCTTGCTGCTGCCAAGACATTTCCCTGGAGTCCCTTACGCGCTTGAGAAGACGCCGCTCTCTGACCAGGAGTAAATAAATAGTGTTGGATATACCAAATAAATCCTTCTTAGAGATGGCTAGCCCTCCATGATCACCAAAGTTTACCTGATGAACAATATTATCCTTGAGTGTATTTCTCTTGCTTACTAGGATGCCTTAGGTCGGTCAGAACATTTTGGGGCCTTTAAATGATGTCACGAATCCCAGAAGTTTCAGACAACTTGCAAGAGCTGATTATGTCAAATGGCCTTTTTACTCTTCTTAAAAAGGTGTTGTGCAGGTGCAGGTCTATTTTGCTTCGCAGGGAAAGCATGTGCACCCCTGTGCACGCGGTTCTGTCCCCCCCTACCATCCTTTTCGAGGAGTTGTTGTGAGAACAGTGGGTGTGTAGCCGGACAAAGACACCTAAGTGGAGTTCATGATTCATGATGCTTTGTCATGCAGTCCCACATCTGCCATTTGCTGCTTCGTGATCCCCATGCCCTCCCATCTGTTGGGATGCACCTGGACAAGCACTCCAGGAGGGAGAATGTGGGAGGCTGACTAAGTGGGGTTTTGTTTTCTACTAGGTCGTATCCTTAGTGCTCAGAGGTGAAATAAGCACAAAGGTATCATGCTTGCATTTTATAATCTTTATTCACTGTTGGCCTCTCGAAGAGATGAGGGAGTTGAATGAAATAATCATAACCTCCCACACATTATCTTTAGCGTCCCGTTCCTTGAGGATGATCCTTGAACGGTACGACTTTAGTGCTTTGGCTTAAATCCCCAAGCTTTTGTGCAGAAAGCAGGAAAAGAGGGTGTTCTTTCTTTGGAACTCACTGCTGACCAGGGACATGGTGTTAGTGTGAAGACGGGGATGAGCAAGACTTTTCATGGAGATGGGTTCTGGCCAGCTCAGAGAAGCACATTCTGGAACAAGAGATGTGGTTTGTAGCAAGCTGGTATCTTTCCATATCAGGTCTGGGAAACTTCCTTTGGGATTTTCCCCTCTTACTTGTTGGAAGATGTGCTCAGGAAAATGAGAGGAAAATTCAGACTCTGTTAGCACTCTGTGCTCTTGTGAGAATGCTGATAGTGACAAGTAGATTTATTTGACTTATTTGCTGGGAAGGCTCAAACCACCCAACACTGCCCTTCTAGCCCTATAGATGGGCATACTAGAGAGGCCTCATAGGATTTGTTTAAAAAAGAAAAAAAAGATGAGGGGTGGGGCGCTGGGGTGGTGCAGTTGGTTTCTGCTCAGGTCGTGATTGCAGCGTTTGGGGATCGAGCCCCACGTAGGGCTTCCTGCTCTACACAGCGTTAGCTTGGATTTCTCTTTCTCTCTGCCCCTCCCCACGCTTGCTCTCTCTTTCCCTCTAAAATGAATAAATAAATCTTTAAAAAAAAGTGAGTGATGGGCGTGGGGAAAGCATGAAAGGCATGCCACAGAAAATGGAAGGAAGACATGCCTGTGTGTGGACTAGCCAGCAGTATAAGGGGAACAGTGAGCAACCCTTGATTGCTCCTTTGAACGCCATGCATCTGTGTGTCTGCCTAGTAGGGAGCAGTATACTGTGACTTCCGCCTCTGCAGATGTTGACCTGTGTGATTTGCCCCCCACTCCCTCCCCGCCTCCTTATCAGTCTGAGTTTATGATTGGACCTTATGATTCCTGTGCACAAACACAGGAAATGGTCTTGAACATTCCTATGCTGTTTTGTCATTCTTGATGTAATTCTTAAGGACATGGGTCGGGAAGGGCCACACTCCTCCTTCCATATTCTCTCTTCCATGGGAGCTTGAAGCCTGTAGACTACAATTTCTCCCTGTTGGATCTGGAAGGAGACAGAAAGTCTGGGGGAGGAAGAGAGCCATCTTTTTGGATGGCTTTCTTTGGGTACAACTCTCTTCTCCTTGGTTCTCCTTCAGCCCCACCACACATGTTCCCTTTTATTTAGCTTTTCTACTGCCTCTATACCCGGTGCCCTGCATTAGATTTTTATCCTCAAAACCTCCCCGAGGGTTTCATTTTCCTGAGTGAATCCTGATCCAGGTGGTCAATTTGACTCAGCCAAGACTGTTCTGAACTGGGGGTCCATATTTGCTTGCTTTTATTCTCGTAGTTTCCAGGTTTAGCTTGACAATTCTGTCAACTCTCCCTTTGATGATTAAGAACCATTAATATTATTATTTCAGGGTTAAATCTCTTTTTTAAGACAAACAGTCAAGAAGACGATGGACGTATCAATAAACTGTCATCGTGAAGCCAGGGCAGAAAGCAGAGGGCACTGAACAGTGATGAGATTTGCTCTTGCCTCAGTTCTGACATGCCTGTAATTGCCAGGAGGCCAGCCAGTAGACAAGCTTTGTCCAAATGTGACCAGATCTGTCAGCTGGCTTTATTGTGTGGGCAGCTGGAGCTGACATGGGTTGCTCTGCCAATTTCCCTTAACCTGTACTCTATTTCAGAGTCAGATGGGATGCTGGGGGCGAATATGGTTTAGTTGTGAAGAATCGATCAGGGCATCAGAGATTAAGTGGATTTTTCCAAATGTACATATATATGTATTATTTGAGGACATGTTTCAGGTGAGATAATTTTATTATGAGTAAAGCCATAGCATAGAGACCATAAGAGGACTTAAAAAAGAAAGATGTTTATGAGACTATGTCAGTCAAGGTCCAGAGATGGGGCAGGCTTCAATGCTGGTTTAATCCAGCAGCTCTTGCTCCATTTTTCTAAGATGTTCTTGGCTTTGCTGGCCTCTGTGGGTGACCTTCCTGGGCTGGTCGTGTTTGGCCATGTCTAGAGCAAGAGAACAGGGGTTGCTTTTAAAAGTTTGAGAAAGAGGGACGCCTAGGTGGCTCAGTGGGTTAAGCCTCTGCCTTCGGCTCAGGTCATGATCTCAGGGTCCTGGGATCGAGCCCCGCTTCGGGCTCTCTGCTCAGCAGGGAGTCTGTTTCCCTTCCTCTCTCTCTCTCTGCCTGCCTCTCTGCCTACTTGTGATCTCTGTCTGTCAAATAAATAATAAAAAAATCTAAAAAAGAAAAAAAAAGTTTGAGAAAGATCCCAGAAAATATTTACTAATGTCATGCTTGTCCAAATTCAGCCATATGCCTTTGTGGAGCCAGTCACTGGGAAGGAGTGGGAATGACATTACCTTTGTGGCATTGTGGAGCTGGGAATGAGGTCAGATAACCCATACAGGCTGCACGGGGAGAGGCAAATTTCCTTGAAGGGGATCCGTTTCTGTTAGGGAGGAAGAAGAGTAGTGAAGAGATACTTGAATAATGAAGCCCGTGGGAGAGCAAAATGGTTTTCACAGGCCTTTTACTACTCTGACTCTGAAAAATCTCTCCATGTTATTGATTGAACGGATGCCTTACACTTTTAGTCATTCAACAAACACTTATAGAACCATTGAGTCTGTGCTTGGTACTATGCCAAATGCTGGAGAGACAAAGAATAATAAAAATATCATTCCATCCCTTGAGGATTTTATAGTCTACTGGAGGAGACATATGAGGAACAAAAGTATAATGAGAAGGATATGAAAAAGTTGTTAAATAGAGATAAAACCAAGTTTTATGAAAACTCAGAGGAAGGAGCAACAAAATCTATAGGAAAGGAGGCTCAGAGGAGAATGGAAGTCTGGGAAGATGGGCACCCTGGTTAGAAGGAGCAGGATGTGTGATGGTATCAAGACATAGCAGAGGGTGGAATGTTCTGAACGTGCGACTACTTGTCTTTATGGGAAACACTGTGAGTATGGGAGGGGAATGAGGGATGACCCCCTAGGATCTAAGTCATGGAGAGACTTGGATTCCGTCCTGTACATGATGGGGACTCAGGAAATTTAGTAGGTAGGGGGGCCATGAGATGGGACCAGACTGTTCTGGCTTTGGTGTAGATAATGAATTGGAGGAAGCACGCCTGAAGGTAGGGGGTGGTTTCAGTAGCCCAGTGAGAAACACAAGGTTTTAGGGGCTTGCACTAAGGCAGGAACAGAGGGACACATTACAGGAATAAGCAGCTACTGGTACCTGCCTGGATGTGGAGGGCATAGGAGGGAGTAGGTTGTGGGGGGCGGTGCGCAGGGAGAGAGAATGGGTCAAAGATGAGAGAAGCCCAGAATATCTGCTTGGTTGTCCAGATAGTGACAATGCCAGTAATTGGGTTGGGGAGCCCAGGGGCAGGAGAAGCAAGTGTGGACGAGCCCTGTTTTGGGTGTGTTAAGGACAGAATGCCTGCAACACATCCGTGAGTCTGAAGATCAGGACAGAATTCTGGCAGTGAACACTGGGCGGGAGTCTCGAGATAAACGGGCAGGAAAGGCCATTGGGAGGAAGAATCATTCGAACAGATACCTGCATGGAATCCCAGAGCATGCCATACAGATATTTCAGACAAATAGCTAGCCAGTTTTCCAGCTGCTTTTCCTAATGGTTATAGAGCCATGGAGCCAAGGTTGGGAGGAATATGCCCACTGACGGCTAAATGTGTAACTACCTCCCTCCTTCTGCGAGTCTGTGGGTAGCAATCTGTCCATCTGTGAGCTCCAGTGAGGCTCTTGGCCGTGAAGTTGTGTGTGCTGGAGATGGCAGGGTTCCCCACCCTCCAGCCATGCCTGCTGCTTCTCCCTCCCACCCCTGATTTGGCAGACTGCTCTCCAGGTCTTCCCTAGGTCTTGGCCGGAGTCTGGATCTGGTTGCAGGGAGCTCTGCTTGGTGCAGATATGGCTCCTCAACACTAGGGGGCTCTCCCAAGAACCTGAATCAGCCCGAATGACATCTAGGGCACGCTGTCCTTTGAGGGTGGTTTATTGCAGGAATGGGATGCAAGGGACCGAAACATTATATGGGTATTCCAGCTCGAATTACACTTTTAATTTGATATAAAAAGATACCTCATCCAATAAATTCAATGACAAAGACATGGAAATTTCATAAAAGTCTCCTTTCTCTTCTTTACTGATCTTAATCTTGAATTATTTGTTGAGTGAATGAATGGATGAAGGAAGGAGTACTTATGCCAAATCCCAGGAGAATTCTAAGAAAGGGCTGAGAGTGGGCAGTAAAGCAGCTGCTGTTTTCCTCTACTTGAGGCAAATCCCCTTGGAGTTTTATCTTTTACTTGAAATGACCCTTGTTCCTGTCACTGCTGATTTATACAGAGACCTTCTCTGGCTTCTTGGTAATAAAGCCCTCACAGGAATAGGTGTCCTAGAAGCTGAAGCTGGTGGCCATTTGCACACTTTAAGTTTTCAAAGACACATTGGAAAGGTATCCTCTTGCTACTTCAATGTCAAGGAATATGCTCGACCTATAAGATGGAGTTCATGTTACCCAGGACCAGATGAAATAGAATAGAAACATAGAAACAATAAGTCCAATGGCAGTTGGGAGAATGGCTACTATTTGCAGATGAACAGCATCTTTTAAAAGTCTTTTTTTTTTTTTTAAAGAATTTATTTGTTTGTTTATTTGGCGAGAGAGATCACAAGTAGGCAGAGAGGCAGGATGAGAGAGAGAGGGAAGCAGGCTCCCTGCCAAGCAAGAGCCCGATGCAGAGCTCGATCCCAGGACCCTGAGATCATGACCTGAGCTGAAGGCAGAGGCTTTAACCCACTGAGCCAACCAGGCTCCCCTTAAAAGTCTTTTTAAAGGGGAATATGTTTGGGGCATCTGGGTGGCTCAGTCAATTAAATGTCTGACTCTTGATTTCAGCTCAGGTCAAGATCTCAGGGTCATGGGTTCGAGGCCTACGTCAGGCTCCACGCTCATTGAGGAGTCTGTTTGAGATTTTCTCCCTCGCCCTCTGCCCCTTCCTCCACTTGCTCCCTCTCTCCCTCAAGTAAATAAATAAATAAATAAATAAACCTTTGGGGGGAAAAAGAGGGAATGTGTTGTTTGTTCCTTGTAAGAGGTTGTTGTTGGAGCCATGTGTCTTTAGCCTACTGTCTGCAGAAGAAGACCTATTCCAGGCACTGTTTCTTGGATTATTGGCCCACAAGGGCCATTTTCTTGTTTCTAAAATCCTCTGTCGCTTCTTTAGGAAGTCGGCTATGTTAAGCAGCAGTTCATAAAAAATGAACAGTACAACGGACTCGACGATGGCCTATTCTTCTCTGTTACTTTTGTCACCATTTGGTGCCATTGGATGTGGTTTCTCAAGTCGTGGTCTGTGGGGGATGGGCAAGTAAAAAGAAGAATTGTAAAAATACCGTTTCCACGGAGAGGCAAGTTTGGTGGCTTCATTGTTTTGCCAACCTCGAAATAACATCCGTGGATGCTTTTCTAGCCGACGCCACTAGATGTCACTAAATAACAAGCTTCTTAGAACAACTGGGTTGGCGGCTTAACAGCCACTGCTCCCCTCATTCTATCAATATTTTACAAGTGTATTTGTACTGTATACATTTTCCACATCATTATTTTTTTCTGAATCTTTTACTTTTAATGCGACATTCATTCTCAGGAACACAGCTTCATCCTATCTGACTGTTCACCAGCTTATTCTTTGGACAGGGATAAGGCTTCTAGCCCATCCTCTGTGTGGCAAGAGAATTCAACATTTCGTTGGCTATGAAACTAATGTGGTAGGAATGTACATGGTTCTGTTTTTGACGTTGGTGGAATGCTTGATCTCTGATGTGTATCTGGGTGACCAAATGCAATGTAAAAAATTGAAAGCTTGATTGCCTTTTGTATAATTTAGGCTCCTCAGAAAGCATGAGGCCATCAGAGATCAGTGTGGTCATCAGACTGGGCCACCATGTAAACCATCCGGGGACACTGAAAAAGCCCATTCTGGTTTAAAGACCTCTATGGAAAAAGGTCTCTGCTAAAACAAAACCCCTTTCTTTGATGCCTCTTAATTCCTTTATCTTTCTCTAGGCTTCCTTGTCATATTTTCTGTGACAGCTCTCAGGGGACCAAGGCTAACAAAATTTTCTATGCCCTGGGAATATCTATCCCCATCAGTAATTCAGACAGAAGGAAGGAGGGCTTGTCGTGTGTCCCCGAGGGACCCTTCAATTGTGCATTTGATGTTGACAGCTTTCTTTGTCATGAAGAATGGAATTCTGGGGTGCATGGATCACACGGTCTAATGATAAAACTTTGGAGTTATATCAGGCTTTGCAATTTACAGAGCACTTTCAAATCTATTACCTCACTTTATTCTCAAAACCATCTATTAAGAAAGGCAGGATGGGTATTTTATTTCTGTCTCACAGAATAGGAAACAGAAGCTCAGGGAAGTTAAAGGGCTTGCCCAAGGTCGATTGCATATAAGGTGGGGCTGTTGTTACAGCCCCTTGTGCCTCCAGGTTCCTGGGCTCAGACACACCCCTCCGCAATGCCATGACACCGAGCTGCTTCTTGTGGTGGAATTGTGAGGGGCCACAAGAAATGGACTTACTGTAGCAAGGCTCCTTCCACAAAGCTGGCAAAGAATGAGAGATCTGGTGCTAGAGAATTCAGGGCAAGAGCAGAGGAGTCCCTGGTTTTTCTGTTGCCAGCTGCCCACCTTCACATGGCACCTACCCAAGGCACACCACTGCCTGGATGATGGCTAGAGTGGCACTGCTTGCTGGAAGTGCTATTTCAGAGACCTGAAGAAGATGGAGGGTACAGAGGACGCCTAGAAAAATGCCTCTGCAGTTGTGAGGTACTTTGGGAAGTCAAAGGAGTCAAGATACGGAGCTTGTTTCATTTAGAAAAGCAAAATTGAGAAGGAGACCTTGAATATTGTCATCAAGTAAAAAAGCAGAACTTAACCTCTCCTCAGAATGTCTGAGGGGATAGAAGGAATGGAGCACATAGAGCCTCTGTGGGACCATTTCCTGCCTCCCCAGACTGAGGGTGGGCAGTGGTGAGAGAAGCTGTGGGAGACCTCTTTTGTCAGTATATGGGGTACGGCCTGACCCTACTCCATCTATAAAGCATTTTGCTAACCTGATGAAAAACACTAGCTAGTCACTAAAGTACTCTGTTAATCTGCTGAGTGGTGACGTCCCTTTCCTGATGAATCGAGACTTTGAAAAATACTGCTTGATCGATGATGACGATGGAGCTAATTTTCAACTGCCTGGATATTCGACTGAGAGCAGAGCGGACACTTCCTACTCAGAAGTCAGAGGATGTTGGAACTGAAGGTACCTGTCCGCTGTTATTTCAGGAAGAGCCACTACCCACAAAATCCATGTTTGTGAATTGCATAGCAGCTTGCTTTCAGGGGACACTCTGAAACACTAGTCTTTCCACCAGATGCCCAATTATTTCTAAGGTTCAGCCTGAGTGGCATTTGAGAAACAGGCAGTAACGTTTGCCTTTGCTTCCTGGGATGGGTTTTGCAGGACTAGCCGCTCCCTTCTCCATAGAGCCCGTGGTTCTTGACCTTGGCTGCCTTTAGAATTGCTTGGTGAGCTTTATGAAATTGCTGATACCTGGGCTCCCCCCCGGATGTTCAGATTTAATTGAGTTGGGATGGAGCCTGAGCACTGGTATTTTTAAAAAATGTCCTAGATGATTCTAGTGCAGCCAGGGCTGAGAACCATGGTGTCAGAGCTTCTCAGCTGGAGGTACTTCGTTATACGATGCCCTCCTCATCGGTGTGGGTAACCAATGATCCTAGTTAGCATGGTTTTCTTCCCCCCCCCCTTTTTTTTAAAGATTTTAAAAATTTATTTGTCAGAGAGCATAAGCAGGGAGAGTGGCAGGCAAAGGGAGAAACAGGCTCCCCACTGAGCAGGGAGCCCAATGAAGGACTCCAATGAAGGACCTGACTCGAAGGCAGACACTTAACCGACTGAGCCAACCACGCATCCCTATAGTTTTCCATTCTTTATTTTTTGTGTTTCGGTGAAAGAAAAAGGAATTTAAAAAAAAGATTTTATTCATTTATTTGATAGAGAGAGAGAGCACAAGCAGGCAGAGCAGTGGGCAGAGGAAGAGGGAGAGGCAGGCTCCCCACAGAGCAGGGAGCCCTATGCAGGGCTTGATCCCAGGACACTGGGATCGTGACCTGAACTGAAGGCAGACACTTAACCAACTGAGTCACCCAGGGGCCCCCCGTGAAAGAAATTTCATGCAAATAGCTAAGTGTAAACATTCACTGATCAGTAATCATTCTATTAAAAAGCTCAATCACATTTTAATGCTAAATTGAAATGGTAGCATCACATAAGATATAATTTATTCCACAACTTAATATAACGTTTCTCAAAGTGTGTTTTATGACAATTTATACCAAAACCACCTGGGTGCTTGCTAATATGCAGGTTCCTGGGCCCCATTCCAGACCTACAGAATGGAGCACTCCCGGTGGAAAGCCAGGAATCTGCAATGTGGGCACTTGTTCTGGGGGATTTTGGTGAGAGTCAGGAAAAATGCTTAACTGGTTTTCATTAGTATTAACCTGTTTGTCCTGAGGGCCTTAGTAAATGTTAGTCCTTACGACATTCTTTTTTTTCCTCTCTCCCACCTCCCACACTTTTTTTTTTTTTTGCTTGTTTGTTTCTTTTTGTTTTGTTTTTGTAATTGCAAGACTTCTTGTAAACTCCCAGTTCTTCTTCATCAGAACCACAATTTTTTTTTTAGTATAGACTGTTTGCTGATGAGAGGGATGGCCTGATTTAACCTTTCCTGTGTTCACGACCAACTGAAAATCTCTGGGTCTTCAATTCTGTAAAAAAGTGGAAAAAGAAAGAAAAATAAAGTAACAGTATGATGTCACCAGTCTGCTTAAAAACCCCATGATTGTCTATTTTCAATTAGCAGTTTCCCTGCTGGCTGGCCTCTGAGTCTCTCCAAGCTTGCCCTGGTATTAGGTATCCAGCTGCTTTGTGTTTCTGGTTTATTTGGATCAAATAGTCCCTTAATAACTATCTCTCGGGATCAAACACCTCTGCTTTTTGCATAGTTTTCTTTCATGAGTTTAGAGCCAACCTCCATCCATGATGTTAAATGGGTTATTAGAGAGCACAATGTAATTGTAAAGTAGCTAGCTGTAAAATGGTTTCTCCATGCAGATGAAATCTTTCAGATTTCTGCATTGATGTTGTCTCATCACCTGGTTCTGGTCTTTCTAACATTAAACGGATTCTGGATGTCTTCCTCATACTTCTACTGTCATATTTTTCTAAAAGAAAGCTGCTTTGGTTCTGATTCCTGGTTATACTGAAGAATTAATACAATGACTTCTGAATCAAAGGGTCAAATTGAACATGTGCTAAGAGACACTATTCCTACATCAAAGATATGGAAATGCCTAAAAACAATTATTCAGAGTCAAGTTAAAAGGAGCCAAGCAGAAATCTTAAAAATGAGAAATAGATTCCTAGAAATAAAAAACTCAATAAATGGGTTATAAATTAGCTTAGACATAGATAAAGAGAGAATTAGTGATTTGGAAGCCAAGATTTAAAGAGGCAGTGGCTGAATATTTTCTAAATATGAAGGGATAGTGTTCTAGAAAGAAGTCAAAATGCCAAGAAGAATTTAAAAAGAAAAAAAATTCCTTCTGTAGATTCCATTGTGGTGGGATGGTTGAATATAAAATCCTAAATTCACAAGAATTATTATCTACAAGGCTGTGGCCATCACATTTACAGCAGACTTCTTATCATAGATGTCAGAACACAATGACTACTACTCGTAAACAGGAACCTAAAATTTCATACTCAGCTGTAAAGAACTAACCTAAGCCTATTCAATATTCAGTCATTGCCTTGTTTTGTTTTGTTTTGTTTTGTTTTATAAGGGAAAGAGAGAAAGAGGGAGGGGAAGGGCAGAGGAAGAGGGAGAAAGAAAATCTTAAACAGGCTCTCACAACCTGAGCTGAAATCAATCAAGAGTCACATGCTTAACTGACTGAGCCACCCAGGCACTCCAGTCACTCACTCCTTGTTCTTTTGATGAATCTGGAGGACCTCCCAGTGATTAGTGGTGAGGTCCTCTTCTGCATAATCTTGCCACCAAGTAGAATCTTATAAAGAAAGCAAGTCTCAGATCAAATTCTGCTGTATTCACAAACATTTTTGGTAAGCAGGCACAGAAAAAAAAAAAATAAAAGTCTTACCTGTTTTTAGAAAATAAAGGAAATTCTACTGGGAGATAGAAATGCCTTTAGGCATTTCTCCCAATGGCTTGCGTAAAACACTCCCTAGAGGCAGATGTGACAATATTCTAGAAGTAGGGTATTCCTGCTGGATCAAAGGACAGCATTTTCTATTAAATAGTAGAACAGAGGTCAAAGGGGAGACCACTGCTCGGCAGGGAGCTAAGCTATTGGGCCAGCCCAGTTCTACACGCTACCCACACAGGAGCAGGAGGAGATATCTGTACAATATTTCTAACTGATCCACATAGCTTGACCCCCCAATTACTGCAACAATATATTTTTTTTTCTGTAAAATTATGCTCATTTCATGATCTCTGTGTGATTTTAGATAGCAGCATTTCCAGGGCCTATGAAAGTTGCCTCAGGGGAGGGAGTCTTCAGTGGACTCTGAGATTCAAGAGAACCACTCTTGGAGTGTTTATTATTGATTAGCATACTGCTAATCTTAACCAACCAGGACCACAGCCTAAAACCAGCATACATTCATAGATAGATGTCATACTATCTCGCTGAAACATTGTAAAGTAAATTATAGACTATTTAACACAGGAAAGTGGTATTTTTAAGAGTTAGGGCAAAGCCAGGACATTTTAAAACCTAAAAGAACTTTGAGACTTGGCCACCTGCAGATGCAGGGACCTAATACAGGATGTCTTAAAGCAGGGATGCAGATGGACCTGGAGGGAAGGCATGGGATGCAAGAGGAAGACAATACTTTATGTGTTTGTTTAAGCAAAATGTAATGAAAACTCTGATTGTAAATACAGCAAAGGTTTGAGACTGGGTTCATTTGGAAGAGAAGTTAAAGCCAAGCTAAGGTTTGTGAGGTGGGATACTGATAATCAAATAAGTCAATTATTTTCGTTGGGAAAATATGTAGTTAAGTATGCATTTTAAAATCTAAAAGTGAGGGGCACCTGGGTGGCTCAGTGGGTTAGGCCACTGCCTTCGGCTCAGGTCATGATCTGAGAGTCCTGGGATCGAGTCCCGCATTGGGCTCTCTGCTCAGCAGGGAGCCTGCTTCCCTCTCTCTCTCTCTCTCTGCCTGCCTCTCTGCCTACTTGTGATCTCTGTCTGTCAAATAAATAAAAAAAAATCTTTAAAAAAAAAAATCTAAAAGTGAAAAAAAAAATCTGAACGTGAATCCCTGAAAGAATGGAAATTGCGAAGCTTTTAAACCAGGAGCAGAAAAGGCAGGCTCGTGAATGTAAAATTGTAGAAAAAGATGGACCAAAAAGTGTGCCCTAAAGTCGTGGTAGTGATTCTCTGAGGGGTGAAGGTTTGGGGTGAGAATGCACGTGTTAGACTCACAAGGAAAGAGAAAGCGGACAGAATCACTAATTCCGCATGGTGGGAATGTGGACTTTAAGAATGTTATTGTTTGCTGTTTTTTGGTACTGTTTCACTACGAAGTCTTCAAAAAAGAGAAACAAATGTTGCAACTTTGGATCAATTTAAATATAATGCTAGGAGCCAGTCAAAAGCTTAAGTGAAGGAAGACCACCATGAGGCCAAGGACCCAGTGTTTTGATCACTGTATGAATTCAGCTCATGGTAGGACCTGAATTAATGCTTGTAGGTGCAGTAATCACTGTCTTCCTTCCTGGGCATTTCGGCGCCTCTGCACAGCTTCCTTTCTCTGAAGGTCCAAAGTTATTCTTGGCATTCTCTATGACCTTGATCTGCCCTTTCTGAGGTCCCTACCCCAGCACACCCTGCAGCGATGAGAGCTCCTTCAGCTAATCTCAGGAGGTCAGGCCTTCACATGTTTTCAAACTCTTGGGCTGGTGTTGAGGACCGGGAAGGTGTAAAGGACACGTCCCCAAAACCTTGCCTCAAAGACCAGCTCCCTGGGCTGCTTTGTTTCTGGGTCAGGGCACCTTAAGGGCACCAGAAGTCAGGCTGCCCCCCAGGCAGAGCTGTTTTGGGGCCAAGCGCAATGGCAGCTGAGGGCGGGCAATGGAGGGAGGTCTGTGACTCTGACAGATTGTCACCTCTGCTGCGTTTGCATTTCAACAGGGGGCTCTCAGTCCCAGAAACAAGTCTAGGGTTCAACAGAATATATCTGTAAGGTGAGATGTGGCCCCTTGAGTCCAGGGGGTGGGACATCTGTGGCGGGGCTGGGAGTATGATGTACAAGAGGGCGGCCCGGGGTTGCACCCTCCCTGGTCCTGCTGACCCCAGCTGCTAAGTCTTCCCAGAGCGGAGCACCCTAGGAAGCCCCAGTCCCACTCACTCCTGTCTTGCCCCATCCTCCCTGCTGGCTGTAGGGTTCTGGGACAGAGAGGATTCCCTTCTGGGAGGAGCGGGGCTGGCCAGGAGCCAGGTAAGTCCGAAGGGTCTCAGACTACCTGGGTTTACATCCCTGCCCTGCCATGGACCAGCTCTAGGACTTTGGGCAAGTTACTTGAACTCACGATGTCTCAGTTTCCGCATCTATGAGATGGGGATAAGAATGGTACCTCCCTCACAGGGCTTCTGTGAGGATGAAAAGAGTTGTTTCATGAGGTGTACTAAGAGCTGCTAGGAATTCCTGGCACATCAAATATGCGGAACACTCATGTGGAAGTGATGGTAGGGGGTACGAGCTCTAAGGAGCCCTGGATCCGGTGGGTAGGGATTCAGATTCATACTCCGCTGCCTACAAGCCATGTGCCCTTAGATGAGCCTCTTCAAGTCTGTTTCTCATTCGTGAAATGGAGAGTGTACCTGTACCAAATGCTTGTGAGAAATAAATGAGATAAGAGGTGGAAAATATCTAGCAGGGTGTTTGTCGTTCATAGAAGTGTTCCATAAATGTTACATTTGCCGTAAAATGTCCCACTGAAGATTTAATTTGTGTTTTGCATGAGAGATGAGGTCAGTGCTGGAAAATGCAGGAGGCAGCTCTGTCCTCTGGGCAGGGGGGAGGAGAAGGTGGAGAAGCCCTCGGGAGGGACTGGCAAAGTGGGGTGAGGGGAAGGGTTGGAAGGGAGCTGGCAGGATGGATGAGGGCTCCGCTTTCTGCAGACAATCAATGGCTGTCCTTGGTTGTTTCAAAACAATTAAAGAAAAAGTCAGCTTGCCCTCAGAGGGGACAGAGAGCAGGGGACCAAAAGGGCTAGAGGATTCTTGCCACGTGAACTAATTCTGACAGAACTCCGGAGAGCCATGGCATCTGGGGATGGCTGGGGAGAGAGAAAGAGAACACCCGAATGAGCCACATTCTTGGCAACCCGTGTTGGGGGTGGGCATCCTCAGCTAAACGTGACATTGAAATCATCTGTCTTCCCGCAGAAGACCGAGAATACTGGACGGCGAAGGCTGGATGGGCACCTCAGGCTGGGGGAAGGAGATTTCAGCTCTGGTGACAGCAGGAAAGCAGGATGGGAGTGGGCGGCCTGGAGCCCCGCATGCTTCCTGCTGCCTGTGGAAGGCCGACTGGCCGTTACTTTGAAGCTGTCGTTAGGAGAAATACTGGACTGGGTGCTGTGGGGGTGAAGGGGTGGTCGTGCCAGTTTCTGTTTTTCGGAAAGAGAGTCTGAGAGTGTGTGAGGGAGCTGTGCCCTGGATGAGTGGAGCAGGTCTTCCTTCCTAGGACACCTTGGATGAAGGATGGCCTCTTCCCGTGGGCCTGGGCTCAGGGAAGGGGACAGTTTTGTGACAAGACATGTTGGGCTTGGACACGCAGGATGCCCACAATACGTGTTTGTTACCACTTTGAATTGTGTCTTTTCCTTAGACCACTAAATGATCACAACCCCGAGGGTCAGTATTTCTGCCCACTTTAGAGACAAGAAAACTGAAGGCCATAGGGGTCTAGGAATTTGCCCCAGGTCTCCTGTGGATGTGGTCCTGTCTGACCAGGTCCCAGGAAGCCATTCTCCTCCTGTGAGATTGCCCACTTCTGGTGTGAATTACTCCTGGCGTTGGAACTGTGTGCGGCTCTCGTGGACTGCTTCCGCTTTCCATATTGCGGTGAGTATAGGCTTAAGTCCATAAATAATACATAAATTAGTATGTGGAGCTGATTCCCACCTTTCTTCTATCAAGCCTTCAGCTCTTCCCGAGATCAATAAAGCTTAAAAGAAAAGAAAAAGCCAACTCAGCTTTTGTGTGGATCCTGGACTTTGCTCTCACACAGACCCCTTTCCTGGAGTGGAAGCCATGCTTGACAGCTCAGCTTTCTTGTCACTAATGAGTTGGGACGTGATTGTGCATTCAAAATCTAGTAAGGACTAAGCCAGCACAGTTGGATCCACACTGCTGATTAAACACATTTGATAAGATTTTTTTTTTTTTTTTTTTTTGAGGAGATATTTAAGAGGAGATGCAGAGAGAGAGAGAAAGAGAAAGAGAGAGGGTGAGAGTTGGGTGTACTCAGTGCTTCCTCTGGGCCAGGGCTGTGCCAGGGGCTGCCATGCTTTCCATGGAGGACGACAGAGATGAAATCAGACGGGTGAAATTAAAGGAAGAAAACAGTGACAACTCAGCACAATCGGAAGCCACGGCAATGATATAATCATCCATTGGCCCAACTTAACACCTGGAGGAAATGGCCCACTGAGATCCCAGAGCTGCTGCCCACTCAGAGATGTTGGTCCGGTGCAGAGTGGGAGAAGACATACTCTAGGCACACACAGCTCTGCGCCGGCTTCATTTCAGGCTCTCTCACCCCTCACCCAGGCCCCTTCATGTAGGGAACCTCATCAGGGGTGTGCATGGGGCCCTGAGCATCCAGGTAATATTCGCAACCTTTCTTTTTCTCAGGTTTTCCTTTTTGAAAAAGGTCTCAGTAGCTCATTTTTTTTCTAGGGCTGTGAAGCTTCAGCCTCTGCCATGATGTGGAGATGAAAGATGTCTCAGGGATAAGAGCTAGAGGAAGCTTTAATGAGAGGAGCTTAGACCACTTTCAAAGCCCCTCCGCCGTGCACGGAGGGGCCCTAGAGTTGGTGGAGCCCTGGGTGACACTCCATGGGTGACACGTGGTGGCAGTAGGCTCTTGCTTGTGCTGAGGCCTTGCTCTGATGAGCTGGGCAATTGGGGGACTGTTTGAACAGACCAAAGAAAAATATCAAAAGGCAAATTGGAGTCAGGGAGAAAATGAATAGCCCATGATCTCCAAGGGAGATTACAGAGGTAATGACAAAGCAGTCAGGTTTTAGAAGGGGCCGTTATTCCAAGAAAGGTAATTTTGTTCAACTTTTTTTTTTTTTTTAAATGGAAAAGAAGATGAAGAGATCAGAACCAGTTAAATCAGAACTGTCAGATAAAAGATAAATCTTTTATTAGGAAACATTTCTTTGCATGCCCTTTTGACATTGAAGAATATATTTGATGTAAGGATTTAGGGCTTTATCAAAACTGTAATATGCTAAAATAAACAACACCACAATGTGATGTTTTATTGGAGAAGAGCAGCCGTAAAAAAATGGAAGAGAACTTTCAAGATTAATAGCATGTTTTCCCCACAGGTGCTTTGCTCTTTTTAATCATTCTTGAGATCCCTACTCATGAATGTTTGCGCATTCAGCAAACACAGGCTTGGATAACAAGAGGGGCTGCCCCGATGCCCTAGAGATTCAGGTTCAAAACTTTCAGTGACTGCAAAGCTCCATTCTCTAAATAGGTTTCTTGTCCCAGGCCACGGCTGAGACCTGGCTTCTGCCTTAGGGGACCACTGACCTGCCGTCTACCTTTCCCATGCCTCCCCCGCTTCACCTAGCTCCCTGCCGCCCCAGGCTGCTCTTTATTCTGGGTGCATTGGGAAGGGACAAAAGAAACCCTCCCCAGGAAGAGTGGCTGCTGCTGGGTCTACTGGCACCTGGTCCTCACAGCGGGCTCCTGTCGTCCTTCTGCCTCACACTCCCCCCTTGGATCCCCTTCCACCGGACTAGGACTGCATGGCAGCCAAGTCTGGAGAGACTGGTGTGGTGTTGTCCCTCACAGCCCCCGCCGCTGACTTCTGAAGGCTGTCCCCAGTCTCCTGGGCATTCTAGTCCCATCTCCCTGTCAAGAGCTCTGTCACTTGGCAGGATCTCACTCATGACCTTGGGCTGTCATTCTTTTCTCCCTGCCCTTTGTCAGCTTCCTGCTTCTCTGCACACTGTCTACTGACTGCTGGGTTTCCTCCTCCTGTCTATAGCTGGCTTCACACCTCAATGTCTCTCCTTTTCTCATGGATAAATAACTTTCTTGGATTCTCAACTCCCTGGTCTTGCCTATAAAGCTCTGCCTCAGTAGGAAGAGCCTGTGGTTCATTTTAGAGCTCTGCCATTAGCACAGCCCTTTCTGTGTGCTGCTCTGTTTTCGGGGGGCTGAGTCTCCTCATCCTCCCCTCAGTGGTTTTGTTCTACTAAGTGTCGGTATCACTCATGGTGTGTGCTTCTTTGTTACGTCCCCTTGTACATGGCCCATTTTAACCTGCCTGTCTTCTATCTCTCTGTCTCTTTTTGTCTCTCAGTCTCTGTTTTCCCACCCCACCAGTTTCTCTCTCTGTCTCTGTCCTTCTCTCTACATTTATATAGAGAAGTACTATATAAATTTATTGATATATTTATATAGAGACATTACCTGCAGACAGTTTCATTTGGACACTTCTCTGGGGCTGTGGTGAGCACTGCCACTGGGCCCCACCCAGGTCCCCATTGTTGGGCCAGTGAGCCCACCCCCTAGCTGCTGGGAGCAATGCCTCCTAACATAGGCAGCTCATAGCTGCTCCTTTCTCTAGAGCATTATCCACTGCTGATAGGACATCAGATACCCTCATTGTAGGGGAGGTCCATAGCTGGAGCCTGAGGTCACATCTTCGCTTAGCCCTTTCCTCTTTCCAGTACTGCTTCACTTGCTCCCTCACAGGCATTTCTTGAAGAGCACTCTTTTTTTTTTTTTTTTTTTTTAAATCTATTTATTTAAGAGAGAGAGAGAAAATGAGAGAGAGAGAGCAAGCAGAGGGAGGGGCTGAAGGCAAGGGAGGCAGGCAGACTCCCTCTTGACCAGGGAGCCCAATTCAGGACTCAGTCCCAGGACCATGAGATCATGACTTGAGTCAATATCAAGAGTCACAGACTTAACCAACTGAGCCACCAGGTGCCCCAAAGAGCATTCCTTTTAATAAAGCATCTGTGCTTGAATCCTTGTCTCAGGCTCTGCTTAAAAGCAGAGGGATGTGGCTTAGAGAATCAGTTTGCATCTCTATAAAATGTTGTAGGAAACTGGGCTAATGAGCTCTGAGGTCCCTTTCTATTGTGATAATCCATTGTTCTTTTGTTGTGCATATTGTCATTTCTGTTTTGCAAACAGACAAGGCTTAGAAGAAAACCAGTGATAAAATTGGAATAGCTGTGTTTCCATGTAGCTTATTAGATAATTGACATAAATTAAGGGATGTCTTTGCCATTTGGATTACAACACTTACTTTATTGCTTCTGGCAGTAGGATTTGGAGACATTCTAGGGGTGACCACTGCGGAATAGTAGCATGTATACTGAACGCATACAATGTTCTTGTCTTGCTGAGCCCTGCCGACATTTCAGGATGCTGAGTTTTTGAAATGTGGACCTAGGTAGTCGCTTATGTCAGCCTGACTTGTTACCTGTTGACACCTGGGAAAGCATTTGGAAGTCTCATGTGGTGGTCTTCACATAGAGTAATTTGTAAATCATTCAGAGCAATAAGCAGGCTGTGTTTCAAATTATTTATATCTTGAAAATGTTCACTGCACATGTGACTATTTTCAGCTTTGGCATGGATCATGGAAAATCTGAAGGTGAATTAGATCATCAAAGTTAATGGCACAAACAGCCCTACAAAAGAAAGGATCTTTCTCTAAATTAAAACTCTATAACATAGTTCCTCCAGCATAACTATTCCAAGCATCCAGTATTTCCCTTTCTTAAAAGATTTGTTTATTTTAGAGAGAGAGAGAGAAAGCGAGTGAGAGCAAGCGAGCAGGAGGAGGGGAAAAGGGAGAGGGAGAGAGAGAATCCTTAAGCAGACTCCCCATTGAGCACGGGGCTCCATCCCAGGACCCTGAGTTCAAGACCTGAGCCAAAATCAAGGGTT
The DNA here is from genome assembly GCF_022355385.1 of Mustela nigripes. Classification (NCBI taxonomy): domain Eukaryota; kingdom Metazoa; phylum Chordata; class Mammalia; order Carnivora; family Mustelidae; genus Mustela; species Mustela nigripes. The sequence continues at coordinate 94,091,102 of NC_081568.1, forward strand.
GGCCGCTCGACCGACTGAGCCACTCAGGCGCCCCTAACATTTCCCTTTGATATTCTCGAAACTTAATCGCATTTGCCCAAACTTTATCACATGACCCTTGCCGAGTAGCCATGAATTACTTTCACTTAGAGAGCCCTGTTAAACTAGGGTACTGCACATGTGGTTTTTAGTTTGGAACTCCAGACCTGACTCCCCTGTTTTCTACTTCCTTTATCTTGTTAGCGGGACAGGGCCATCAACACCCAAGGGGCTGAATAGTCTTAGTTATCAATGGGAGGTCATGATTATTCTGTGAGAGTTGTTTAGGGAACCCTTGATTGTCAAACCTGTGGGAGGGCGCCAAGCCAGCTCACATTGTCCCCTGAAACGCATACACCTCACCAGGATTATAGCAACACTGAATTCAGAATTAAGTCGTTCTCTGGTGCTTGTTGCCCCAGGTCTATACACAGTCTCAGCAGAGATGTTCTGCGGGGCTTGCTTGGCCCTGGGCTGCAATTTTAGCTCTGAGGGGTGGGGGCGTGTTGTGGTGGAAGATGGAAGGACTATGCTAACAGCATTACCCTTTGCCACAGGGAGCCAAGGAGTGGATGGCAGGCTCCTTTTACCCTTTGCTGTGTTTCTCCTCAGTTCTTATTTGTAATATCTAGAGCCTTCTGTGTCCCAAGGTTCAGGGTGGATGGTACCTGGTTTGGAATTGTTCAAGGGAGCGAGGACCAGGAGGCAGAAGTCCAGGCTGTAATGTTCTGTGTGAGCTTGGCCAAGTCCGTGTACCTCCCAGGGCAGAGATTTCTTCATCTGAAAGAGAAGATTTTCAGGAGAAATGTTCCTGTCAGTGAGAAAATTGTGTTGTTTTAGATATGGTAGAGCCCTAGAAATCAAGACCAACTTCTTCACTGATGGATGAAGAAATGGCACCCAATCACTTCTCCTGAGTCCCGAGTCTGTGCTCAGAGTCACTTAGCAGTGCAGCTGTCATCACTCTGACTACTTACCAAGCACCTACCAGGTTTGACACACGTGGCCTGGCCACCTGTGTGTCATTTTGATGATGTTGGCAACGAAGAGTCAGTTTCAGGGTATAGTTTGAAAGTGGACTTTGGATCCCTCTGGACAATTCCTGGCATCTAATTCACATGCATTCCTTGTATCCTATGTGGATAGAGTGGATGTATAAAGGGGAATTAGAAATTTCTAGTGTTCCAAGTTCTTTACATACTTGAGGAGATGGTAAAGGGTAAGGGGTGGGATTGGGCTGGCACCGGGCACAGACATGCTGGCACGTTTGGCAGTGAGCCTGTGCCCTGCTCAGAGCCCAGCATGGTGGTGGCAGAGGAGCTGAGGAGCATGACACCAGGTTGGTGAGAGAAGGGGGTGCGGTGTTCCTCAGCACATTTCCTAGTGATACTGGTTATGGACCACTTCCTTAAAAGTGCTTGGCGACCACAAGGCAGGGACACTATTGTGCGGTATCTTCCAGAGATGAGCTGAAAGAGTGCTTCTGGTCCTCCCGGGATTACCTAGAGCACAGGGACCGAGGGGAGAAGCTTTCCAAAACACTTGCTGGTAATCACTTCAGGTGTGAGGCTGTGGACACAGAAGGAGAAATCACAAGTAGATGGAGAGGTAGGCAGAGAGAGAGAGAGGGAAGCAGGCTCCCTGCTGAGCAGAGAGCCCGATGCGGGACTCCATCCCAGGACCCTGAGATCATGACCTGAGCCGGAGGCAGCGGCTTAACCCACTGAGCCACCCGGGCACCCAAGGAGAATATTTTAAGTGAAGCTTTGTACCATCCTTTGGAGAGTCTGACCACTTATGGGGAAAGGAGGCTAGCTCCCATTCAGGGCTGCACGCCGCCTGGGGGAGGATGGCAGGATTTTCTATCAATAAACTTAGAAATTTGGAGATCCATAAATTCTAAGTGGGGAATTGAGTTGGTATTCAGACCGTTGGATAAAAACTTGATTTCAGAGTCTCAGTGTGGGGTGGGGGTAGGGGGTTAAGGATGGCAAGGCTGCCTCACCTGAACAAATGAGTCATGGGAAAGCCTTCGGTCTTCTGGCCCCACCTTCCTCCACCTCAGAATTCCCTCACATGACAGCTCAGACAGATGAGCATACGCTTCTTGTTTCAGTTCTTCCACTGAAAGGAAACTTAGTCATAATATCTCTCAACAGTGATAGACTTTAACATTCCATTGTGGCACAGCCCTGGTTTTTAGAAACTGCTTCATTGCATGAAATTAAACACACCTCTCCCTGGTCAAGGTTTTGTTCTCTAGATATCAACGTTCAAATTTATTGACTTTCCGTGTCATTCAAAGTCCCAAAAAAGAGCTCTCAGCTGCCACCTTCACCCTTCCCTCAACAAGGGTTTTCTTTTTTAGTTCATTCTCTTGTTGATCGTATACACTACAGCTCTATATCCCTTCCTGTTTATCAAGATATTCTCTGCTGTGTCAGTGTGAACCACAGTCTGTCTCCTTTTCCTTCTCTGAGATGGTGGGTTTCCCTGTGTGTGGAGGTTGGGAGCCCTCTGGGTCTCTGTCTGGCCTGCTTTGTGTCTAGCACCTTATGGCTGCCCAAAGACAGGGGCTTTGTCCAGGTGGGAATAGAGAGGCCCAAGAAGTTAGATGTTCCCAGTAAGTATAGAAAACTAGATTGGTAAAGCCTTACCTGTCCTCTTTGAGGACCTGTCTTCTTCCCAGAAATAGTCCACTCTTCTCAATTTATCCCAGACTACGATCCCATAAAGTTCAAGGATAGAGCACAAAATTAACTTTGGCCCTAGAGGAGAGTAGATACTGATCTGGCATTCCTGACTTCTACCCATCCATCCGTCCGTTCACACATACAATCGTTTATCAACGTGTACTGAACATAGACTTCATCACAGGCCACGTACTAAGTAAGCATGGAGACAGCACCTCTGGGATGTGGGTTCCTGCTGACTAACCTCTCTTACCTTCTTGAGCCCCACTCCTCTGAGAAGCCACATGCCCAAAGAAGACTTAAGAAAATCCAAGGGGAGTAAGACAGAGAATTAAGGTCACAGTAGAAAATAAATTTATAATAAGCATTTCCAAACAGGGGAACAAAAGTGAACATCCTCATTTCAGTCAGGGCTTATTAGAATCTGAGGCCATGGGGGTGGGTATGGGGGTTGGAAACTGGGAGAGAGGGAGAAGTAACAAGATTTGTTCAAAAAGCACATGCTTAGGGGCACCTGGGTGGCTTAGTGGGTTAAAGCCTCTGCCTTCAGTTCAGGTCATGATCCCAGGGTCCTGGGATCGAGCCCCGCATCGGGCTCTCTGCTTATTGGGGAGCCTGCTTCCCCATCTCTCTCTGCCTGCCTCTCTGCCTACTTGTGATCTCTGTCTGTAAATAAATAAATGAAATAAATAAAATCTTAAAAAAAAAAGCACATGCTTAGATCACCATTATGCCTTGTACTTAATCAAAGTTGGTATATTTACTTTATTTGAAACTTGTAAGAGAGAGTGAATGTTTTTTTTACATTTATTACAATAGAGCATGACTTCTTAAAAATACCACAAACCAGCAGATCATCTCTCCTTTGCATTTTGCCTGCCACTGCCTTGCAGTGCATTCAGTAGGCTTCTATGTCCTCTGTTCTGCCTTGGGTGAATTCTTTCACCGCCCACACCACCAGCCTCCACCCAGTCGGCTCACCCCACATTCGCTAGCCCATATGGGGAACCTCTGCCGGATTGAGACTTCTCCTGGATTCTCCAGGGATTTCTTGGGACCAACTCTAGTACTCCTTGGGGGAACTGACGACTTCCAGCCGAGTTTAGTCCTTGATGAAGATCCAAATTCCCAGGGGGAGACTTGTTACACCCCCCTTGCCCAGAAGGGTGAGAGCCTTCTCCTCTTGCCCTGTGGAGGGACCCTGCCTTCCCTTTCCTTTTTCTTCCTTTGGCGGTCTAATCCTAGCAGTCCTCAGACGACTGAAGATCTCTGACCAGGTGAGCTCCCTGGTGTGGTCTGAAGGTCTAAGGGTGAGCAGGTTGGTCTGCCTGTTCCCGTGAGGGTGAGGGACCTCTTTCTTCTCTCGCTCTGTCCACTCCGAGGTCCCCTTTCCCAAAGTGTGGTACCTGTGGCAGCAGCAGCTCGTCCAGGGTGACAATGTTCATGGTGTGGACTCGGTTGGGACCCTTCCCTGAGACTGGCTGACTCTTAGCCTCCTTGCTTCTTTGGGGGCTCCTCCTTTGTTTCCTTTGTTTCCATGGATCCAGCCACTGTCTTGATCTCTAGGCCAAATATGGTCCTACACATCTGAGTGTCTTCCTCCCTCTGGCACTGTGCAACACAAGGATGGTTTTCCTGGAATGAAACCTGGTCGTGGCTATCACGGCTTCTTCCTTTCTTAGGACCCCTGGCTTTAATACTGATACTACTAATTCCTGGTCCCCCTCTCTTTAATCTCTTTTTAAATTTGTCTCCTCTAGAATCCAATACTTCCACATGTGAATGATCCCATGATCCAGTGAATGATACAACAAGGATCCCAGCCCATACCCTTGGAGGGTCCCCTCATCCTAAATCCTGTGGACCTGGACACCAAGGAGTCTCACCCTAATTGCTTATCATCATGTTGCTATAGTAGCTATGCTCTTGTCTGTAACTGCACAGAACCCCTGATGAGCCAACAAGTTTAGGGAGGCACAGTGTACCCCCGTCCAGCACGAAGCAGCTGCTGAACGAGACATCTGCCTAAATGCCAGAGGTTTGTCGTGGCCATTTGTCAATGCCAGAGTCTGTCTGGGGGAGCAGAGAGGCCGCCTCTGGGCAACAGGCTTGAGCAATGGAAACCCGAGTAAGACAGAAGGGCGCCCAGTGACCACTGGGCTGACTACAGACAGGCTCAAAGCCATAAGCCCTAACTGACCAATGGGCTACTTACACCCAGGCGGAGTTACGAAAGGAGGAAAATTCCGTACTTTCTCATACCTCCTGACTCCCCCACTTAACTATAGCCCCCACCACTACCTCCTGGAAGACGGTGTCTCCTTTGCTGTCCTGCCTGCTGCTCCCTTGCAGTGCGGTCAATAAACTTCTATCACATTTAAAAAAAGATTTTGGTTATTTATTTGAGAGAAAGAGAGTGAAAGGAGAAGAGGGAGACGGACAAGCAGACTCTGGGCTGAGCACAGAGCCCTATATGGGGCTTGATTTCAAGACTCTGAGATCATGACCGGAGCTGACACCAAGAGTTGCACTCAACCGACTGAGCCACCCAGGTGCCCCCTTCCATCACTTTTTTTGGTTTTGTTTTTTAAAGCCAAAAGCCCAGCTTAGAGCTGATTTGGAAGAGTAGGTCCTTCTGTCGCTATTTCTGGTCTCCCTCCTGAGAAGGATGCAGTTATTTTTACTCTCACTGCTCATGGCTTACAGCTCGCTGATTCTGATGAATGGGGAGTCTTTTCTTGGCATCCCCTCTGGACCCACTCCCGGGACCTTCTCTCCTTTGGGTCTCTGGCTCCTCACAGAAGAGGGCCTCTTGCAGAGGCAGGGAAGAGAGATTAGTCAGCAGGAACCTGCCTCTCAGCCCTGTGCCCGCTCCCCAGTCTCCCACCTCTCTGCAGACCACTTTCTTCAAGTTCTTCTCTGATTCTTCCTGTTCCTGTGCCTCCAGACACTGAGGGCTCTTTGGCCACCCCAAACACTTTCTCTCAGGGAAAGTGAGTCCAGCCCACCCCAACCACGAGACTGATGTCCCGGAGGATTGTGGCCAGGGATGTAGGACCCCAGCAGTCATGCAGCTCAGAGTAGGCGGGACACTTCTTCACAGCAGAGAAATAGGATGGGGTGGGCAGCGTCTCACCGGCTGCTGGAGTCAGGGAGAACACAGCCCTACCTCCGTGCTCTCACCCCTGTTCCCAGAATGTGCTCTTTGTCCCAGGAGAACATTTCTCAGGTCAAATTGCATGAAATTTTACTCGCTCTAGGTCCTGGGGAACATCGCTCCTTTAGCTCAGTTCCTGTCAGTTCTGGGTGGGTTTTGCCTGCTGCCAAGATGACAAGACTCATCCTGCCCAGCTGGGTACTGCGTATATCGTGGGTACTTAGTAAGTACTGCTTGAATGGAAGGCAGATGGGGCTGGACACAGGGATGGTCTTAAATTCTGGGAAAGGTTTTTATGGAGGGGAATATGGCCTTTATATTGAGAGCAATGGCCTGGGGTAGATGTAGTACCCACTCAGTTACCCAAAGAGAAGCTGGGGTGGGTCATATGGATTAGGAGGTCTGGAGTTGAGAAGGAGAACCTTCTGGTGTGTCTAGTATGCCCACAGGCTGGGATATCAGAGGAGCATCAAGGGTCTGAGCAGCTCAGGAAGCTTCTGAGGAGGAGTGAGCTGCCTCAGAGGAGACAGTTATTAAAACCCCATCAGTCTCAGTAAACAGGAGCAGGGCTGGCAGCATAGTTTGCTGGGACCAGTGTTCAGAAATTATTAAGAGTTTCAGGACAATGATGGCAGAACCTAGAGTGAGTGTGGGCTGTTGTGACTGCTCAGGCCACACACCCTTGAAGCCAGGTCTGGCTGTGGGTCATCGCCTGGCCTGTTTTTCAAAGTAGCTGAGTCAGGTCCTCTGTGAGGAGGTCCCCTTTTACACTCTTACTGGCCCAGTGTCTTGAGCCCACTTTGCTGCGGTTCCAGGCCTTCTCTGTTCAGTTTTATTCCCTTACTCCATTGTTTTTTTTTTTTTTTTTTTAAGATTTTATTTATTTGACACAGAGCGAGCAAGAGAAAGACAGAGAACAAGCACAAGCAGGAGGAACGGCAGGCAGATGGAGACGCAGGCTCCCCACGGAGCAAGGAGTCTGATGCAGGGCTCGATCCCAGGACCCTGGGATCATGACCTGAGCTGAAGGCAGATGCTTAACTGACTGAGCCACCCAGGCGTCTCATCCCTTGCTGCCTTGTTAGTTTTTTATAAGCCAGTGGCTCTCCATAGCTAACTAGGCTGTTACCGTTGATCTGATCTTTTGCTAGGGGTCTGCCATGTGCCCCCCTCCCCGTGTGCTTTCTATGCGTTATCTTTCTAATCCCTTCAGAAATACTGGGTGGCCTTTCTTGGTTCATTTTGAAGAGACAAAAGGTGATTTGGCTAAGGCCACATAATTCATAAAGGACGGAACCAAGATCAGGATGGCTTCAAAAAGCCATCTTCTTTCAGTTACCCCCTAGACTTCAAGGGCATCATTGTGTCTTCAAGGGCATCATCATTGTGACACTTCCGTGTCATTACAAAATTGGCCATACAGGTGTGCGTGTGCATGTATATGTGCTGAATACCAGGGTTTGTGTCGGGAAAAGCAGGCAGAGGTGAAACTAGAGATAATTAGGGGTCTCGCCTCGTAGGTCACGCTCTGCTGACAGCAGTGTGGTGCCATCCCGTGGATTCTGAGCCCCTAAAAGAAAGATGGCTGCTGTATGGCCGGGGCTTCCTGGATTCCTGGGCTCCCCTGAGGTTAGGGGTTCCCTGACTCCGGCCTGATTTGCATCTCTTCCTGCCTCTCCCAGGCACCAAGCTCATCCCAGGCAAAAGCACTCTCGTGGGTGGTCATCTGCCTCGCACTCATCTCTTCTCCCGCTGGGGATCTGGGCTGACAGTGTATACAGAAACTCAACAACGTGGTGTCCTCTTTTTTCCTGAAGACTCAGCCAGAGCAGGTCTGGATCAGCCACGTCTGCTCCCTTCCCCAGCGCTGCGCTCTGACCCCTGGAAGCCTTCCCGAGGGCCCCTCCCAAACAGAGGGCAGTCCAGGAAGGCCAGCAGGGAGCAAGTGAACACCCAGGCAAGGAGATAGTTTTTTAATGATGCCAGAGTTTCCACCCCCAAATCTGGCGCGGTGGGAAGGGCATGGGAGGTGAGCCGTATTCCAGGTGAGGCTGTTGTATATGGTTGAGGCCTTATTTCATGCTTAATTGGATCCTCTTCCTTTGGGGAGCCTGCAGGAAGTCGGGTGGGCGGGTTTGGTCAACACTGTAGCATTCACTTAAAACCTCATTGCTCTCCTGCTTCTTTTATTTTTATTTATTTTTTTTGCCCTCCTGCTTTTTCAAGCAAGACTCACACACATACTTCTTTGTGTTTCACATGCATACCCCGCTGTGAACAGGTGTGTGGTCCAGTCTTTGCCTTGGAGCACTGTTGTCACCTCCTGGGCCCTACCCAGCCTGGACACTTCACGAGGCCTGGCTCTTTGTGGCTTTGCTGTCCTTGTCGTCCTGCCTCATAAGAACCCCTGAGTCTCAGAGCTCGCCCACTAATTTAGAAGTCTGGGGCTCACACTCTGCTCTCGTTTGCCTTTGAATGGGATTAGGTTAGTGCCTGTGGGCAGCCTGGGATCTCACTCAGCCGACCTCCTCTCCCCCTGGCTTACGATGAAGAATAAATTGAGAGGACTCATAGGGATATTCTGCTGATTCTTACTGTTTGGGGAAAAGGGGCTGTGTTGGCAAATCTCATTTTGAAAGCATCACTTCTGTGTCCAAAATATTCAGCAGGACTGGTTTTTCCATAAATAATGTGGACAACTGATGGTATGTGCTTGTGGGGCCATAAGGGATTTCCTCTTTGGAATCACAATTTAAGCAACGAGATTGGGAGGACACTGCAGCTAACTGGAGTTTCCATTCGGAAGATCCTATTCTCAGGAGTCCTTCTGCGTGAGCTGGTTCAGGTTTCCTGCTGTTTTGCTCATCTCTTTCCTGTGTTTAGGAGCAGCAGAGGAAGGAGGAAAACCAGGCTTACTGTCCATTTGCTGAAAAGAACAACATCAAAGACCAAGGGTCTCTAAAATATTGCTTTGTGGGTAGGTTGTGCACTTGGTGTGTGCATAGAGGAGTATTTTTTGTGTGCGTGAGCGTCCACTGGCTTCCCTGTGTGATGGAAAATAAGATGTGAACGCCATGGTAAAAAATAAGGACGGGAACGTTTTATAAAGAATTTTTCCCCTTTTGCTTTCCTTTTCCCCCCAAAGCTGCCAGCTTCCAGCTGTAATTACACCTTCAGCTCAGGGCTTGCTGAGAATCAGTTCCGTGCACACTGTTGCATTGTTGTGTTTATCTTTCCATTTGGAAATGTGCTGGAGGGACAAAAAGGAGGATCAGAGTTCCGGAGTCTCAGGGAAGGCAGAAGCCAACTGAAACGTGAGACCACAGCTCTCTCTGTCTGCTTGGGGAGAGAAGTTCTAGCCGCTGGACTTGGGGCTCAGACAATGCCTCCAGACATGGGCAGGCATCCACAGGCCATTAGAAAAACCATTGCCCGGGAACATGGGTCTGTAGAAGGAGGATGAGGAAAAGGTGGTAAGAGACTGCCCGAGACTGTAGCCACCAGAGGCTGCTGATGAAAATTGTGCATAGCTCAAAGAGCAAATAGCTCTCATTTCTCAGTGATTGCACTGGATTTTGAAATTAAACCCAGTGGGGAGAACATACCTGCCTGAGCTTCTAAAGGGGCACTGGGCTTGCAGACTTGAGAACCAAGAGCATCTATTTTCCAAGCTCTGGCTCTGTGTGCCTGGGCTGCTGTGGCTTCCATGTGACAAACCGCAGCATCGGTGATCTCTTTTTAGCCCTGCTTTAGGCGGAGAGGAAGCCGATTTTACCTCTGAAGTTGGAGGGGGAGGGAAAAGGCGGGGCAGCCCAGGTAGGGAATCACAGCCCTTCATTGGGTCTCTCCACATCTGGAAGGCTTTAATCCTACTCCTCAGGCTATGCTTGGGGGTGACTTAAACTGTTGAAAGTAAAGACCTACTCTCAGAAAGCCTTAAAGATTTCCCCCGATTCAGATTCAAACGTACTCAGTGCTAAACCAACAGAAGAACAGAAGTGCTGGGCTGCTTCTTCTTAGGAAGGATTGGGTTCTAAAGGCAGTGTGGAGGGCGCAGACTGCAGGCGGTCCGAATTGGGCTGGAGAGTTCTGTTAAGTCACTTGCAAGGTATGCTTCAGGGTACTTAGACTGGGCCGGGCTGGGAGATGATCCTTCTCAAAGGGGAGGGCATGTATTCCTGTTCCCGTGGAGCTCATTTTGGGGCCTGTGCTCTTTGAGAGGAGCAGGGAACTAACTGGTAACATTCTATTATTATTATTATTATTATTATTATTATTTAGAAGATTTTATTTATTTATTTGAGAGAAAGTCAGTGAGAGAGAGCATGAAAGGAGAGAAGGTCAGAGGGAGCAGACTCCCCATGGAGCAATGAGCCTGATGCGGGTCTCCATCCCAGGACCCTGGGATCATGACCTGAGCTGAAGGCAGAGGCTTAACCAACTGAGCCACCCAGGCGCCCTAACTGGTAGCATTTAAATAGTTCTCCGCAGTCTCATCCAACCAGGTGGACATTTTTGAGTTTGCTTAAATGAAATCTGTGTAGGATGCAGTCTCCTTGCACCAATGAGGGGGCGGTGTCCAAAAATATGCATTAGTTATATGTGGAGGAGAAGAGGAGGTGGGGGGATGAGAAGAGGAGAAAGAGAGAGAAAGAGAAAGAGAAAGAGAGGACTCTTCTGTCTTCATATCCCTAGCCTGAGCTCAGGGAACCTGTAGCTTCACTGTGACACGTTTATAGGGCTTCTGTCTAATAACAATAGCATTAACAATATTGTAGCACCGAAAATAAGCTAGGCCCCGGTCTAAGCATTTACTTGTATTAACCCATTCAATATGCACAGTAACTCTGTAAGATGAACTTTATTATCCCATTTTATAGATCAGGAAGCAAGGTCTTGGAGTCCATTCAGTTTGGTCCCTGTGGGAGTTTGAGATGAAGATGACCGCCAGGGGCATGTGGGCGGGAGCTGCAGAGAGGAGCCGAGCACTTCTGGCTTCCTTCTTAGGGGGTTGCTGCAATGGGGAGACTGCTCTGCTTGGCCTCTGGGGCTCCGTGGTGCAGCCAGGTGTAGCTGCCTTGCTCCCTGTCTCTGGACTTCTGCATGAGCTAGTCCCTCTCTCTGGCCTCCTCACTTCTTTTAACCATGTGAACTTTTACTCATCCCTCTCTGGCTCTTGGAGCTGGATTAGAAATGCACCATCCCACCCGTTCCTGCAGCTTCCATTGGCTCTGACCACATCCTGAGGCTGGAGGCTTGGCACAACAGGGCTGCTGGCTTCTTCCCCACTCTCTCCCCAGCCCTCAGCACAATGCCTGGCTCACTGTCCTTAGGAGGTGTCCACTGAACACATGTCGAGTAAGTGAAGAGCTACCGGGCATCACTTCCCATCCAGTCTCTAAAATACAGGCACCTTGCACTTAACATCAGTCACCCACATCTAAAAATCAGATCTTCTGGGGTGTCCGGGTGGCTCAGTAGGTTGAGCCTCTGCCTTTGGCTCAGGTCCTGGTCTCAGGGTCCTGGAATCGAGCCCTACATCGGGCTCTCTGCCCAACGGAGAGCCTGCTTCCTCCTGTCTCTCTGCCTGCCTCTCTACCTGTGATCTCTGTAAAATAAGTAAATAAAATCTTAAAAAAAATATATTAAAAATCAGATCTTCTGCCCTGAAAATGCTAACCAGAGCCTATTTCCCGTTATTTGAAAGGGGAAAATTATCCTGCGTTATGGATCAGTTCCAAGTTCCTAACCAATGTCCTAAAATGTAACAGAAACATAGTAAAACACCTACATGCGACTAAAAAGCTCTCATTTAGGATCTAGGATGGCTAAAGCACTCCTTCCTACTCGTGGAGTGTTAGCTGCTCTAAGTACAGGAAAATCCTCCCTTCCAGGGCCTTTCGTTGCTTCTCCAAGTATTTCTTCAAAAGTTTCTCAAATTTTGCAGGTCTTGCTGCACAGCACGAAGCACAAATCAGGGCCATTCATCCAAGGCTTCTGGCAATACATTCAGGTCAGGGACACGGCCGGCAGAAGATGACTCACCCTGAGTACGAAACCTTACCAGTTGAATCTGGAATGTTACTGAAGTCTTTCCCCACATATTGTTTTGTTAAAAATGATACGTTGATTTTTGGAAATGTGAATATAATTTTTCTCCCTGAAATTCATCCACTGCCTGAAAAACTTTTTATTATAGGCAGTCCTTGCCTTTCTTCCATCTTTCCTTTAAATTTTCTTCCTCCTTCCTTCCTTTCTCCCCCCCCCCCCTTTCCCTCTTTCTTTCTTTCTCATTGACTCTATACAGTTTGGGTGAATAGAAGGGGTCCAGAATATGCTGCTGTGGCATAAGGATTATTTTGAACCCAAAACATTTGAAAATCAATGGATTCTGGAAGAGGTTTTTTTTTCTGCATGCCCTTCACCTGCCTGCAAGCACAGCCTTCCAAAAGAATTCAACCATAGCAAATCCCCCTTTAAGGGGGGCTGCCTGCATTAGAGGGAAGGAGATGAGAAGTCAGGGCTAGATGCGGAAACAGACCTTAGGAAGACAAGCCTTCCCTGATACTAGTTTCCCCATATAATTCTCAGTCATTCCTTAATATTTATTATCCCATGACATACTGTGCCACTGTTCTTATTAAGATATGTATAAGCTCTAACTTCTAACCACTTCTTTGAGCCACTTTCTTTGTGAGCTCCCACTTGGGTAAGTGAATAAACTTTGTCTTTTCTCTTGCTCATCTGTCTTATGTTAGTTTAATTTTTTTTGCCCCCTCATACTGAATCTAAGAAGGTAGAGGAGAAGTTTTTCCTCCTTGATCCTCCCCCCAAAATATTCTATTAGGAAAATGTAAATCAGAGATAATTCTGCAGGGTGTGCTTCTGCTTTCAAACTTTAAAAAGGTCCACTTATTATGCTCTGAATAGGACAGAGCACTCTCTGTCTTTTCTGAAATTTGTGTGAATGGTGATGCCTATGTGGTTCACTTGTCACTCCTCAAGGGCCCCCAGACCTGTGCCTGACTCTGAGGCTGTGACCTTGAAGTAGGATCAAATCCTGGTCGAAGAATCTGCCCACATGGCTCTTGGCTCCTCTATCTCACTGTAGTATAGAAATACTCAAAATTCTTACCTCATCAGAATTTCTCCTTATGATTAGGACACCAAAGCTTGTGTTATAAAAGCGCTTATCTTAGGATAGCAAAGATTGGTTTTTCTCTTCTTTCAACTGGTAAGAGAATCCCTGAGTTTTCCCAGGGCATGGAATGAAGATACATTGCCCAGCTTCCTTTGCAGATAGGTGTGGCCATATGGTATGTTCTCCCCAGTGGAGTGTGAATCGAAGTGTATGTCACTTCTGGGGTGATGACATCTTTTGGAAGATGTGAGGTCAACACAGATACTCGATTTTGTTATAGACAGAGTTTTGCTCAAGTTGGGGCCTGTGTGAACTACTGAGAGCCTGAGGTTGCATGGCTCACACTGGGAGCATGTTCAGCCCAGTGCCTGGCACGAAGTAGATTCTCGACAAACACATCTGTGTTGAGTGAACGAGTGGGTAAAAACACGAGTGGACTGTATTAGAAATCTAGGTATTCGTGCAGAAAGGCAGTCATCTTTAATTATTCAGGATAGATAACTTAGGAGCCAAAGACTGTCTTAATTCTGCTTTCAGTGGCCCCCAGACAGGCTACTACTATCACCTGGACCTCTCCACTCCTGTCTGCAATCCCTCTAACTTTGTCATGGTAGCGCCCTCCTTATTTTGTGTGCCCATGCGTCCTGCCCATCCTACCTCTTCATAATGTTTTGGGGTCCTACGAAGAAATAGAGTTGAAACTAAGACATGGTATTTTGTGGCATTTGCCAGCCTGTTCTATATCATTGCCAGTTTCTTTCTTTTAAAAAGTTGTTCTCTAGGGGCACCTGGGTGGCTCAGTGGGTTGAAGCCTCTGTCTTCGGCTCAGGTCTTGATCTCAGGGTCCTAGGATCAAATCCCGCATCGGGCTCTCTGCTCAGCAGGGAGCCTGCTTCCCTCTCTCTCTCTGCCTGCCTCTCTGTCTACTTGTGATCTCTTTCTCTGTCAAATAAATAAATAAAATCTTAAAAAATAAAAAGTTCTCTAGACCCAAGTGCAAATTATCAAATAAAGAAACAGAAAGTCATTTTTTTGTGTAGGAAAAAGTAAGGACAATGTCTTGAGGGTAACAACTTTCCACACACAGGATAAGAGCACAAAGGCCCTGTCTGAAGCCTACCAGGGCCAGTTACCAAGAGGTAAGGAAATCAGATACTGATTTCCTCCAACCCAGTGTGGACTGGCTTGAACTTTGCTTGCAAGAGAATGAGGTCTCAGGGGAACAAACCCTCCTGCACAGCAGATCCGGCCTTTAGGAAGGGAGTTAAGCCCGATAGAGTTAAGGGAGGCCTTGGGAGCAGCTCACCTACCTCCTTAGGGCTCTGTCCTTGGATTTTATCTTTTTTATTTGGAAAAACGTATTACAAGGACATGAGGCCTAATAGCATTGATCGTCTTGCTAGTTTGTTGATTAAGTCCAGGAGGTGCTGGGGAGTAAATTGTCCCTGCCCTCCAGCATGATACAATAATTAACTCTAATACTAACAACTAAAAGTTAATCACAACACGTGCAAAGCCGGGCTCTCTTTGTCTGCCTGCAAAACCTTTTTCCCACTGTGGCTTCAAGGTGTTCACTCTGAGGCTTGGAACAGGTTATCTGAAAAAGAGCTGTTCCTTCCAGTAAAACTGTTCCACATATTATTATTTTAATTTAATTACGTTTTAAAAAGGTTAGCCATGACATTTTAATAGCTTAAGCTCACATTAATATTCTGAGACTACTGTTCAGCCCAGCCACTTGTGATTCGAAGGGTGTTTTTCCAGGAAAGGAATTGGCTTTTAGGACAATTACTGAAAAATAGCTTTCATTTGATTAAGATGGCTATCTCGCTATTAAAAGACAGTTATTGAAATAAAATACGTATACGATATTGAAAAACGCAAAACCGTGGCTTGATACTATTTATTTAGGAGAAGGGGAGCCTGGGCAGTGTGTTTATGGAGATTATCCCGAAGACGGCTAATGTCCTTCAGCAATGAGCAAATTAGTGAAGTGTGCTTGTGATGTGCTGTGTGTTGTCAACCTAATGTTTTATTTATTTGCCTGAGAGCTGCTCTCTTCATTAGGGAGTTTAGAGAGCAAAGCAAGATGATATTTACTAGCCTGGCAAACTAATAAACTCTGCTCATGTTTCTTTTGCTATGATGGGCTAATCGCGGTTTTTCAAAAAATAGCCATTCCGTATGCTAATGGGTCCTCTAGGAACAGCGTTAAACCATAACTTCCTGTCCAAGGAGGCAGCAAGGACTAGGGTCAGCGTTTCAGACGGGGCTGGCTGGCAGGTACCAAGCCTTGTTCCCGTGGTGTGGAGATGCTGGGGCGGTGGACCGGCCCTCCAGGCACTCACAATTAGCAGGGAGCTGGCAGCGACCATCCAGCAACCTCTCATTACACAGTGTAATAGGCGCTCGTCTCTCCCCAAAGCAGCACGGGGGACGAGTAATTAGTTCAGCTTGGTGGGACTGGAGATGGCTGCAGAACTAGGAGGAGCTGGGGCTTGAGGGCTGGAAAGCTTTTTGCCTGGAGAAGCAGAGGGCAAGTCACGTAAGGCAGGACGACTGCTTAACCCCCTTGTTCTCTAAGTGTGGTCTCTGGCCGGCAGCTTCCGCCTCACCTGGAACTTGTTAGAAATGCACAGCCACAGGCTTCCCGCAGGACCTGCCGAATGAGAAAGTTTGTGGGAGAGGGCTTGTGTCCCCAGTCCACATTTGAACTGCTTTTCAGGCGATTCTGAGGCTCCTGAAAGTTAACAATGTGTGTAGTCATGGTCCCTCTGGTCAGCTGTGAGAAGTTTGATTTGACCTGAGCTTTGAGTTTGTTTGTTGGGCCGGGGGCGGTGGGGAGGGAAGGGGATGGAAAGACAGAGCATGGGAAAGAGCAATCGGGATCAACTATGGAGGAAGGATGGGGAGGTTATTAATATTTATATTTGCTATCTTTATGTGTGAGTTTTGAAAATAATTATGATGTTTCTGGAGCCAGGTAATAGGAACCAACTGGATGTAGCTCGAAGAGAAAATCGATTGAAAAAATACCGTGATATGTCATTGCTCCCCAAGGGAGAATTCAACAACCAGGTCTCAGGAAGATATTTTTTTCTCTCTCTATTTCATATTATTTCCTTAGGACAGATTCTGAAATGTAAGATCACTGGTTCAGAGAGTGTGAGCAGTTTCGTGGCTTCTGATTTAGAGCCCAGAAGCTTCCAAATGGTTGTAGCAGTATATAATGGCACAGGGTTAAATGTAAACACCATCTTTGTTGCGTACTCCGCAATCTCAGTTCTGTTGTTGCTAACTTGGTAGGGGGAGATGGCTCACCATGCTTGTTGTTTGCAATTAATGGATTCTTTATGAAGTCAGTTGTTTAAAATTGTGTTTATTTGCCACTTGTGTATTTTACTTGAAAAGGATTTCTAGTCCTTATTTTAGCAGGGGAGCATCTCTGCTCTCTAAGGATTTAGGATGAAAGTCATTGTAATGCAGTAAAGAGGAAATCAGACTAGTTTTGGCTGCTGTCCAGGCTGTCAGCGTACTACCGGCCACACCCTCATCACTCTCCTCACTAGCCGCTGAAAGGTCCCTGCCGTGGAGAAACCGTCTCCAAATTCCAGTCTGCCACTTACTGACCATGGGATTTGCTGTCATTTTCTGCACTTCTGTGAGCCCCAGTTTCCTCATCTGGAAAATAGGAAAAATCAGAATCACCCAGCTACATGGTATTTTAACGATCAGAAGGAGGTCAGGTACCCGAGCATGCTTGATAAACTCTAAAGCATTGTAAAAATGTTGGCTATCACTGTTGTAACATTGGCTTACCTGAGGGAGCCATGCCTGTGAGGTCATGCCAGGTCAGGACTTCTGCTGTTGAGCTATAAACAGAAACCTCCCTGGTCTAGCTCAGTGTTTTCACTTTTTTGCACACATGGGGCTCAATCCATAGATGCAAATTCGGGAAAGACATGGTCATAGTTCAGCTATATAGTTCTTTCCCCCAGCACACTTCACAGTTACACGGACGGACCTGATACTTCCTTCCTCCCACTCTCACTCCTTCCTCCCTCACTGCTTTCATTCCATGTGCCAGGCCCTGGGAATACGTTAATAAGTGAGAGCCAACCCAGCCCTCACTCTGGTGGAGCTCGCATGTTTATTCAGAAAGGAACACTGGCTGTGTGTTCTCATGCCTGACACAGTTCTCAGCAGGCTGAACAGCGCTTTACAGTTTGTAAGACTCGCTTACAGCAATGCACGCGTTTAATCCTGCCACCTCTGTCATCAGGAAGACTCGGAGGCGTAATCTTTTGAAGTCAGAGAGGTTAGGTGACTTGCCAAAGGCCATGTAGCTGATTAAGCTGTGGGGCCTGGCCCTGTGCCGTCCCCTTGGCCCCTGGTTCAGCGCCTTTTCCACGATACGACGTTGACTGACACTTTCCATTCTCATACATACATACATACATACATACATACATAAACTTAGTCCTGCTTTGAGGAGGGAGTGGGAATGATGGGATTCTGCCATAAAACGCTAACTCACCTGAAAACTGAGTTGGCTTCTGTTGTGTGAAATATAGCTCTGCATGTAATTAAAAAAAGAAAACCCAGCAGCCAGAAACTAAAAAGCTAAAGAAAAAAGTGGTAGGCCTGGGAAGTCTCCACTGACCTAAAAAGCCAGGCAGTGGGGGCAGAGGGGCTGTGGAGTTAGTGGGGTGGGTCCTGGCGGTTCCGCTACACTCTCTGAGGGAAAATGTCGCCACTAGTAAATGGAATTAGGGGAGAGGGTTCTGAGGGATCAAGGGAGATAAGTGAGCCAGATAGAAAAGCTTGCAGAAAATTGAACAAAACCAGGAAAAGATGAGATGGGCTAAAAAAAAAAGCCGCTCAGGGAACCAGGGTAAGAAAGCAGTGATTCCTAGTCTCTCTTCATCAGGGTGGGAGAAAAAAAAGTGCGGTGTTTGCTGGCAGCCTACTCTGCTGGTCAGAGGAGAGGCAGTCTGAGACTTGGCAAGTTCCTTCAGTCATCCTGGGTCTACAGTGAGTGAGTGACTTCTCTGAGGGACCCCGGACTCCACTGGACTGCGGATCCTCAGAGGGCAGAACGCCCAAGTTCTGCTTTTACTTGCAGCATGCAGTAGGCTGCCCTTGAAGGAGCCGGCTTGGCCAACAACTATCATGGGATTGTGCTAAACAATGCTGGCTAAATCTCCTTTTCATATGTTACCATCTTCAAAACCACTGATTTTTTTTTTTTTTTAAGATCTTGTTTATTTGTGAGAGAGCTTGTGAACACTAGTGGGGCAGGGAGAAGCAGAGGGAGAAGGAGAAGCAGGCTCCCCGCTGAGCAGGGGAACCTCCCCTCCCCACCTCATGGGGGATTCCATCCCAGGACCCTGAGATCACGACCTAAGGAGAAGGCAGATATTTAACCGACTGAGCCACCCAGAAGTCCTGCCACTGAGGTATTTTTTAACACAAAATAAAAAATGAATGCAGGATGCCGAGGTGGCTCAGTCCTTTAAGTGTCTAACTTCAGCTCCTATCATGATCTCAGGGTCATGGGATCAAGCCCTGCATAGCGCTCCACACTCAGCCTTAGTAGGGAGTCTACTTGTCCCTCTCCCTCTGCCCCTGCCCTCGCTTGTGCTCTCTCTCTTTCTCACCTAAATAAATAAAATCTTAAAAAAAAAATAATAAATGAGTGCTATTATATATACGGACTATTTCCTGACTCCCATGAGGTAAGGAATAGACTTGGAATAATTCTAATATACAATAGAATTATTGTATAGCATGAACCCACAGATGAAGTGGAGATGTGGGACAATTTCCCAATAATTCAGGCCAAGGTGATTTTTAAAATTTAAAAAAAATTTTATTTTATTTCACTTTTTAAAAAGGTTTTTATTTATTTGAGAGAGAGAGTGAGTGAGAGAAAGCAGGAACAGAGGCGGAGGGGGACGCAGGCTGAGCAGGGAGCCTAATGTGGGGCTCGATCCCAGGATCCTGGGATCATGAACTGAGCAGAAGGCAAACACTTAACCGACTGAGCCACCCAGGTGCCCCGCAAGGTGATTTTTAAAAAAATCCAGATTTCTAAGAAACCTCTTCATTCTCTGACTTAATCTGATGGAAGAACGGTTTGACCGTTGCCTCCTAAGTCTGACGTGGGCTGTAACACTCTGCTTTCCAGGGGGGCACAAACAGCCAGCTCTCTGGCTTCGCTTTCTGACACCTGAAATAGAAGACAAGAAGGAACTTTTTTTCTTTATCTGTCTCCCTACTTCCTCTTCCACCTTTCACCTTCTCCAGCCTTATCTAAAATTTTAGGCCAGAGTAAGACGACCTAGAGATTTAGAACCCAGATGTCAGCTGCCTGAGTATCCACAGTTTTCCCCAGGTTTTTGGAGCCACTTTCCCAGTTGGCTTTCTAACAGAATGACTTGAGCCTTTATCTCATTGTTGGGAAGGCCATTGCGTCCCTGTATTTCCCAGAGTTGTAGATAGCCTTATGTTTCTTCTCCACCTCCATGGTCCTGCTACTGTTGAATTCTTTCTTGAAATCTTCTCATCTTTCCTCCTCTGCACACACACTGTCCTTTCTGCGCCTCATATTCCCCATATGGGCATAGCTCTTTCTTCTTCAGTTCTCCAGGCAGCCGTGCACGTAGGCCATGATGTGCTATGGCCTTGTTTTGAGGACCGTATGTACTGAAGCTGGTTACACTGCCATATCGCATGAGAGAGGATTGTCACAAAATTAGAAAAAATTGGATATTGGACACTTCCGGTTTCTGGAACTTTTTATTTTCACTGGCTCTGCTCACCACCGCGTTTGCTTAAATTTTCCAGTTTCTTTCTCCTTCCTCATGCCTGTCTTTTCCCTTTCACTCTATCCCTCCCTTGCAGATCACCTTTGGGAAGAGACTCCCGGGGGTAAGAAGGGAGACACTGAGCTGAGCCAGTCCCAATTACTCCTTTTTTTAACCAATCATGGGGAACATTGCAGAGGAAGAACTCCCAGGAAGAGGGATGAGAACCAACATGGAAAAAGGCCAGGAGAATTTCTCATCTTGGAAACTATTCTAAGCCTGTTGACATTTGTTTGTTTGCCATCCTTTATTCTCAGCCTAGCCTGACTAGCTTTCATATCTAAATGTAAAACCGTGGCCAGACAGTGGCCAGAAAGAGTTTGTGATTTTCAATGCTTCATTGAGCAGATAGTTTATTATAGAGTACATTCCTTTTGCTTTTAACTGCCACCATTCTTTTTTAGATGTCAGGTGTAATATGTCAACCAGCAGGTATCTTGAACCTTTATTTTTGGCTTTTGTTTTCTTCTTATTTCATGACAGCTGTTATTTAAAATCAACATTTATTGAGAACCTAATGATAGCTCTGAGCTAGGAATGGTGGAGTATACAAATGTGACTCACGCATATTTCCTGCCCACAAGGAGCTCATGATCCCATTGGAAATAAATATAAGTGTGTGTTACAAACTTTAACGTGTTTCTGAAAACATTATTGACACAACGATCAAACAGACACCCACCTCTTAAGGCCAGATTCACACAGCTTGTTAGTAATGGACCAGAACTGGAACCCAGGCTGTCGCTCTAGGCCTCATCCCCTTCCCGTTTCCTACACCACACTTAGTGCATCACTCTTGCTCTCAGCACATTCCTGGAAAGAGAAAGGAGTATTCTGAAGATTATTGGATTGGTTCTAGACATGGAGGAAACTCATCAGCTTTTGGGAAAAACAATATGTTGTGGTAGGTAGTAGCTTTCCTGTCTTCCTTTTTTTTCTTAAAAGGCAGTGTCTAAAACCATGTCAGCCTCAGTAAATCATATCAGGATGATTTGCCAGAGAATTGAATTCCAGAGGCCATTTTTGTTTGTTTGTTTGTTTTTTCTGGTTCGTTAGATGTGAGCTCTTGTTTCATGAGGGTTCTTTTCCTATTCTTTCGTAGATTTTAAAGCCAAATTTTAAGAAGATTTTCTTTATTTATTTGACAGAGAGAGAGATCACAAGTAGGCAGAGAGAGAGGGGGAAGCAGGCTCCCTCCTGAGCAGAGAGCCAGATGTGGGGCTTGATCCCAGGACCCTGAGATCATGACCTGTGCTGAAGGCAGAGGCTTAGCCCACTGAGCCACCCAGGTGCCCCGATCTTAAAGCAAATCTAACTTGCGAGAGTTGAATTCAATTTTGGACACCTCAGATGTCCCTCAGTTAATGTTTACTGAATGCATTATTAGGCAAATTATATGAAAAAAGTCTAGTTTGACGCAATTTGCTATTGTTAGAAGCTTATGTTTTCCTCTCCTGGTAGGAGAAAACCCAACAAGGAAGATAAGATGTGCGAAGAGTGAGGTGGTACAATCCTAGAAAATGGAGAGGCAGAACAGATACTGAGTAACCTTCAACACCTCCTGAGCCAGGTTGGTTTTTTTTTTTTTCTTTTTAAGATTTTATTGATTTATTTGACAGAGAGATCACAAGTAGGTAGAGAGGCAGGCAGAGAGAGAGAGAGGAAGCAGGCTCCCCGCTAAGCAGAGAGCCCGATGTGGGGCTTGATCCCAGGACTCTGAGATCATGACCCACTGAGCCACCCAGGCGCCCCTGAGCCAGGTTTTCATACCATGACTTTCTCTTCTTTAGTCAAGGCTTTGTACATTCCAGAACAGCCATCAGGCAAATTTAACTCTATCTGTACTTCTGCATCCAGAACCGTAAAACAGAAATGGAGATAATCTTTATCATTATTGTGTTGCTTATTAGTCAGCTCCTGAAGACTGTCTTACTTACTTACTTCTGGACCTGCTTCTGTATTGTTGGGTCAGACTGATTTGAGGCTTTTGTTTATTTGTACAAAACCCAAAACAAATGAGGGTTTACTTATCTACCATTTTGGATTGTCTCTTTTCCTGTAGTGCTGTATACAGATTATCAAAATATGTGGGGGCATTTCTCTATTCTGGTCACTGATACATGTGTGGAAGTTGTATGTGTATTAGATTGTGGCAGAAAAATTAGTGGTGGTTGATATAAATTAACCAGCTCCTGGTATGGGGTCTGGCATGAATACTTGGTAAATATTTGTTGACTATCTGACTATAGGTCTCTGATAAATATATTTTATATTATCTCTCTCTTTAAACCATCACTGGGATATTAAATATTTGCCCTCATATGGCTTACTGCATTTAAATATGTCTTGTCATATTGCTTGGTATTATTTGATACATAGTAGCTTTGTTGTTTGAAAATAATAATGATAGTTATCATTTAGTATATTCTAGGGGCTAGGATCTGTGCTCAGTATTTATTATGTGTTATTTAATTTTATCTTGTTAGATTTCTTTTTTATTTTATTTTATTTTATTTTTAAAGATTTTATTTATTTAGTTGACAGACAGAGATCACAAGTAGGCAGAGAGGCAGGGAGAGAGAGAGAGAGAGAGAGAGGAGGAAGCAGGCTCCCCGCAGAGCAGAGAGCCCGATGTGGGGCTCGATCCCAGGATCCTGGGATCATGACCTGAGCTGAAGGCAGAGGGTTTAACCCACTGAGCCACCCAGGCACCCCTATCTTGTTAGATTTCTATAAGGTGTTATCATTCCCATTTTGCAAATGAGGAAATTGAAGCTGTTTCTTGATGAAAACAATCTTAGCTTTAATATATTCAAATTTATGAATCTTTTTTATTTAAGAATCAATGCTGGATATATCTTCTTTAAGAAATCTTTCCTTATTCTAGGGTCTAAAATATCCTAAATTTTCTTCTATAAATTTCAATACTTTTTGACATGTAAGACATTAATTCATCTGGGATAAATTTTTTACATATGGGATCATTTAGAGATTCCTTCTTATCTTGTTCCATATGGAAAATTCTTTTATTGTTATTCTTTTATTGTTATTGTCTAGCTCTCTTTAGTTGAATTTCTCCTTTCCCCACTGATAAGGTCTTAAACTCTGACATAGATCATTGATCTATACATGGATTCACGTACTGGATATCACATAGCAGTTTAAAATATATCACCTACATGCAACAATATGAATGAATCTTTGCAATACGCTGGGCTAATGATGGGAATAGGTCATGAACCAGGGGTTGTGATGAACCAGATTCTGTCCATCTGAGGTCCTAGGGGGGAAAGAAACAAACAAATCCAGGGCTAAAAGCAGTGAAATGATTTGCCCAACCTCACTTGGCTAGGAATGCGGTAGAACTGGGACTCAGAACCAACTCCAGATGCCAAGTTTTCCATTAGACAGTGGGTACAGTCAATTCACAACCTTTCTAGAAACATATTATTCTTTGTTAAGATACCAGCGCTTGAGTACAGCTGTATTTCCTACTAGTAAACCAAATACCATATAAAGATAGTAGGCTCTAGGGGCACCTGGGTGGCTCAGTGGGTTAAGCCGATGCCTTCGGCTCGGGTCATGATCTCAGGGTCCTGGGATCGAGTCCCACGTCGGGCTCTCTGCTCAGCAGGGAGCCTGCTTCCCCCTCTCTCTCTGCCTGCCTCTCTGTCTACTTGTGATCTCTGTCTGTCAAATAAATAAATAAATAAAATCTTAAAAAAAAAAAAAAAAAAGAGAGTAGGCTCTAGAACTCGCTCCCTTCCTGAATCCCGGAGTGCCTTGATGCATTAGTTATCCCCTCTCTCCCCTCCATATTCTTCCTCTCTCTTCCAGCTTCCTTTCCGATAGTGTCTATCTTTGAATTCTTGAATTTGTTTGGATATACTTGCATCTTTGCCTCTTGATTGAAGAAGCACCAAAATCCCTTATCCCTGCCACATCCTCTCTCACCACATGAAATATCCTAGCATACTCCTCCCTTGTTTGTCCCCCTCAGTACAGAAAGCTGTGCAAGAGCAGGGTCAGTTGCTGTATTCACTGTCACCCCTAGTACCTAGCATAACAGCCAGTGCAGAGGAGGCCCTCGATAAACGTTGACCTAATGAATGAAGAAAGCTAACATGCTTACCTAACCTCTGATTCATTATTTCTAGTTTCTGCCCTACTCCAAGCTCTTAAAAGTACCTCCCCACCTTTTTTTTTTTTTAATTTATTTATTTATGGGGCACCTGGGTGGCTCAGTTGGTTAAGCAACTGCCTTTGGCTCAGGTCACTGTCCCGGAGTCCCGGGATCGAGTCCTGCATCAGGCTCTCAACTCCATGGGGAGTCTGCTTCTCTCTCTGACCTTCTCGCCTCTCATGCTCTCTCTCAAATAAATAAGTAAAATCTTTTTAAAAAAATTTATTTATTTATTTGACAGAGAGAGATCATGAGTAGGCAGAGAGGCAGGCAGAGAGAGAGGAGGAAGCAGGATCCCTGCTGAGCAGAGAGCCCGATGTGGGGCTCCATCCCAGGACCCTGAGACCATGACCCGAGCTGAAGGCAGAGGCTTTAACCCACCGAGCCACCCAGACACCCCACCTCCCCACCTTTTTTAACAAGAGAAATTTATTCCTTATAATTCTGGAGGCTGGAAGTCCAAGATCAAGATGTCAGCAGGTTTGGGTTTCTGTAAGGTCCTCTCCTTGACTTGCAGTTGGCTGTCTTCTCTCTGTGCCCTCACGTGGCCTTTCCTCCCTACACGTGCACACTCCTGGTGTCTCTTTCTCTCCTGACCTCCTGATTAGAACACTACCCTTCCGTTTGACCTGAATGTCTTCTCTAAAGGCCCCGTCTCAAAATACAGGCGCACTGGGGATTGGGGCTTCACCATAAGGCTTTGAGAGGACACAATTCAGTCCGTAACAAAGGGTTACTAAGAGTTAGTTACAGATAAGCTGTGAATCGAGTTGTTGAAGGTGATGGTGTTACTTGACGCCGAGTCCCATTTGCACCCTGCTATGAGGCTTGGCAGCCATGCACACTGGTGCACCTCTGGCGTCTGTGTTAGTTGTCAGAATAGCCTCACTTCCCCTTTTCCATGGTAGTGTTGTCAATGAAAGTGCCCCATTTTGAGGAGAGGGAATTCAAAGTTACTCTAGGTGCCTAGCTGGGGTTTTAATAAGCCAGCATTGTTACTAAATACCCTGTGACTATGTGTTTCAGCTCTAATAACCAGTTTCTTGCTTCATTCCTGGTTAGTAAGCTCCTGCCTCGGATTCTGCTTCCAGTAAACAGGTCCTTGCTCAGTTCCTATGGTAGCTGTCCAGGGCACATGAGCCCTCCCACGAGCCTTGATTCTCATGACTGAGTCCCTATCCCCATCCACGCATGTCCCTGACACAGTTCTGCCTTCAGTCTTCAGCGGAGAGACTTCTCTGTGTGGCCCTCAGCCCAGACTCCCTGACGTACCAGCCTCATTCTTACTCTTGTCTCCTGCTGAGGCCTTAAGGGAGCTGCCCTATCCCACAGGACTCCAGCCTCAGAGTCCATTCCTCTTCTCCATGCCTTAGGGGCCCATTCTAATGCTGCAGAGCCCCAGAGGGTCCCACATGCCATCCAGAATGTCCTCAGAATCACCTCAGGCAGAACCACTGATCCTTAGATTCTTGCGCTCCATGAAGAAGGGAGGGCTGGGTCAGGAAGGCAGGCGAGGAGCCGAGAGGAAATCCCCAGGAAACTGGCAGGAGCCACAGAGTTGCTCTGAGTCCCACACCCTGATCAGAGAGGAGATTTCATCCCAGTGGCAGTGGGTGACCCAAACTGAGGAGGGTGCGTATAGGTACTGGACGGGGAGCATATCTTACTGTCTGTTGATGCCCAGTCCCTGCTACAGAGACTGACACAACAGGCGGTCAGTCAGGACATGTTATGGAATGGCATGAACACACTCGAGCCTAAGCTGTGTCTCCAGTACCCTGAGTGACATGGGACCAATCCATTCACCTTTGAGCTTCATCTCTTAAGTGTAGGTCAAAGGGACTTTCCCACTGTTCTTTCAAGGATGAAGTAATTTAATGAATTTGGGAATGTGACATCAGTAGCCTCCAATATTTTTCAGGAGGTCCTCCTGTTAGTAGAAAGTTTAAATAGATATCCCACTGTATCTGTAGCTATCTATATCTTTTTTATCGCTCTCTCTCTAAATGTATATATAACACATATGTTCTTTTATATACGTACATAATGTATATTTTAACGGACAAGGCAAAAAGACCCCAGACACTCTAATATATTTGTCCTTTAACTCTCTGAATAATGTCATATACCCTTGGGGTGTGTTTGTCTTACTTTGGATATCATGACTGTGAAGTCTGATGTACACTTGGGGGAAGGGATGAAATGTTGAACTGCTTGGACTCCCAACACTTCTGACATCAAATGCATGGTGTCTGCTGCAACCAGGACAGCTCTCTGACGCCCGCTGTGTCCCGCAGTTCCATTACATTCTGACAGTGCTTGGAGTTAATGCCACATCACACAGGCCGAATGCTCAGTCCCACAAGACCGCCCCCACTTCAGATACCCGTCACAAGTCATGGACTGTCACTAGTACTTATGGCCAAGCAGCTGTAAATTTGGGGGGTACCCACAGCTCCCTCCTTAGGTTTGATAATTTGTGAGAATGACTCACAGAACTCGGGAAAGTTCTTCACTTGCCTGTTTATTGTAAAGGGTACAATTCAGGAATGGAAAAATAGAAGAGGTGTGTAGGGAAAAGGATGGGGGAAGGGGTATAGAGCTCCCTTGCCCTCTTCAGGTGCATCTCTTCCCAGTACCTTGATGTGTTCACCACCTTGGGAATTCTCTAAACCTCATTGTTTGGGTGTTTTGTTTTTTGTTTTATTTTTAAATGGAGGGTTTATTACATAGGCATGGTTCATGAAATCTTTGGCCACTGGTTATTAAACTCAATCTAGAGCCACTTTCTCCTCCCCAGAGGTGGGGTTGGCACTCCTCCTCCCAGACACCCCCCCTCCCCAAAGCTCTAACCCTCTGATCATAGACTAGGTTCCTCAGGCCAACAGCCCCCATCCTTAAGCCATCTAGGAGCCCTTCAAGAGTTATCTCATTAGTATAAACTCAGGTAGAGTTGAAAGTGGCTTGTTATGAATAACTTGAGATGCTCCTATTATCTTTACCACTGAGGAAATTCTGACAGCTTAAGCTCTGTGTCAGAACCAACAAAGACCACACATGTGTTTCTTATGATATCACAGATATCTATGACTTGCTGCTCACATTAGCATCTATCTCAGTGGCTGAAAAGTAATGCCCATTGTCCATTGAAATTTGCCTTATCAATAAAATACATCATCTCAATGGTAAAAAATACACATCACTCCCTGTGCCCCATAGGACTGAATAAAGTTTCTCATCCTATTACATTTAGAAAGGCTGAGCAGGAAAGGTTGCTCACCGATAGGTTAATGTCAATAGTAACCACTTGTGTTTTTTGGAGATGTAAATTCTGGGGCTTGTTAAAGCAAAATGCTCCATAGGGTACTATAAACAGATGTTGTGGAGACATTACCCACATCAACAGAGCAAGCTCCACTCTTCCTTTTGCTCCATCAAAGAAGTTACATGGGCAATAAGCTGGGGTCCACTGATTATTTCATTTAACACGTCCTCACTAAATGCCAGGTGCTGGGCTAATTCCTGCAAATGAGAAAGGAAATACAGCCCATGTGGGTTTTGCCTTCATGGAGTTGACACACCAGCTAAGGTGAAAGACAGCAATAAACAAAGGATACAGGTCTGCAGGAAATCCTCTCAGTGCCGACACAGAGAACTGTGGGGGCAAAGGTAGGCACAGAACCTCCTGAGAGTTAAGGAAGTTTCTCTGAGGAGTTTCCCGTGTCAGCTCTGTTTGTAGGCCAGGAAGCCTTAGGAAGTGTGTGTAAGCAGGCCATGGGACAGACTGGTGGAGAGCACGGGTGGGGAAGGGCTTGGAAAGCCTGACGACTGAAAGAGGCCAGTGTGGCTAAACAGTGGTAGCTGGGGGATAGCGGTAGATCGCATAATTGGAGAGGAGGACGCTTTGGGTACCAGCGTTGGGGGAGGAAGAAAAGTGGGGGACAGAAGCAAGAAGAACATAGGCCAATAGCTTCACATCTCATCTCTCTACATTTTCCTCCTAGTAAAGTTCTGAACAACTTCTTATGCCCCACTTTTTATCACCCCCACCTGGCCCCTTATTGTCCCCAATGGGGTGCTGGGGCAGGAAACCCGCAAAGGCACTCTTCCTGTGAGCATTCCTTAGAGGTTCCTTTGCATGGGAAAGATTAGACAGAAGAGAGAAAAGAGAGAGAAGCTGCCTAGGTTCTGCTTCGTAATATCAGAATAGGATCTGAATATCAAGACAGTGAGAGCATCTTGAGAGAAAAAGGTGTTTTGCACATTTATGAACTAAGATTCTGGACTACACAATGGCCAAAGAAGATGGGTCCAAACAAGCTTTCTCCCATCCCAGAAACAAGGTGTTTGCGAGGCCACAAGAGCAGAGATGAAGAGCAGACTGGGGTCCAGGCCTCCCATAGAATGTGGTGACATGGGCTTCTAGAAGAGTGGGAGTGAGAGAGCGGAGAATGAGGCTTAGTTTTCCATCAGGAGAAATACTGTCCTCCTCATACACCCCTTTCACCCTGAAATGCCGTGCGGTGGGGGGTAAAAGACAAAATCAGGTTGAAAGGAAAGGGGTGTTCTCAGGTCAGAGTGAGTTTTCAATGAACACAAAGAGGCAGAGTAAGTAGTGAAGAGGTGAGGATTAGGGGATTTGTCTTTCATGGATTGTGTCTTCTAGGACAACTTGGGAGTCCGTTTCATGAGAGGAGAGTGGGTCAGGAAAAATGAACATAGAGTCAGTACAGAAGATAAACAATCAGAGGGACTTAGGTCTTGGGCTGGGACCAGGCCGTGTGAGTGTGAGACAGTGGGTCTGTGGGGCAATGAGGCTTCCACCTTCAGGAGCCTGGGGAGGACTCAGGCTTCCAGAAGGAGCCTTGACCAGAGATGCAGGGATTCCTATCAGTAGCCTCTTGCGACTGGAGGAATATTTATGAGTCTATGGTCCCTGACATGGAAATAGTGGTCACGGACAGTGTCAAGCCTTGTATCCTTCAGAGCACTGTACGCCTTTTGTGGCCCTACTGGGCACTTAGGAAATGTGTAATGAATGAAGAAAATTGTGCCTTCCTGTTATATTGGTTTGCTAGGTGTGCTGTATCCAGTGCTTAAACAACAGAATTTTTTTCTCACAGTTCTAGAGGCTCTTGAAGGCCAAGATTAAGGTGTCCATAGGGTTGCTTCCTTCCAAGGGCCAGAGGGACGATCTGTAGGACCCAAGGCAGACTGCTCCAAGATGGGCCATTCTTGCATGAAGATTGTTTTGAGATCCTGTGGGCTAAAGAGAACTTCTTGCCCTTGATGATGTAAAGAGAAAAATTTTGCCCTTAACTACGTAAAAGAATCTAAACTGAGGTTCTTTCCCAGAATAAGAGTTTTTTTTTTAAAAGATTTTATTTATTTATTTGTCAGAGAGAGAGCGAGCGAGAGCGAGCATAGGCAGACAGAGTGGAAGGCAGAGTCAGAGGGAGAAGCAGGCTCCCTGCAGAGCAAGGAGCCGGATGTGGGACTCGATCCCAGGACGCTGGGATCATGACCTGAGCCGAAGGCAGCTGCTTAACCAACTGAGCCACCCAGGCGTCCCCCAGAATAAGAGTTATTAGCAGAGATAAATTGTATCTGAGAGGCTTTTCTGTCTGGCAGGACAGGCATCTCATCAGCAAGCATCTGCTCTTCTTCTTACTGTCTTGTGAATTACATTCCTTCCCTCTGAAGTCCCAGACCCCCATCTCTTTGTCCTTACTTTGGGATAAACTCGTTTTGCCTGGCTGTCTTTGGAATTTCCATGTCTGTGTAGATTTCTCATACATGGGCTGTTAAATCTGATTTTCTCCTGTTAATCTGTCTCATGTCAGTTTGATTCTTAGTCCAGCTAGGAGGACCTTGAAGAGCACAGGAGTTCCTACTCCCTGTCAGTTCTGTACCTCTCTCTTGCCTCTGTGGTTTGTTGAACATCTTTGGCATTTCAGTCATGTTCAGTGGCGTTCTTCCCGTATCTCTGGCATCACCAGGTTGTCTTCTTCTTCTTTTTCTTCTTTTCTTTCCTCCCCGCCCAAGGTTGTCTTCTTATGAAGACACTAGTCGTATTGAATTAGGGGCCCACCCTACTCCAGTGTGACCTTGTCCTAACTATTATATCAGTCATGACCCTGTTTTCAAGGAAGGTCACATTCTGAGGTACAGGGGACTTTTGCATATGAACTACTTGGGAACATAATTCAACCTATAACATCGCATTTCTTGGAAGTCTAACCCATTGCAGTGTCCCCTAAATACTGCCTCTGAAATATGACTTAAAACCATTCCCTTCTTCCCAGCTCCTCTCCCCCTTCCAAGTCCGGGCTGCCATCCACACTTAGCCAGCTACTGCTCTTAGCCCTCGGAGTTGGGTTCTCACTTCTCGTGTACAGAAATGTAGAGTTTTGAATCTTCCTGTGGCTGTACTGAGTTTCTCCCTCCAGGCACTGTGGTGACTGATGCAGAAAGTTCAGTCTAATCATGGCCAGGTTGACTCAGTGAAACGCAGGAATTTCTCAGTTGACTTGGGCTTAAGCTCAATCATATGCAAGTATTTCTACCCCACCAGCAAGGCAAGGCTGTTCCTGTTGGGGGACGTCACAGTGTAGTGGTACTTAGGAGGCACTTAGATTTGTGCTCACTCTGGGCTGGCGTCCTGTATGTTGTCTCATCTTGCTTGTTGGCTTGTGATGAGGATCCCATACTGGAATCCACTGAAGCAGTCTGGGCCCACATGTCAGGAACACACTGCTGCCCATAGCTGCACCTCGACCTCAGTCTGCAGTTCTCATCAAGCTCTTTCCCTGGAACCTGGGAGAATCTGGTTGCTCTCCTTGCTGCTGCTGGGATCTATGGGAACTTGGAAGGCAACCCCCCACCCCGACCCCCGGCCCCAGTGGCCCAGGAACTTTGCAGAGTAATTAGTCCTCTCTAGGTTTATCTGCTCAGTTTGCTAGGGTTCCAGAGCTCTATATGGAAAGTCAGCACCTGCTTCTTTTATTCCTGGATTTCCTGATGCCTATTTGAGGGTTCTGTTGTCTGTTTTTACAGGACACACCATTTATTGACTGTAATTTCTTATCTGTCTTTAGTAGGCCATAAGCTTCCTGTATGCAGCACAGTAGCTGACATATTGTATAGGTGCTTGATAAATATCTGTTGAATGACTGAATCTCCAGCTATCTTCTGAAGAGAATGTGTGACATCTAGGGTGCCATGTCTTAGGAGTTACAACATACTGGCTAAATCATGGGCTTTGGAGGTAAAGCAGACCCTCATTCAGATCCCACCCCTGCCTTTTGCTGGTTTTGCCACCTTGGGTAAGTGACTTTTGCTCTATAACCCTTAGCTTTCTCAGAAATACATGAGAGTCTTTTTCTTAGGTTGAGATTGGATATAAATCAAATGATGTATAGAAAGCACTTAGCATGCTTCTTGCTGCTTAGGTAAATGTACTATAAATGGCTACATTTTATTATTACTGTGCTTTCATTAGCTTCTATGAACCCCTCTGAGCTTTCAGGTAAGATGATTACTGAGAACTCTGAAGGAGGGACCAGTGCTGCTTGGCCTTGAATTTGCACTTAGCTGATCATGGAGAGTCGGGTTCCTCACCTGACTCTGCTCTGGAAAGGAGCAAGTGAGAGCAATGATCATCCTGGGTTTGACGCTCGCATCTCAGCTGGAAGGATGCGTGGTTCTGGCAGCTGTTCATGTGTTCAGATAGAGGAATGAACAAGTTACTGTGTCTGAAACATGAAAGCCACTTTTTTTTGGTCCCCTGGAAGGTGCCTGATGACGGATTTGAACTGTAAGTTCTAGAAGCAGCAGAGATAGATCAAGAGATTCTAGAGTGTCAGGGAGGAAAAGATGTATTTTCCTGGCAGGAGATCCTTTTTTTTTTTTTTTTATTAATTTTGTCTTTATTTTTTTAAACTTTATATTTTTTTCTTTCTTTCTTTTCTTCTTTTTTTTCTGTTCTTTTATTTTTTATTATGTTCAGTTAGCCACTGTAAAATACATCATTAGTTTCTGATGTAGTGTTCAATGATTATTAGTTGCGTATAATGCCCAGCTGGTGGGAATTCCTTTTGAAATTTAGGTGTAAGCCTCTGTGACCATTGGCCATGTGCTCTAATTACTGTAATAAAACAGGGGACTGTTGCTACCTTCTCCTCTTTCTGTTCTTGTCTTGGCTGGTTACGTTTGGAAGGGTCAGTATGGGGTCGGGAAGTGGTGACATCACTGTTTTCTGTCTCTCGGTCTGTCTCAAAGACCTGCTACTATTTTCCATAATTAGGTCTCACTTTGTTGGGGAAATTTCCCAAGGTGCCATCCTATTCTGAGTACCGCACTTTTATTTTAATGGAGAAAATCAAAGGGAGTCTAGCAAGTCTGAAATGGTGGGTGAGTTGGCCAGGAATACCAACCCTCTTGTTTCTAAAATGCACCAGGGGAAAATAAAATCACCCAGGAGCAGTACCCACAACACCAAAAATCAATCTTACAACCAGAGTGGAATTTAATGGGATAAGTAGTAAAACAGGAGACTGAGCTCCAGAAGATTCTACCAACAACTGGCTGCTTTGGTTTGCTTGTTTATAAAGTGAGGATGATAGTAATGAGCCCACTTAAATCATTGTCTGTTAATTAAGCTTCTAATAGAAATAATTGATAGTGTT
The DNA here is from genome assembly GCF_022355385.1 of Mustela nigripes. Lineage (NCBI taxonomy): Eukaryota > Metazoa > Chordata > Mammalia > Carnivora > Mustelidae > Mustela > Mustela nigripes. The sequence continues at coordinate 94,123,850 of NC_081568.1, forward strand.
TTTTGAGTATGTACCAGGGCTGTTTTTTTTCTTTTTAATGTTAATCCTCATACAGTACATCGTTAGTTTCTGATGCAGGGTCCATGATTCATTGCTTCCGTATTACACCCAGTGCTCCATGCAATAAGGGAACCAGGACTGTTCGTCACAACAACCCTTGGAAGTAGGTTTTATGACCTCCATTTTACAGGTAGAGGAAACTGAGGCCAAGGAAAATTCAATAATCTGCCCTAGTTTGTGCTGTCAGGAAGTGCAGCGCTGGGACTTGAACCCAGCTGGTCCGATCTCGGTCTGTCTGGCCCTCATCATACCCTCATCTGGCCTTTGTCACGAGACCTTCCCTGGTCACTGGCAAGGAGTGTGAGGTTGCCCTCTGCCAAGTGAGATGCAATGGTGCTGGAAAACTGTCTTGATAAAGGAAGCTTAACCCTGTAAGGCTTTAAGTCTCATGCGAGCCATTGGATAATGTCTTTCCATAAACACCTTTCTTGCCTTCTACTCTTGAACAGAGTGGACAAAAAAAATGTCATTGTTCCTATGCTACCATACGTAGGCTCGCTTGCGCACTCCGTGCCAGAGCCGTTGCGGGTGCGTTGCCACCGTTGTTGCGCTTGAGTCTCTTACTCACCAGAGAGACAGGCCCTGACTGTGACTCACTCTTCTGATAATAAAAATGAGGCACAGAGATGTTAAGGGACTGGCTTTGGGTCACAGAGCTGTGATGGAGCCTGCATCTGAGCCCAGGCAGTCAGGCTCCAGGAGCCTGCGCTCTTCCTGACCAAGAGTTCTGGATCGTGACCCGGTGGAACATGCGGGGCAGCATGATGGGAACAGATGACTTTGCCGCTTAAGATCCCTCAGTCGGTGCCAGGTACTGTGCCTGGAGCTTTATGAAGCTTAGCTCACTCATTCTCCTTCATGGACCTTGCCAGTGGGCTCAGTGTTGACCCCATTCTGTAGCTCAGGGAACCAAGCCTTAGAGACTTCATGTAATTTGCCCAGCATCACATCGCCAGTGGGTGACAGCGTTGGGGTTCTAAGTCACATCCATAGTGCGCAGACTCATGCTTCTTCAACACTACAACCCTGCCTTTGGTGCTGGCCTCAGTGAAAAAGACCTTCAGTGGTGACCGGTAATGATATGAGGTTGCCCTCTGGGAGGGGTGGCTCTAAGCTCCTTTGCGGCCGCTGTTCTGTTTGGCTGTGTCAGCCTTCCTGGTCCCAGGTCCCTGTCTCTCTCCGCGGTCCCCTGGCCACCCAGGATGAGCAGAGGCTGAGAGTGCCCGCTGGTGTGACAGCCTCTTCATCGTCAGACAGCCTGCTCTCTGGGATGTGGTACCACTGCAGGGCACAGAGAGATTGAATTTGGGGTTTGATACAGCACAGAGGTCCTGTCTAATAGAGTCAGCCAGCTACAAGGCAGGAGGGGACCCAGAGGTGACAAGAGCCATCTGAGGCGAGAGTGGGGCCAGACATTGCTAATGACTGACTTCACCCTACAAATACTCTTATCTTGCTTCTTGCGTGCAGGCAAAGCCCTCCTACCCCAGCAAAGACCAAAAGCGCCAGAGGATCACTTTTCCAGACTCCTTTGCGGCTAAAGATGATCCTAGGACACAGTCTGGGCCTTGGAGATGTTAAGGGAAATTTGCTGGAAAGATTTTTCTCTTTGGTAAAAGAGAGAGGTATGTGAGGACAACTCTCCCTCCACCCCCCGCCCTTTCTTCCTGTTCTGGATTTTCTGGTGTGAGATCCTGGGGCTGAGAGCTGGTGACCATGAGAAGCAGGACTTGGAGTAGAAGCTGGGCGGGGTTCCACAGAGGAATGAGAAAGGGGTGGTCTAACTGAGTGGCTGAGGCAGTGCTGGAACTGTCTACCTCTGTGTCTCGTGTTCTGTGAACAAATAAGTTTATGCCACTTTCATGCTGTATGGAAGCGCCCTCCACAGTGCACTCCTTCAGGTGGGCTCCCTCAGTCACCTGTACCTTTTGCTCTTGCGAAGGGTGCTGCTGCACCGCTGCCACCGCCATCAGAGCCACAGGCTGACAGCGCACAGGCAGACCTAGAGCTGCACAGCAGACCCCTAGCTGGAGCTCAGGGCAAGCAAATGGGAAACAGCACTGTTGGGTGGGGGGGAGGAGAGAGGGAAGGGAAAGGCTGGTCATGCCGTTGCTCTCTCCTTGTCTGAAGGCACTCATTATGCTCTTTTGCAACCAAGCTATGTGTCACAATTTTTGGTTCAATCATACTTTTCCTCTTTTTGCATCCTTTAAGGTTTGTCAGCTTCAGGATAACTTGTTCCTTGACTACTGCCTTTATTTTGTGGTAGTGCTGATGGAAGCAATTTTTAGATTTTTTTAAAAGGTTTTATTTATTTGATAAATAAATAAAGAGATAGAGAGTAGAGGTGGCAGAGCAGCAGGAAGAGGACCCTGGGATCATGAGCTGAGCCGAAGGCAGACACTTACCTGACTGAGCCACCCAGGCGCCCCTCTGATGGAAGCAATCTTAACCTTGACTGGCATCAGGTAACTGTTGCTCCACTAGCTGGTCATCAACACCTGTTGTATGTTCCCTTCCTCCTCCTGGGATCCAGACCCAAAGACCAGGGCTCCCGTGAATAGTATGGCTGCCACCTGATGGCTTAAGAGGCAAAACTGGCATTCACTAATTTTTGTAGGATGACTGTTGGTGACATTGGTGACATCGGAGCTGGGACTTGAATGGAAGGCCATTTTCCAGGCGGAGACCTAGAGGCCTAATAGCCTTCATCTGACTGGTGTTTGCCCTCACCTCAGTTTTTAGCACAAGTCAGGGCTCACAGCAGCGCTTTCTACCTGTTTGAGGGACAGAGAGTTGGTGGGCCTTGGAGGACACTGACTGGGAGAGATGGGAGAGGCCCTGGAAACACGGCAGGGTCACCCTCCTGCCACATTCCCACCTCTCACAGCAAAGCACTGTACGAGGGAGCTCAGAAGGCAGAGATGAAAGGATGAGAGGGCGGGGTGGGAAGAAAATCTAGGGAGAGTTTAGAAGTCCACAAGACTTAGGAGCTTAAATGAAGTGGCACTTGAAGTTGTGCCCTTATTTGGAAGAGAAGGCAGGGAAGGAAAGTCCGTTAGATGACGTGTGGTTCGCACTTTTTCTCCTACAGGAGGGCTGGCTTTCTGAGAGGATTTTTATCGTGAATTGTTGATGGGCACCAGCATTAAAGAAGTCCAGAAAAGCCCACTGCATAGGCAGAAAACCAATTCTAGTGAAAACAGAAGACTGGAAAATTATTATTGAAAAGTGGTTTTTCTGTGGTTAATCATTTCACATCTGAGAGTTGAGTTTTTTCATTGATGTAATTAGTGATTACATTTTCTACAGGACATTTTTCATGTCAAGCACATAATGGCTCCAAAGAAGAAGGAGGGTGAAGCTTTGTGGAAAGACAAAGAAGAGTTCACACGAATACAGGGAGGGGTGAAATTGGATTCAGTGGAGGTACACTTCCTGCACCATAAGTTACTCCCAAAACATCCGCAAGCATGAGCTAATTTTTGAACTGTAGTTGGAACCCTGTGATAACATGTCCTTTGGGATCGCCAAGTGATTTGGCTGTGGTGGAATTTTACGAGTTCAGTTCAATTCACTTAATCTCTCTTTCTCCTGCCTGGCCCCCATCCCTCCGTCCCTCTGTTGTTTTCTCTCTCTCCTCCAGTGGGTGTTAGAAAAACTCAGATGAATAAGACGCAGTCTCTGTCCTCACACAGAGACAGGAGAGTACACCCCCACAAGGTGATTCAGTGTGTTCAGTGTCGTGAAAGGGGTAAGAACAGAACGCTGGAGGAACACACAGGACGGGCACCCAACCGAGCCCTGGAGGGTGGCTCACCAAAGGCTTTCAGAGAGGCCATCATGTCTGAAGTGAGCTTTATCAGAGGAGTTACCACAGTTACTTACTTGGTTGTGGCTGCTGAAGTCTTCGTTGGAGCGAATGCTTCAAATTTGTTCTCTTTGTTTCAACCTGTCCCTGGGAATCTCCTTGTTTATGACTTTGGACCACCTGTCTTAACTCATCCATTAGAACTGTCACTAATATCAGCAGCATCCTGACTCCCAGCCAGTTTCCCATCCCTGATGGTCCCAACTGTGATAACTGACCCTGATCTCATGGCTTCACAGTCTTGCTCTTTTGGGCCCCTGTATATTAATTAGGCTTCCTCAGGTCTGAGTGTCACAGCCATGCTCTAGAGTGGAGGTGAACTGTGAAGGTCGCTGGAAGTAGAGGGATAGCGAATAACTCAGCAGGCGCATGGTCAGGACTCCCGTAGGTCTGGACCATGGTTCTGTCATGGGAAGCTGGGTGTGCTCCTCTACTGTGGGTCCTGGCTCCCTGCTCAAGCGACTCTCATGTGCTGGGTATCCAGCCTTCATCTGCAGGTTGTCTACTGCCTTGGCTGCTGCTTTTCTGACCTGTCCCTTCTTCTTCCTGCCTCTTTTATTTGAGTATCCTCTGGAAATTTCTTCCCTAAGTCTGGAACTAGTTGGCATTTCTTGGGTAGCACCTTTTCTTGACACAGATACAACGGTATATGTGCCTGCAGTCACCCAGAGTCTGCTTTGTCCAGAATGGGGCTGGGAAATGACACAAATGCAGGTATCCACTGATTGACTGGTATTTGGGATGAGTTTCCATTCCTGGCTATATCCTCAGTCCCAGAACTTTCGGGAATTCCTGTCTTACCTTTGATGCTAGCTTCGTACTAGGATTTCTACAGGAATCTCCCATTGATTGCCCCGCAGTGTGACATTACATCTCACTGCCATTAGCATCTTACCTTCTCACATTAGTGTCGCTTTGCCACAACATTGTCATGAGGTTGGGTAAACCATGAGGGCTATCTTTTTCAGGCTTGGTGACTGCCCAGCCCAGCCCCGCAGGCTCGCCGTCTGCCAATAAAGCCGCTCAATTTCGCCTTCTCAGATTCTCAGGGCAGAGTGGCTGCTTTGTGCTTTCTGTGCTTTAGCTGACTTCATTTTACTGCTATCATTCCACTTGTCACGGTTCTAGATTGCGTTCCTTTGAAAAAATATTTCTTTGCCATCACATCACCAGTTCTCTTAAAAAGTGAGAACCATGAAGCCCCAGATTAGGGGTCTAGCAAAGGTTCAAACAAGGCAAGCCAGTTCCACACAAGCCCCGAACCCACATAAAATCTGCCCCTGGTTCCTGGAAAGGCTTGGAGGTTGCAAAGCCAGCCCTCTGGGAAGGTCTGCAATTCCCCCATGCCCGGTGTTACCCCTCTAGGTCACTCAGCACAGCTGACTAAGGCTAAGTAAACTTAGCCTCAAAATTGTGCAGTAGAGCCACTGAATATTGGTGATTTTTGTTTTGTTTTGTTTTGTTTTTATTTGACAGAGAGAGATCACAGGTAGGTAGAGAGGCTGGCAGAGAGAGAGGGAAGCAGGCTCCCTGCTGAGCAGAGAGCCCGATGTGGGGCTCGATCCCAGGACTCTGAGATCATGACCAGAGCCGAAGGCAGCGGCTTAACCCACTGAGCCACCCAGGCGCCCCAATATTGGTGATTTTTAAAAGGCCCTTCAAGGTATATGTTAGTGTATTAGTTGACCGTAATAGGTCTCTGATGTTTTGCTCTTGGCCAGGTCTTCCAAAGCAGCATATACCTGTTAATGGACTGAGAGGGATGTAGGCAGTGTTCCTCTCATGTCAGTCTTTTATATGCTCGTCTCCGTCATTTCAACATTATGTCACCTAGACTACTATTGACTGAATTCAACTCAATTATAACATAAATACTTACCTAAATCTGGTCCTAATCAGTGATATATCTGAAATCATATTTTTGGTATATAACTTACATTTAAACTAATTAACATGAAATAATTTCAGTGTAGTTACAATAAAACATTTGCTTGTATACAAATTAAATCCTCATACATATCTATGGGGGCAACATATATCAACCACACTTTGTAAAACACATACACAGAGGAGCTTTTAGTGACTAGAATTCCTTATATGTCACCAGAATCCATTCCATCAAAATGATTAACCTTTACTCAAGGTAGGATTTCCAAAGGATTCTCCTTGATGCAACAACTCCTGATGCCTCCTCATTGTGGAAGTCAAGGTCACTTTCACCAAGGTCACTCTCATTTTTCACCTATTACTATACTTCAAACACTCTCAATTCTACAAATATTTGAGTGCTTACTCTGCGGATGGCATCACATGAAGCACTATGATTGGGGCACTCATGGTCCTATATTTAAGTGACCCACTTTCCCTGTGAAGTTACAGAACACACTGGCAAAAGAATGCAAAGTCTCATTTACTGTGATAGGGGTTCATGCCAGAAGCCTCAGTAAAGAAGTCTTGGCTTAGCCTGATGGTCTAAGGGGGAAACTTCTCCCTCTTCTGAAACCTGAACCACTCGACTACCCATCAGCCACATCAGAGGATAGAAAATGAAGCAGATGAGAGAGTATGGAGAAGAAAAGAGAGAGAGAGAACCAGATGCCCAGACTTCCCTGTGCCCATTTATATCTACTATGTACAGAGAAAAGCACTGATGACTTGAAACATCAATGGTAAAGATCTCATTCTTTAGTAAACAAGGTTTACTCACACCCTGAACGCTCTAGTCTGAAGCATTCTGCAGTCCCTGTGTGGGAAATAAGAAGAGATAAATGGAGAGGCCTATCTAGAGAAAACTGCATCGACAGAGGTCCATGAAGGGTGAGAAGGTTTCCAAATGCACGAGTAGATTTAAAGTTCTGTCTGCTATCACCACTGTGGCTAGACTCCACTCTGTATCCAAATATAAATTAAGTCTATAAATATCCATAATTGGCAATTATTATGGTAGGGGCTTCTGGAATAATCTCCCCTCCAGGAAAATGTCACTGTGCGATGAGACATTCTTTTGTCACCAGTCTGTCCTGTAGAGCAGGGAAAGCGGATAGCCTTAGCTATGAGCCTGGTTGATACACATGGATAGGAACACTACAATTTGAGTGAAGTGTCAATGCTATGATGGACATTTTACTGCACCATTGTTCTCTAGCTGTACATAATGCCTTATAAACTTGTATTTGAAAGTGTCACTAATCAAGATTTAGGACAGAACTGAGCTGGTACCAAATGGGTGATTTGCCATTTCCCATCCCCCAGGATCAGCCTAAGGAATGAGAAGAGCCCTGGGTCCCTGCTACTGCTCTTGCACATGCTGGAATGCTGGAAAATGTTGGGATGGCCCCACTGCCCCTGTTTAGAATCTGTATGAGGAGGATTCTGCCTAGAGTTGTGGGAAAATGTAACTTTGAACTCTCCACTTTATCTCAGGACCCTTCCCAGCCCTCCCCACTGGGTCTGGGGAGAAGGAGAGGCAGAGGGAAAGCAGTCTTGGGTTTTACGCATGCTGTGAATCTGGCTCTTTGTGCAAACTCCCATCAGTGTAGAAGAAAAAGAACTGGCTCTGTTTTTACAACAGGAATGAGTAAATGAGTCCTTAAACAGATGAATGCAACATCCACTCTGCCATCAGCTCCCTGAGTGTCTAAAGAGAATGGATGACTCTTTAAACAACAGAAGCAACAAATGGCATGTTATACACTCGTGAGAGACTCAGCTGATAGTTGTCTGCGGCCTAGTGATTGCTAAAGGCCACTTGACACATCTGTCACTTGAAAGACACAGTCTAAGGTACATGCTTCCCATCACTTTCACTCCATCCTCCAGTAACCATCTGTATATTAATTCAGGCTTCCAGGAAACAGCACGCCAATGCTTTTGAGCTTCCTAAAGTAAGGTCTCACAGGGCTGAAGACTGAATGTTCTGCTTTTGAAAGTTCTGAGAGTTGATACAGCAAAAGGTCCTCCTGCCAGTGATCTTTCCTAACTTCAACACACCTGTTTTTGCGAGTGTCGCTCATCATCTGATGCATTCCTGAAATTCACTGCCAGGAGACATTGACCCAATTAATTTTTTGTTGTTGTTCTCTCCACAAACCTTTATTGGACATCTTGCGAGTGCCAGGCCCTGGGCTTGATTGGAACGTGGTGAACCAGTATGTTTTCTTTTATTTGATGTCACCCAAGGGGTATTCAGTTTTGCTCTATCTGGCACACCAAACTAAATTGAACATGCAAGGACAGTCCCTCCTCCCCGGGGCCAACTCTTTTGGACTCTTCTTTTTCTTATTGATTCAAACTCTGTTCTAAAAAGATGAATTTTCGGGGCACCTGGCTGGCTCAGTAGTTAAGCGGCTGCCTTCGGCTCGGGTCATGATCTCAGGGTCCTGGGATCGAGTCCCGCATCGGGCTCCCTGCTCAGCGGGGAGTCTGCTTCTCCCTCTCCCTCTGCCTGCCTCTCTGCCTACTTTTACTCTCTGTCTCTCTGCCAAATAACTAAATAAAATCTTAAAAAAAAAATAAAAAAGATGTTTTTTCATTTCTAAATATTCCTGTGGTACCGAGAAGTTCATAAGATGTCTGCTCTTCATACATCTTCCAATTCTACTCCTGGGTGTAACCACTATTGGCTGTGTATTGTGTATCATTCTAGCTACTAACACACAGAGACACACACATTGTCTTTCATTGCACATGCCTGTGACTCACACACTCGCTCACCAGGACAAGGCACACCAGGACAGGATTGGAATGGTTCACCCCAGGTGCAGGCAATCAGGAAACGCATTGTTAAAAGAGGATTGCAAAAAATAACGAAACCTAGAAGCCAGTCTGTTTTTTTATTAATGCTATGCACCAGCAATTCTAAACAATGTCCAGAATAAAATACTCCTCCCTCTGGGGTAGACTGGGTGCAGGCCCACCTCCTCCATTGCTGTAACACTGAATATACACACACAGGCAAATGCTTATGTATGGCGTACATGTGTGGGCAAATGCATATATATGTGTTTGTACAGCATATATCTTTTGCCAGATACAGATGGAATAGCATTATGCATTATTCTTACAATACTTTTTCTTTTTTTCAACTGGGCTCCACACTGGGCCCTGAGATCAAGACGTGAGCTGAGATCAAGAGATGAACACTTAACCAACTGAGCCACCCAAGCACCCTTCTCACAATACTTTTCTGTTAATTTATATTGGATTTACTTCCACATTATTTCCTACACATCTACTTCTTTCTTAATGACTGCCAGATATCTACTATATGAATATAGCACAACTTTTTTATTGAAGCTTCTTATTTTTCACTTTCAGCATAAATAGATGCGTTTTGCTAGTCCAGACTGAGTCTTGTCTTTTATTATATAGATTTATCTCGTTTACATTTATTTTTGGGAACACACATTTGCTGCATTTCATTTTATTACACTATTTATTTGGCTATAGTATATCTATATTCTCTGTATATTGTTGCTTAGTTTTTTTTTTTTTTGGTATTCTGTACATTCTTTGTTTTACTTTTTTTTCTCTTTTATTTATTAGAAGTAATAACACTTCTAATAATAATATTTGAAACTTTGATATAGTTAAATCTCTGTTTCTTGTTTTATCAACATTGGACAGTTTTTACCTCATTGTAGAAGAAGAGGGGAATATATATTTCATACTTCATTCTAACTTCTTCCCCTCATCTTATTTTTTATGACTTTTTTGTATTGCCCAGATTTATAACTTTTACAAAGCATTGAGCTCTGGAAACATAATTAAGCAGTCAGTGGTAACCAGCAGTCTTTCTGTCCATGGCTTCCCTGTTCATGACATGACTATAAACATTTTCTACATGTCTTTGGGTTAGCTATATTTTGTTATGTTCTTTTCTTTTTAAAGAAGGGATCAGAAGTGTTGTATTATTAGATTTTTTTGCATTATTAAAACTATGCTACCTTTAAACACAAAAGATATATTTCTTTTTTTTTTTTTTAAAGATTTTATTTATTTGACAGAGAGAGAGAAACCACAAGTAGGCAGAGAGGCAGGCAGAGAGAGAGAGAGTGGAGGAAGCAGGCTCCCCACGGAGCAGAGAGCCCGACATGGGGCTCGATCCCAGGGATCATGACCCGAGCTGAAGGCAGAGGCCTTAACCCACTGAGCCACCCAGGCACCCCCAAAAGATATATTTCTTGGGCCATATATTTTTCTTATTAGAATTCTGTAGATATAGTTCCAGCAATTTTTGGCATTGATTACTGGTATGGAGAAGGCTGAGGTCAGCCATTTTCTCCTTTGGGCCAATACACTTTTAATTCCGGAGTGCCCCAAAGGTTGAAATTTGAGGCTGTATTTTCCTTTAACAAAAATTCAGTTTTCTGCAGATCTTAATCAGTCTTGTCTTCCTTCATGTGTTCATGTCCTTCCTTTCTTTTGTTATCTTAGTATATTTGTTCTGTCCCCCACTTTAGGAAAATCAGCTACATGCATGATGAACCTAAACCACCTCACTTTTCTCTCAAGCCCATAGTTATTTTGTGTCCTTCTTGATCACTAATCTGTGCATATACAACTTTTTTATTCAGTTAGTGAGGTAGTACCCACATGCTTGAGTTTTCTCACTTAACAGAATATACACTGGCAAGTGTTTCATATTTGCAGATATTAATCTACTTTAGTCTTGTTAGTAGTGGCAGAGGGTTCTTTAAGACTCATACTCAGAGTATCCTGAATAATTTCGGCTGTCTGATTTCCAATCATGATGAGGGAGTATTTTCTGTCCTTTTTGTTTCTTTTCTTTTCTTTTCTTTTCTTTCTTTCTTTCTTTCTTTTTTTTTTTTAAGATTGTATTTATTTTTTTGAGAGAGGGAGTGAGCAAGACAGAGCCCAGACCAGGGAAGGGACAGAATAGAGGGGAAGCAGACTCCCCACTAAGCAGGGAGCCTGCTATGGGCTCAGTCCCAGGACTCCAATGCCATGATCTGAACTGAAGGCCGGCACTTAACTGACCGAGCCACCCAGGTGCCCTGTCCTTTTTGTTTCTTCCAGGTATTCCCTCACCTCATAGGTTGCTTGAGTTGTCAGGATCCTGTGGAGGTCTAGTAAGGGGCAGAGTGAGGAGTGATCCTGTTTGTTAAAGGTGACAGGACATTCAGAACTTCTTGCTCATACCTTTGTCGGTGCAACCTTAATGTGCACAACTATGTGAAAAGTGATTGTGATAATTTGATAAAACAGCTATTAAAATGGGAAATAAATTTATGTAAGTGAATATGTACTCCGGATACCTTCATGTTCTCTCTAGTTCTTTTTGTACCCCAGGAAATGGAAACCCAGGAGATACCAAAGTGTGTTTTGTTTTGGCCTACCAGAAGGCTGGCTTATACAGCTGGCTTCTCTTTGTACTTAAAATGTTTTCCTTAAAAACAGTATAGTTACATCTGAGATTGGGACAGAAAATAAGTTAACAATATCAGATAGATTAAATAAATAAATTCAAGTAGGGTTGAGATAAACCAGTGTGGAACTTCTGGCCTCGGTGGGAGTGATTGTTAAAACACAAATCTTGAATCTGATCTCCCAACTTATATTTATTACCTTCCATTCATAAAGACAAATAGAAACTTCTCCAGGGGGGTTATTTGGAATGCTTTCCCTGGTTAGGTAAGGTTCTTTCCTGTGGTGCTACCACATGGAGTAGAATTCAGCATACGCAGTTGCTAGGCAAACCCTCTGCAAATTGCAAGTCTTTCGGTTGTAGTGGGAGTGGAGGAAGGGTGGGGCACTCTTATTTAAAGGGATCTTTTAAAAAAATTTATTAGATGTGCTTGTTAGACACCTGGCACTGTGCTCAGTATTTTATATGCATTATCTCATTTAATTTTCACACACAACATGAAGAGATAGATGTCAGATGCCTAGGATCAAATTCCAGCTCTGCCAGCTCTTAATTCTTGGCAAAATTGTTCATCTTCTCCTGGCTGCCATTTTCTCATGCGTATGTTGGGAAACAGCGATAACACCCACCTCATAAGGCAGCATGAGGATCAAAAGAGGTGATGTATGGAGAGCTCCCAGCAGGATGCCAGGATCCTAGTCAGCGTTCATAAAATGTCTGATTATTCATAATATTACTCTTACAAATGAAGAAACTGGAACCCCCCCAGAGGGAGTGTCTTTTACTCTATCACCCAACCACTGGATGGGGAGAGCATGGACCCCATACCCTGGTCTGGCTGATGGTAGAGACTGAGCTTTTAAACACAGTGCTATCTGACCTCTTCACCATGCCCAACACTGAAGCTTAAATTTGGGGCTCAAAGCTCTTTGGGGATCCCATGTTCTCTAACAACACAAAATGCTTTTGATCTTCCAGTAAGAGAAGCATTCCTGAAAATTTTGTTCCTACTGAATCCTGGTTTTCCTGGCTTTCATTATATGAATGATTTTATGTTTATACCTTTCTTTTTTGGTATTTTCTTTTCTTTTCTTTTTTTTTTTTTTAAAGATTTTATCCATTTACCTGACAGAGAAAGATCACAAGTAGGCAGAGAGAGAGGGAAGCAGGCTCCCCGCTGAGCGGAGAGCCTGACGCGGGACTCAATCCCAGGACCCTGAGATCATGACCCGAGCCGAAGGCAGTGGCCTAACCCATCCAGGTGCCCCTCGGTATTTTCATTCGAAGACTCATAAACACATTTGAATCCTATTTCACTCTCTGGAATCTTTATTATTCTTTCAGAGTTCTCATCCATTTACTGAAGAACTAGGCCTTGGCTAGAGTAAGTCATAGGAGGGGCTCAGTAGTCATGTGTTGGATGTCACTGGGAATCTCACTGATAGTGTCCCTTCACCAACTAGTGCATTCTTATTCTTATAAATGTTTTGCCTAGAACACAAGGTTGTTTTCTGTAAGGCCAAGTTGGTATTTATGTGCGAATGTTGTTTATGTTTTGTGTTTTACAAGTGTGCATTTATAGAGAGAGATAAGAATAGAGATTTTGTTATTTAAAAGTCTCTTTTAAAACAGTAATGCTTAAAATGAACAAAAACACAGTTGGTTCTCATTTCTTGAGGTAATCATGTTCTGAAAAACCATTGCAGGCACTGAAGTCGTGAAAACGGAACCATTGCTCCTGGGCAAATATGGGGTTAAGTTCTTGTGAGCCTCTGGTCACAACATTTTCATCAATCAATCAATACGTAACCTTGTTTTAGATGTCTGTCTGTTTAAAGAGCCCTTATTTAGAATATTTTATTGACTTGCTAACATTGAGTTCATGGCCAATAGCACTGTAACTTGTGCCTGTATGAAGCTTCTCCAACGTACTCATTTTCTTCTTTGGGCACGTCCCAGGTTTCTTGTGCTCAGGAACACGGGATGGCCCTTTGACATCATACCTGGGGGCCATTTTATTTTATTTATTTTTTAAAAGATTTTATTTATTTATTTGACAGAGAGAAATTACAAGTACACTGAGAGGCAGGCAGAGAGAGAGAGAGAGAAGGAAGCAGGCTCCCTGCTGAGCAGAGAGCCCGATGCGGGCCTCGATCCCAGGACCCTGAGAGCATGACCTGAGCCGAAGGCAGCGGCTTAACCCACTGAGCCACCCAGG